>NW_026126063.1:0-315219 GCF_943737965.1 Phodopus roborovskii | reverse complement strand
TGAAAAACAGAGAACCTGGTTTGCTCAAATATAGAGATGTCAATGACGGGAATATGGCGATGCCACAATGCGGATGCAGAACCTCCTCTTCAGCTGTAGGTCCCTCAATGACAGGAGTAGCATAGGGCCATCTCTCCCGAACCCACTCATCTTGCCCGAGTTTCTTGCCTGATTTTTGACTATGTCCTTGAGTGCTGAGGGCGGATGCAGCCAATGTAGCCTAAGACAGTGGTCCTACCCATTTATCACTTAGTGACAAGCCCGTCCCCAGGGTCCCGATTATGGGAGCCCAATGTGTAGCCTAAGACAGACCCTCCATAAAAAATAATAAAATAGGGAGATATGTTGGGAGCTGCCCTTGAGTCACATCCTTTTGCAGAATCACTTATACCTTAAAACTCTAATTGAGCCTTATCTTGGTAAAACAGAAAACTGCTTAAAAAAAAAAAAAAAAAAAAAAAAAAAAAAAAAGCAGTCTGATCCTTTCAACCCAGGAACTGAGATGAACCAAGACACCACAAACTGAGATAAGCAGACTTTTATGGCCTGGGACAATACCAGAGCCCCAGAGTCAGCACAGCTACCCCTCCCCATTTCCTCCCTGCATTGCTTTAAAAACCCCTCTTTGTGCCACCTCCACCATTGAAGCAACAGTTTCTAGCACAGCTCACTTACTACAAAAAAAAAAAAAAAAAGGAAATAGAACATGAAGATGAAATACTTATCCTTTGAACCAAAGTGTAAATAAACTTTTAGCTGATGTACCCAAATTATAATTAGTGGTCAGGAAAAAGGACAAAAGGACCACACAGGAATAACCAGACCTCTCAAGAACTTACAGACTCTTCATCTCTGATTTGAATGCTGTGTCCTCCAGAAAGCCCCTCCCACCCCCATGTCTATTGTAGATGCTGCTAGTGTATTTTCCTCACTGTGCAGGTAAACTATAAATGTATCTTTATAATGACATTTAAAGGATGAGAATTTTGTATGTCTACCTGATCACTTCATTAGATGATGCAAGGTTTTTCATTCTCTCCATAAAACACTGGGAGGATCCTGGGGAACACTCTAGAATAGCAGTTCTCAACATGTTTGTCTGGACCCCATGGGGTGGTCAAACAACCCTCTCACTGGGGTTGCCTAGGACCATCAGAAACCACAGATATTTGCATAAGGTTCATTCCTGGAAAAATTACTGTTGTAAAGTAGCAGGAAATAACGTTATGGTTGGGGGTCATCACCCAACAAGGAACAGTGTTTAAAAGACTGAAGCATCAGGAGCCTTGAGATTCTCTGCTGTAGAATTACCTTGGAAGAGCCTCAAGAAGTACTTATCTAGATGTAATCTGCCTCTGTAGATAAGAGTTTAACTGGGTTACTTGAGGTGGGAAGAAGAAACCTCAAGGAATTGGGTGGGCGTTTTGTCCTGGGTTTGAGTGAGCATACAGGCATTTACACTTTCCAATTTTTAAAAACATTATTTGTCTTTATTTTATGTGCATTGTTGTTTTGCCTGTATGTATGCCTGTGTAAGGGTGTCATATTTTAAGAGTTATTGACATTTCTGAACTGCCATGTGGGTGGTGGGAACTAAACCTTGGACTTCTGGGAGAGCAGGCAGTGCTCTTATCCACTAAGCAATCTCCCAGGCTTTCTGTACTTTTCTTTTGTTTGATGTTTTGTTTGTTTGGTTTGGTTTGGTTTGGTTTTTTTGTTTTTTGATGTTGTGGTTTGTTTGTTTGTTTGTCTTGTATTTTTCTTTATACTGGATCTCACTGTGGGATCTTAGGTCTCCTGGAACTGGATATAGTCCAGTTTGGCCTCTGCTGGAAATAAAGGTGTGTCACCAAACCTACGCAACCCCATCTTTCTCTGCTTTTCAATGTGGATGCTTTTATCAATTTCCCAGAATGATAGGCTATCTTGTTTGAAAGTTGGCCTGTGCCTGTCTAATGCTGTGGCGAAGTAGCACTAAGTGCAAAGTCTATGAACGCCAGTGACAGATGTTTGCCCATTCTCTAAATAATATGCCCACAAGTTGAAGTCCTTGTAAAAGGTCTTCTGCACTGGCACAGCATTAGGATCTGTATGATGTTTTTTGTTTTCCTTTGTTTGATTGGTGGTAACCCTGGTCTACAGAGCTACTTTCACAAATGCCAGGATGCACAAATAGATCAAGTCTTGAAAAAAAAAAACATGAAAGAAGTAATCATAAACACAAATACAATCCATTTCAAAACTTTCAATGGACACCAGTGCTCGGGATCTTGTTTATGAGGGAATGTGTAAGCCCTGGGCTCCAGGCAGCTCCATGCCATACAGGTTTCTTTTATATTTTATTTTCTTTTTATTTGAAAATGTGATTTTTGTTGTGTAGAACTTACTGTGTTGAAATTGTATCTGTGTGCCACACCAAATGTGAACTCAGAAATCCAGCTGCCTGTTTCCCCAGTGCTGGGAAGAAAGTTGTGAAGTACTCTACTAGGCTTCCTTTTACTTCTTTAATCCAAGGAATGTTTAAAATAAAAATACTTGAGGCACTGGGCAATAAACTGTGCATACACACAGAGAGGGGGCAACAGATAAGAAAGAAGAAAAAGAGAAATTTATGTGATTACAGTTAATTTTGCTTAATTCCAGAGCTATGCTGAGAGAGACCAAGTCTACATTATATGAGAAAAAGAAGTTGCAGGAATTAGTATTCAAGCCTTATTTGGGGATTCTGATAGGACAGTCCCTCAGTTACAGCCCTAAGAGCATCTCTTCCTCTCTCTCTCGCTCTCTCTGTCTCTCATTTTTCCAAACAAAATTTCACTGTACCTTTGGAGACTGTCCTGGATCTTGGCACTCACTCTGTAGACCCGGTTGAATTCTTAGCCAATGTCTTTCCAATGTCTTTTTTGTACTCTGTACTTACTGGTCCCTAGATGAAAGGGACCCAAACATAGAGTATCCTTTAATTAAAAAGAATATCACAAATACTTGTTTCATAATGTAACATTTGGAATAATATATATTTAGTGTGTTTTTTATAGACAGATATATATGAGAAAATGGAGAACTTGTGGTAGAGCAACTGATACACATTTTTATTGTTTATGCTTGGGTGGTCCTTCTTACTCACCCACCTCTGCTTCAGCTAGAAATTACTTGAACTTATATCTGGAAGCATCCAATTTTTAGATCCATTCAGGAAAAGGAAAGAAGGAGGGGAGGAAAGAAAGGAAGTAGTGGGGAAGATAGATTCTCAGTTATAATATCATTATGCAATTAGAGCTTCTCTATAAATGACAGGTAAAATGTTTGAATTTCCCTATTTTTAATTTTATCTTACCTAAGGAATTACCCAGATCTTGCTAAAAATACAGGACAGGACCAATGTCTAAGGAAAGAAAACTAACAAAGCAAACCAAACAAACCCACAAAAATCATGCAATCTTATTCCTATACATTATCCCTTCAAGTTTCCTTATTAAGGAAATTTTACACAGTATTATCTTGAAAGAGGAGCCAGTTGCCACTATTTGTGCAGTCAATTGTATGCCTGCTTTTGACAAATAGACAAACAAATAAATAAATAAATAAAATATCTAGGGCATGTACAGATCGAGCCAGTTGAGGTCCCTGTGCTGAGAGGGAAACTGTATAGAAGAATCCAGTTTCTAAGCCAGAATTTACTACAGTTGATAACCTCTCAAGAAGGAAATATTTTTCTCTAACAGAGTCTTACTTACTGAGTGAATAAACCATACCTAATAGCAGGATCCACTTGGATTTTGCTGAATGGAAAGAGTTAATGTTGAAGGAATTGTGGGAAGGGAAACTGCGGTCAGAAAATATTTTATGAAATTAAAAAAAAAGAAGTAAAGAAAGAAAAATACAAGCTGGTGGGTGATGGCACATGCCATTAATCCAAATTCTTGTGAGGCAGAGACAGGTTAATCTCTGTGTGTTTCTGGCCACTCTGTTTTCCAGAGGAAGTTCCAAGGTCAGTCTCCAATGATACAGAGAATGCTTGTCTCCAAACAATCAAAATGAACCATGTGACTTACTCTTCTAGGTCCTTTTTATTCTTTGTGTTTCCTAGTCTCTAAAAAGGGGGAACTTAAAACCAATTTTCATGTGAGGAATTGTGAGGAGGCTCTACTGAGTGAGGCAGCACACTGTTAAATGAAAAGAAAAACAACACACAGGTTTAGATTCTTGTCTGGCATGATGGGGGAAAGAAAAAGAAAAGAAGAGTGAAGAAATGTGATTTAAAGACCAAGGGAAAGGAAAAAGAAAGAAAAAGGACTGACTAGCTGTTGGTGACACCATCGCATTAGCACTAGGGATTCAGACAAAATGGTTCTCTGTGAGTTCCAAGCCAGCCTGTTTTCAGAGAGTGTTCTAGGACAGTCTCCAAAAGAACAGATGAATTCCAAGTCTTAAAAAAAAATAAAATAAACAGAATAATATGGCGATGTAGCTCCAAGTGCACTTGTCTATCTGAGCCCATTTCCTTAGTTATACAGCATGTATATGGTGATACTATGTTTCCAACGAATTTTTCCTATAAAAAGACTTTTTCCAGCAACCACCCTAAACCTGCTGTATAGAGTCAAGTCCTTTCTAAAGTAACATTGTTCAAAATAATAAAAATGAGTAATTGTATGAGGCCAGGGGTGTCATGTTGGCACTCAAATATTTTTAGACTGGGAACATTTGGGAATTCAGATTTCCAGTTTAGAGGAGCTCAGTATGTATGTTATATGCAATATGTGCACACATATGTCCAGCTGTGTGTGTGTGTGTGAATGCCAGGGACACCCCCCCCCTTTTTGAGACAGGTCTCTCTCTTAACCTGGAGCTCACTGATGGGCTAAACTGGCTAGGCAAGAGCATCAATACTTCTCAACTTCCCACCCCTATCTGCATGTCTCTCCCTGAAAAGTGTTGGAGTTACAGATTTATACTACCACACCCAAATTTTCTGTGGGTGCTAAGGATCTAAACTCAGGTTCTTGTGATTGTGATGAAATCACTTTATACTAGTGTCTATCTCCTCCACCCCACCTCAAATTTATGCATATTTTAGTCTTCAATTCATACTTGTCTATGATTTAACATTTCTCAGACTAGATTTTATTTGGTGGATGGTATAAGTCCTCAACACTCATTGAGGATCTATTGACAGCTGGTGGCTATTAAGGGTGGGAGAATCAGTTTTCTCTCTCAACATGGCCTCTTGTAAGTTGACCATTCTGGAATAGATAGCCCCACACCCACACATATGTTCACAGCACTAATCAGACTTAGTGGATCAGAAAGGGGAGGAGAGGTAAGAGGGGAAGTTAATATAATCAAAATGCACTGTTTACATGTATGAAATTCTAAGAAAATAAGTTTTAATAGTAACTCTTGTTTTTAGATAACTATTTTTGTTCACTTTTTAAATTATTTTTTACATTTCAGACCCAGTTACCCCTCCTTCCTTTCCTTTCAAACCTTCTACTACCTCTTCTTCGGCTCCATGGAAAGCAGACTTCCTATTGGAAGTCTACTAAGTCTGTCACATCATCTTGTTGAGGCAGGACCAAAGCACCTCTCCACCCCCACACTCCTGTGTCTAGGCTGGGCATTGTATCTCTCCATATAGAATGGACTCCACTAAGTCATTTTATGCATTAGTTGTTAGATCTTGTACCCACTGTCAGTGGTGCCTATATATTGTCCTAGTCACACCATTGTCACCTATATTAAGGGAGTCTAGTTTGGTCATATGCAGGTTCCCCTTTTGATGGGAGATGTCATTCTGTATATGTTTCTCCTACTCTATAATAAATATAGTACTGTTGGCCAATAGGAAAGGAAGATAGGAGGGATTAGGAGACAAGGCGGAAGAGGAAGTAGTAAGAAGGAGTTAGGATGGAGTGCCTGGAGAGAACAGGACCACCATTCCTCCGCTCTAGGTAAGACCACCTGGAAATACATAGAAATGGGTTAATAATTAAGACAGAGCTAGCCGATAAGAAACAAGTAAACGGGCCAACAGAATTATATCTAATACAGAGTCTCAGTGCATTGTTTGGGGCTGGCACGGCGGCAGGACAAGACCAGGCAGCGGGCAGAAAAACCAAACTCCTTACACCATTTTGTCAGACCTGAATCAGTGATCCCTCACTAGCTTGGGACAGCTGTTTATATGGATTTCCCCAGCATGGTCTTGACTCCTTTGTTCATATATTTGTTCCATCCCCACTTTGATTGTACTCCAGGAAATTGGCCCATTGGTTAGTTGTTGATTTCTGCATCTGCTTTCATCTGTTTCTGGAGGAGGGTTCAAGCTTCACTGGAGATATGGATTATAGGCTGTGTATCTTTTGTTTTATGTATGGTATCCACTTATGAGTGAGTACATGCTATATTTATGTTTCTGGTTTTGGGTTATCTCACTAAGCATGGCTTTTTCTAATTCTGTTCATTTGCCTGCAAATGTAGGGATGTCATTATTTCCTGCCCCTGAGTTGTACTCCATTATGTAAATATACCCCATTTTCTTTATCCAATTTTCAGGACATGTAGGCAATTTCCAACATCTGGCTATTACAAATAATGCTGTTATGAAATTAGTTGAGCACATGTCCTTGTTGCAAGGATGTGGATCATTTGGGTATATGCCTAAAAGGCAGTTGGCCGGGTTCTGTGATAAGGAACCACCATAATGATCGCCAAAATGGCTGTACAAATTTGCACTCCCACCAGAAGTGGAGGAGTGTTGCCCTTTCTCCATATCCTCTCCAGCATAAGTTTTCACTGGTGTTTCTAATTTTAGCCATTCTGGCAGGAATAAGGTGGTATCTCAAAGTTGTTTCAATTTGCAATTCCCTGACAACTAAGGATGTTGAACACTTTTTTTAGTATCTTTGAGCCTTTGAATTCTCAATCTCAGTATCTGTTCTACTGGAGTTATGTCCAGGAAATCAGCCTTCTATGCCAATTTGTTCAAGGGTACCTCCCACTTTCTCTTCTAAGAGGTACAGTGTGATTGGATTTAGGTGGAGTTCTTTGATCCATTTGGACTTGGGTTTTGTGTGTGGTGGTAGACATGAGTCTTTCTGCAGTCTTCTACTCATCATCATTCAATTGTGCCAGCACCATTTGTTGAACTTGTATAATTGTATAATTGTATACAATTGTATAATTGTATCCCCCCAATTGTATAATTTTGTCTTTTTGTCAAAAATTACATGATCGCAGGTGTGTGGATTAATATCAGGATTTTCAATTCGATTCCATTGGTCTACCTGTCTATTTTTGTGCTAATACCAGGCTGTTTTCTGGACTATAGCTCTGTAGTAGAGCTTAATGTCAGGGATGGTGATGCCTCCTGAAGTTCTTTCATTGTACTGGTTTGTTTTGGCTGTCCTGGGTTTTTGTTTTTCCATTTAAAGTTGATTATTAACATTTCTAGGTCAGTGAAGAATTATGCTGGGATATTAATGGGGATTGCATTGAATCTGTAGATTGCTTTTGGCAAGATTGCCATTTTTACTAGGTTTATCTTACCTATCCAACAGCATGGGACTTCTTTCCATTTTCTGGTATCTTAATATCTTTCTTTAAAGGCACATATTTCTTATATATAGGTCTTTCATTTGTTTGGTAAGCATTACTACAAGATAATTTATGTTGTTTGTGGCTAATGTAAAGTGTGAGGTTTCTCTGATTTCTGTCTGAGTGCCATCATCATCAGAATAAAGTAGTGCTAGTGATTTTTTTTTTTGAGTTTATAGTGTATCCTGATAGTTTGCTGAAGGTGTTTATCAGCTGTAGGAGTTTCCTGGTTGAGATTTTTAGGTAGCTTATGTAAACTATCATATCATCTGCAAATAGAGAATGTTTGACTTCTTCCTTTCCAATTGCATCCATTTGATCTCATTTTGTTGTTTTCTTCCTTGAACTAGAACTTCAAGTAAAATATTGAAGAGGTGTGAAGAGAGGGGGCAGCACCTTAAGTTTCTTTCCATTTAGATTAATGTTGGCTGTTTGTTTAATGTATATTGCTCTTATTATGTGTAGGTATGTTCCTGTTATCCCTGATCTCTCCAAGATCTTTATCATGAAATGGTGTTGAATTGTGCCGAAGGCATTTGAATCATCTAGGGAGATGATCATGTGCTTTTTCTTTTTGAGTTTGTTTATATGGTGGATCAGGTACATACTTCCTGCTTCATGGAAGAGTCTGCCAGACAGTCTCCAGGACACAGAGAAAAATGGACAGGTGGACAGTTTAAAGTTTCCTCCTTAGCTGCGCACTCTGCCACACTATGGCCTATGGGCTGAAGATGGAACATTACAGAAGAACTTTGAGTGATTGACCAGTCGAGTTGTCTCTGTCATTTCCTTCTTTCTTTTCTTATTTCTTTCTTTCTATCTTTCTTTTTAAGCTTTTAAAAGAAGCCTTTATTTATTTTGGAGTATTTCCATTACAGGAAACAAAACACAAGAAACAGTCTCCCAGTCACAAGCAACTCAGCTTGATGTGTCCTTCTAGATGCTGCACATGTACATACATTCAGCTAATTGAGATTATACAGTATGTACCATGCTTTCCCCCACGTTGTGAATATTCATCAACTAAAAACCCCATGCTACAAGAGTATTTTGATAACCAAGAATGCATCTCAATCTTTCAGACAAAACTGTAATCCTGTCTTCCTTGGCAACAAAAATTTCATAGAAGACAAAAATGGCAGCAGGCTTCTAGATAGAAGTACTGTCAAAGGTACAATTAAAATGCTGCATTCCCTCAATGCTCAGCTTACCAGGAAACACAAAGCAACAGACCACCTAAGTAAAGCATTCTTAAGTTTATCATCAGATCTACATATTGAAATACTAAGGTGTTTTCCTGCTCAATTAATATATTCCTGTGGAGTACTGAATATGCACTTGCAGTAGGGATCCTCAGGATGTCAATCTCACAGGGATGCAGATCTTGCCCTGTGAACCTCTCTGCCCCTCCAGTCAGCCTAGCAACATGAATTAACTCAATGTCCAGACATGGCTTAACAATTCAATGTTCAAGAGGCACCTATGTCTCTCTCAATCTATGAAGCTATACTTTTAACCGTATGTTCTCCTTTAGGACATTCCTGCAGTTCAGATGTTGTTGGATGAATTTTGTGTACAATAAACACAAGTATCTTCCCATATGCTCACATGGATCCCTGCATATAGCTCTGTCTTCTGGATGCAGTGGTCATAGCAAAAAGCACCTCCTTCATACATCTTCTCTGCACAACTCCAGTCCAGGATCATTGTCCTGACAATATTACAAAAGTCAACCACAGAGGACAGCTCTTCCTTTGGGCACTGGGAGTTACTCTCTAATTGGTAATATTTAGCATTAACTGAAATGCACACTGAACAATGGCAGACAGTGGAACCAACCCATATGCACAGTGCCTTGCTCTGCACTATTCTTTCCCCTATCCACCACCTGGTAACAGTATCTGCTCAAAAACAAAGTTTAACAGTTCCACCCCCCAACCATTCCTAGCAAATAATCCTTAAAAGGTGTTAACCTTCTATTTTTTACCATGTGCATTTTTTAAAATTATTGATTAGTACATGTGGGCACATGCATGCCACTGTACCTGTATGGAGGCCATCAGACAATTTGTGAATCAGTTTTCTCCTTTTATGATGTAGACCCTGGACATAGATTACTCAGGCTACCAGCTGGGTTGCAAGCGCCTTTACGTGCTGAGCCCTCAGCAGTCCATTCTGCACATTTTCTGACTGTTTTGAGACAAAGTATATGTAGTCCTGGCTGGCCTGCAGTAACTCACAAGATCCACCTGCCTCAACCTGGGATTAAAGGTGTGCATTACCACACAAAGTGTATTATGCACTAAAAGTCTAAAGACTAGATGTTTCCAATAACACTTCTGTTTCACCAGGATAAGTACAGCGCAGTACAGCAAATAAACTGCATCTATAAATAGCAATGTTCTGGTCTAGAACCTCTCCCATCTCTCAACTCAGGGGTCAGGTTTATGTAACTTTTTTGTAGGATTATTAATAATTTCACTTCCTAGGTGGTTTTAAGCATTTTTTTCTATGAATTTTAACACAACTTTAAAACATGTCTTTTCACTAATTCTACTTTGTCATACACTGGCAGCCTCTTCACCACCTAGGAAGACTAAGACTTGCCTGACTTCTGCATATACCATGCATTGCACAAATAAGATGCACAGATAAATGGGATAATGGCTAATCTTGAATTACCAAAACTGACATTAGTATTAGGCACTTCATATGCTTTCTTTCTTTCTCCCTCCCAAACCAGCACAAGTCTATACTGCTCAGAAGTAGTTTTTAGCATTCCATTTCCAAAAGAGAACACTTCATCACAAGTTTAAACAGGATAATCTACAATGTGTATTATTTACTACATCTACCTTTAACATACTTTGTGTACTTCTAAATACCTAGAAGGGCTAGGTGTTTCAGGTGAGGGCATAAATGTGCCCCTATATACAGAATAGTGTTGAAACCACACACACCTAACAATGGTTAGAACTCACAGTGTCTTCTGCTGAGAGCATTTTGGTCTCCTGCCTCCTTTTGCACCAGCCCTTCTCCTGTGTCACACTGACACAGGCTCCTGCCACTTGGATGATACACATCTCCTTTCAGAAGACAGCCTTGCTATGACTTTTAACAGAGTATACACAATGTGCTAGCTTACTAACTCTTCTTTTGTTAAACATCAGCAACCTCTTTAATGCCTAAAACTAGATATCATAAAATCAGGCCCTCTTTGTCCAATATGTACAATATACACAATATAGCAAAGTTAAATGAAACGTATATAACATACAGGGTGATGGGTAAGCTAAATGGATCTATCTAGCACACAAAGGGTATCATTTTGCACTTTCTTCCTCCCCACCTCCTCAATCCACTGAGCAAGTACAGCTGGTACTGTTCTCATAGGTGGGTTAGCAATTCTATTGCTAAATATCGTATCTCCATTTTTTCAAAACCATGTACACAAAGTTTTATTCTACTACTTCTACTTTTAAATGTACCAAGCACTTTAAAAATATCTAGAAATACTAGGTAATTCATGTAAGACCTTATCTGCTATTCACACTGCACTAGTGAATAAAAATATGTAAAGCAATGGTTATGATCTGAGGCATCTTCTAAATATAACCATCTGGGTTTTTGACCCACTTTCTTTTCTACCTTCTCTCTGATCTCAAACCAGTAGACAAATATCGACATATGTAACACTTAGAAATTGCTGAACAAATTCATATCTCACAAGTTATTTACAGAGCAATCTTTCCTATAAAATTTAACAGTGTACACAATGTGCTAATTTTACTGTTTTGTCTTAAGATGGCAACCTGTTTAACATTTAGAGACTAGAAGCTGAAAATTTTAGAAATATTTGTCCACTGTATGCAGTATACACACAGCAAAACAAAATGCAAATATACAGAAAGGGCATCTGAAAAGGTCCCAGATAAACACACTAGCACATGTCCTCCCTGCCTCCCAGCCCTTCCTCTCTACAGCACTAAGCAAGTACAGACAGCACTACTCACATAATTCTAGCAAAAAGATATTTACAAAGTGATATTTTACTACCTCTACATTTAACATATGTTGGGCACTTCTAAACAAGGACTGTTGTCCACTATGTACACAGCAGTCCAGTAAACAGCACACATGTAACAGTAATAATTAAAAATTCTTAACACAGAAAGAACAATTTTAACACAAAAGTACAAAATATGTTCTACTACTTCTACTTTGTCATACACTGGCAACCTTTTTAACATCTAGAGTGACTAGGTGTTGTGAATAGGACTCCTTTGTCCTTTATATATACTATGTACCCAGGAAAGCCAAACTGGATGGGAAAGTGCTTTCTTGCCCACACTTGGAGTAGTGACTTAGAGCTCTACGTTTCTACGAGAAGGAAACTTCGGCATAAACACAATTTGGTCAACTATGGAGGGATTAATCTATTTCTTCCCAAACATTATTTCAAATGAATCTTAACAAAAAATGTATTTACATAATGTATTGTCTTACTACTACTACTACTTATAAAATATGTCAGGCACTTTAGAGGATCTAGAAAGATATCACCCCCCCAAAAAAAAAAAACTTGGCATTGTCCAAACACACACACACACACACACAGAGAGAGAGAGAGAGAGAGAGAGAGACAGAGAGAGAGAGAGAGAGAGAGAGAGAGAGAGAGACACATGGAGGAAGGGGATTGACATGAATAAAATACACACATAATACAATAGTTAGAACACACACACACAAAATGACGTCTTCAATGACCAATCTGGCTCTGGAACTCTTCTTCCTCCTGCTGGGTCCTCTAACATATTGAACAAACAAGGAGTTAAGAGCATTAATGTTGAGGGTGAGTAAAAATCATTGTTAATGCTTGTTTGTTTTAGATTTGTTGTTGGCAGGGGTATTGTGAATATAATTGTCCTGCTTTACCCTTGGGTTCTGGTGAAGTGGGATTACCTGTTGCCTATGTCTTTGTGAGCATAGTTAACTTCCTTGGGTAGGAGTTTTTCTTCCAGAAATTTCTGTAGGATTGGATTTGTGGATACATACTTTGAAAATCTGGGTTTGTCATTGAATATGTTGTTTTCTATGTCTATAGTGATTGAGAGTTTTGCCTGTAAAGTAGCCTAGCCTGGCGTCAGTGGCCTTCCTATTCATGTGATCTTTGTGTTTTCTACCATGGTTTTCCTCATCAGGGCTGGCAGGTGTAGCCCATCACTGTCATTTTCACACACTTGCAAAATAGGTCTTGGTTTTGGGTGTGACTGTTTAAGTAGATGAATACTCAAGAGAGGGTTGTACTGTGGGTTTTGGCGAGTACATGCACCTTGAATTAGGTGATGTAGAAGAGATTCATTCTTAAAAAAAGTCAAGAAAACGTCTTAGGAGAATCATGCTAAAAGAAGATAATATTATCTGCTCCAGATCATTTCCAACTATAAATTGCCACAATGAGAGAAGTTGGGGAGTGTAATATTTTTAAATGTGTCTTCTGTTGGGAACACAGTCTGAAACTTTTATTCCTATTGTTTTCATAGGTGATAGTGAATGCTGTGAGAAAGTTTTTGTTTGGAAAAAAGAAAAACTGAAAGGGTACAAATTGGCATCTGAGGAAAAGTCTTCATCAGATATTGCCCCTAATGATCTTGTTTTCTTCCATGGAATAATCATTATCACATGGGATTTTCTAGAAAGGTTTTAAATATGTAACGGTATGTCAGGATATGAAGCTACAATGTGTGCTCATAAATGGTTGTTGTTGATGTCTATTTAGCTTTAAGTGTCAAACTGACATGCCCTAGAATTATCTGTGAAGAGAATCTCAATTGAGGCATTGCCTAGATCAGATTGACCGGTAAACATGTCCATGGGGGTTTGTCTTCACTGAAAACAGATGTATGGAAAGCCCAGCCTACTATGGGCAATACCATCCTGTAGGCAGATAGTCCTAAATTCTTTAGAAAAGAAAGCTAAACATGAGCCTGGAAGCAGTATCTTCTATGGCTTTTATTGAATTTCTATAACTATAAATGAATTCTTTCATCACAAGTAATTCTGTGCAGACTATCAAGAAGGCCTTCCTTTGGGTTCCTGCCTTGATTTCCCTCAATGATGAGTGTGACCTGGAAATATAAGCTAAATAAAGCCTTTCTTCCCCTAGTTGATTTTTGTCAGAATATCTTTTCACAGTGACAAAAATGAGACTAGAACAGTCAAAGGCACAGAAGTGATTCTAGATAAGTTGTGGGAGGGAGTGAATAAGGACATATTACAACTGAATCAAAAGGGAAGTCCCTTTTCCCAGAGCCTCAACAATTTTTCTTCATGGCTATCACTGCTGTAACTGTCCAGGGAGTCCATGAAGCCATATCCCCACTAGTCATTTGGCACCCACTAAAGTCTAACTACTGTTGCTGGCAGTGAAGCCCATGTAAATGACCCTGGAAGTAAATAGGTTGATGCCTCTTTCCCACTTTACTTCCTACTTAAATAACTTCCACCAGTAGAAACAAAGATGGGCACTTGAGACAAAAGAATATGGAACATAAAGACTCTGGATTTTGAACTCTTATTTCATAAGAAAATATCTGAAGGGGTGAATGTAGAGCTAAATACTAACAGTCTGACTACAATCTACTAATTTTGCTACAAAAAATACATATTCTCTTACTTATCTACATTCAGCACTGATGATTTTTCAATGTGTTTTTTGGGGGGTATTGTTGCTTGTTTTAAGTTTTTTTTTTTTTTTTTGTTTGTTTGTTTGTTTTTTTTTTTTTTTTTTTTTTTTTTTTGTTTTGTATTTTTGGGACAGGATTTTCTTTATGTAGCCCTGGCTACTCTGGTACCATGTGGACCAGGCTAACCTTAAACTCCAACATTTGCCTGCCTCTGCCTTTAGAGTTCTGGGATTAAAAGTGTAAGTCACTACAATTTCTGTCATTTACTATCACATTTCTGTTAACAATTGCCTAGAGTTCTGTCATAGGGACATCCCAGAATTTCTTTTCCATAAATTTTCTCTCACAGATGGTGCTATACCCATGTCACTTCAAACTTTGGCTTAGTGTGACAATAGAATTCATTCATCACAGTAGAATGACTCCATCCAAAATTGCTGTAGTATAAGTTGAAGAATGAGGGACTTGGGGCTAGGCAGATGGCTCTGCAGTTTAGAGCACATACTGCCCCTAAAGAATACCGGACTTCATACTGGCTTATATGAGAAACGTTGCCCCTAGGCTCGGGTATGTGAACACTTAAATCTCAGTTGGTAACATTGTTTGGAAGAGGTTTAGGTAGTACAGCCTTGATGGAGGAAGTATAACACTGAGAACAGGCTCTGAGAATAAAAGCTTCACTTCATTTCTTTGCTTTCTGTTTTGAGCTTATGTTTGAAGATGTGAAACCTCAGTTTCCTTTCTCTACACCTAGGCATACTGCAGTGTCTCCATGCCATGCTATGATAGACTTTTACCCCTCTGGAATAATAAATTCAAATAAACCTCCAAAAGTAGCCCTGGATCCTGGATATATTATGTTATCACAGCAACATAAAGTGATCCATACCAAAAAAAAAAAAAAAAAAAAAAAAAGTGACTCATTCGCAGTTCAGAGACTCACAACTGGCTAAAACTCCTCTTTTGAATTCCACAGGCACCTGTACTTACATATACACATTATACACACACAGACACACACACACACACACACACACACACACACACGAAAAAAAGAGATGAAATTTAAAACAGAAAATAAAGTAAAAGGGAATAACAGAGTGACAGACTTTTCACTTCTTTGAATAGCCCTCAATCATCAATCCTCTTTTACACATGCCTTCTGTTAGGAGAGCTGCCTGGTCTAGGTCACAGGACTTTCCTGGTTATATAGGAACTAAGACCTTGGCTAAGAATTGACTTCCCCCTGCTGCCTTCTGGGCAGGCAGTTGTAAGCCTAGGAAAAGAAAAACAGGCTTATTGAGTCAAGGTATAACTTTTTTCTCAGCAACCTTGAGTCAGGAACCCTGCAAGTGCCCTAACAGGTCCTTGGAACCTGATATGACTAACTGTCCCCCTCTGTTTCCCCCTCCTCCACCTGGTCCTGGGGTATATGCGCCAGCCCCCAGTGTAAAATAATAAATAAGAGCTTTCTAAATATCAAGCAAGAGTCCTGTGTTATCATTCTCGACACACTCTTCATTATCTTCAATAGCTCGCCCTCTCCGCCCCCCCCACACACACTGTGAAGGCACAGCAATTGAAGGTCCCCACAAATATTCTGAAAGTGATGTAAATAGATGGGGTTATCCCTTGTGCTGGTTGGGACATATTGGGGTAAATAAGTATATAAATAAATAGGAAAATGAGAGATGGGGAATACACCCAGAAAGTTTGAATTAGAATTTCAATTAAAGGAACTTCTAGAGGAACAGGAAACTGCAGTAAAACAGAAACTCTTGAAGGCTTTTTAAATTCCATTCAACAGACTAGTAAAGATATTTTAAAAGAGATGCAGAAGACAGAGATTCGACAGTTATTTTGTTCTGAGTTGGAAAGTGAGGAAGATGAGCCCAAGAGGTTATCCAAAAAGACACTGGTTGCCCCTGAAGGTCAGAGAAAGATTGTATGTTCAAGGAAAGACAGGGCTTTTCAAAGGAGAGGCACCATCCTGAAAGCCACCACCATAGCTGTCTCAGAGCTACACCAGGGCTTGTGGAATGAAAGGTATGGCCTGGCTTATGCACTAGGTCAGAGGGAACTCAGATTTGCTACAATGGTGATTGCTTGCTTTCCAAACAGCTGCAGACATAGATGAGCTGCAGTGGGCCAAACCAGGCTGAGAGATCAATGCAGGATGATACCTAGATGCCTGCTGCTTTAGAGGATACTGCTGTGGCTACTCCCCAGCCGAAAGTATGGAAACATTAATACAGCCTGTCAGAAAGTGTTTTTTATTTTATTTTATTTTATATAACAAAGTCCAATTAAATGAAAACAAATATTTATATACAACATTTGGGAATTTGGGCATCGTTCTTTCCAAACTACTTCCTGCTGCTAAAGGGCGTTGTCATGGGGGATTCAATGAAGATTCAGAAATCCTGGCTGTAGTCTGTAGGGCTGCTTTGTCCAGCTGTTTTGAATGTAGGATCACCTTGTAGTCTGTTTCAGGAGGTCTGGCGTGATCAAACCACATTAGTTTGGAAGGAATCCACATCTTTTCATTTTCTATGGAAACAAAAATAGAAATCCTTTTCCCCAGTAACTTGTCCTTGAACTTAAATTTTGGAGTCAAAGCATTTTTTTAATTTAATTTATTATTTTACATGTCAATCCCAGTTCTCTTTCCTTCCCTCCCTCTCTCCCTTCATCCCTCCCTCCCTCCTTCCCTCCCTTTTACCCTCTCTGCCCTCTCACATGCACTCTAAGTGTTTTAAGGCCTTATAAAATAAAAGAAAAAAAAGAGAAAAAAGTGACATATGTTGTAATTGGTTCATATTTTGGATGTTCATAATTCAAGGTTTAGCTGCAACAGCTGCATTACAAGAGATTTCAATTAGAGATGTTCTATTTCAACAAGCTAATCTTGGTCTAAAGAAAAGCAGAGATGAAAGATGTATGTATGTTCTGTATGTATGGTGTTGCCAGGCATGAGTGTCTGAAGTGTGATTGTGAATTTGTGAATTCTAACAATAAGTAGTACTTGAATTGCTTGGGATATAGTAGAAAAAAAAGAAAGAGAGAAATCTTTTCACTGTCTTAATTGAAAAGGTTGGAGATGTTCATTTCCAATGGCTGTCTTGCAGAGTGAAAAAGCAGGAAATGGTCAAAGCCAAAATGGCCTGAGAGCCAGAGAATGTTGTATGGATGGTTCAAAAGAGTTTAGCACAGGAGATAATACAGAAATCTTCCTAAATTTTGGTGGTTGAAACAGAAATTAAAAGAATGCAGGTTAATATAAGATTTGAAAAAAGCTATTGAAAAAAAGCCTCAGGAAACTGCAGCCCTGTTAGGCTTCACCTAAAATGTGACCATGTTTGCTAATGAAAGCTTTACAAGACAGAGTCAAAAAAGTTTTCAAAAGTATTTGGGACTTATTTTACCTCCTAAAGAAATTAGGCCTCACAAATTAGAAACTAGAAAAGATAGCTTATGATCATTGAATGATTTTCAAAATTTATTAGGAAATATTCCAATGGTTATGTCTTTTTTTTTTTTTAAAGCACCTACTGGTGATTTGAAACCTTTCAGAAATATCCTAAAAGGAGATTGTGATCCAAACTCAGCTAGACAGCTAACTGAAGAGAGTAGAGAAGTTCTCTTACAATTGGAGAATGCAATCCATCATCTGCAGATATGCTATATTGACTATGTGAAACCATGAGAGGCTTATGTTCTTCCCCCACAGCATGGTCTGACTTCTGACTTATGGCAAGGGGGACCATTTTTAAGGTTGCATTCACATGTTTCCTAAGCCAAAGTGTTAAATCCTTATGTTAAAGCTTTAGCTTATGTAGTACAAAAATGCCATATGGAGTCTAGGAGATATTTTGGCAGGAAACCAAATGTAATTCATGTTCTCTATAACAAACAGCAAGTTGATTGGCTATTTCAAAACAGTGATTCATGGACAATTGCTTTTACTCAGTTTTTTGGGAAAAATTGATAATCAGTTTCCAGCTCATAGACTTTTGCAACTTCTGTTAATGCATCCTTTTGTATTCCCTAAAATGTTAAGGAGTAATCCTGTTAAAAATTCTATGTTAGTTTTTACTGATGGTTCTTATAATGGAAAAGCAGCCTATGTAATTGATGGAAAGGGATATGTAGTACAGACAGATCCAGTTTCTGCTCAGGTAGTTGAATTAGGAACTGTTGCAATAGTTTTTCAGCTTGTAATGAATGCTTCATTTAACTCATATGCTGATAGTCATTATGTTTTCAGAGCTCTTCAAGTTATAGAGATGGTTCCGTACATTGGAACTAGTAATAATCAAGTTAAATGACTGTTTGAGCAAATTCAAAATGCCATTCATCATAGAAAGGCACCATGCTTTGTGGGACATTTAAGAGCTCATTCAAACTTTCCTGGCACACTTGCAAAAGTAATGAGTCAGGTGATAGACTGACAAAAACGGACGGCCATTCAGTTTACTTCCAGTCCTATATCCTGGCTGGTGTCCCCACTAATTTGTGAGGATGAGATCTCTTGCAAGAGATGGGAGTTGTCTGTATTACCCAAACCCTTGCCCAAGGCACAACAACAAGAAACAAAGCTCTCCAGATGATGTGTAAGATTGGCTGGGACAAAGGACAAGGGCTAGATAAGTTGCAGCAAGGAGAAGTTCGCTCTGTGGCCACTCTCCCATTAGACACCCAGACTAATTGTGATAGAAAAGGTTTTGGCCATTTTTAATAAGGGTCTCTGTTTAGCTGCCAGTCTTTATACCAATTACATGGACTACTGACATCCAATGTGGATGGAATGCTGGCCCTTAACCACAAAAAAAAAAAAAAAAAAAATACCACAATTCTGATGGCTTCCCAGCTAGCTCAAGAACAATTGGAGGCAGGACATGTGGTCCCCTCCACCTCTCCCTGGTTATTTGTGATTAAAATGGCTTCAGGAAAATGGAGATTGCTCCAGGATCTGAGGTGCATTAAGGCAACAATGCAGTCTATGTGATCCCTTCATCCCTGCTTGCCCTCAACCATGGCTATACCTAAAGACAAGTGCAAGTTTTCTGATCTTTACATTATCCATTATATGGATGATGTTCTGCTGGCAGTGCCTGCTTGGAGATGTCTTGAAGCATTTGCTAAATTGCAGGAGCTCCTGGAGGCTCATGGATTTATTTTGGCCCCAGAGAATTTTCAAAAAAAAAAAAAAAAAAAAAACCTCCTTACACCTATCTAGGCCATCAAATCCAATAGACAGGCCTCTGGCATCAAAGGCTTCAAATTGACTGTTGAAATTTAGAAAACTCTTCATGATTGGCCAAAGATTTTGGGAGATGTTCAATGGTTCTGTCCCTCTCTTTCTATTAAAACAGGGGAGCTTAGACCACTTCATGGTATTCTTCCAGGGGATCCAGCCCCAATCTCTTCCAGACAAATTAACACAGGAGGCCAAGGACACAATCCAATCATTATTAAAAAGCATTGAAAAAGCCCTTCTTTGCTGCCTAGATTATGAACATCCTGTTGGGGTTGTACTTTCTTCCAGCTTTTCACCCAATGCTGTTTTTTGGCAAAATGATCCTATATGTTTGATTCATTTGTCAAACTCCCCTATGAAGGTAGTATCCCCCTATTATGATTTGATATTGGAATTATTATGGAAAGTGCATAAATTTAGAATCTAAACCTTCGGAAATCCCCCTGAAAAGATTATTCTCCCCTATGATAAGGAAGAGTTTGAGCATTTACAGACTTCTCATGATGGGGGAATGTCTTTATCACATCTACAGGAGCTAAATTTGATAACCACTACTCAAATAGCACCTTGCTGTCTTTTTTTAGTCAGCACCCTGTAATTTTTACTAAGTTTCTAAAGGAGGCCCCCCTTCAGGGAACTCACTCAGTGTTTACAGATGGCTCCTCTAAGGGTTTTGCTGTAGTAGTTTCTAGTCAAATGCAAAAGAGGACACCTACAGGGCAAATGTCTGCCCAGGCTGCTGAATTGGTCCTTACCTAATGGCCTTTCAGTTGTTTGAAAAAGAACCTTTTAGTCTATATACTGATAGCATTTATGTTGCTAACATTGTAAAGCCATTAGGGACTTCTCCATATGTCCTTCCCACCTCCCAAGTTCATTCTCTTCTAGTTAATCTTCAACACCTTATCTGGCAGGAGATACACCCAGCATTAGTGGGGTACATATGTGCCCAAACAGGCCTCCCATGACCCCTTGAGTGGGCAATTCACTTCCTCATTCTTTACCTCGGCCAGCAATAGTCATGTTCACAGAGGAGCAACACCCTCGACAGCTTCATGAGCTAAATGCACTTAAGTTTTATATTAACTGCTCCTTACCTGTTGCCACTCACATTACTTCTTGATGCCCTAATTGTGCTCCTTATCATAATTCCCCCAATGAGTGGGTCAATCCCCAGGGACTAAGGGCTAACAATCTTTGACAAATGGATATCACCCATCTGCCTCAAGCAAAAAAATTAAAATATATGCATGTTTCTCTGGATACAAATTCTAAGGTGGTTTATGTGTCTCTACACTCTGGAGAAAAGTTTAAAGATGTCATCTCTCATTGTTTATAGGACTTTGCCTATATGGGTATTCCCTATATCATGAAAGCAGACAATAGCCCTGCATATGCTAGTCATTGCTTCGCTGCCTTCTGCAAGGAACATTATATTAATCACTTATTTGGCATCCCACACAACCCTACGGGACAAGCCATCCTGGAACGCACTCATGAAGGGGGAATATAGGACCTCCCCCAGTTCTCAATTATCTACCATACTTTATATTTTAAATTTCTTAACTGTAGATAAAAATAACTGGTCTGCCATGAAGATACATTGGAACAAAACCTCTCAAATGTTGGTATGGGTTAGGTGGACAGACATAATTACAGGAAAATGACAACTGCCCAAACCCCTATTAGCTAGGGTCCTAGGGGCTGTTTGTGTTTTTCCCCCAGGAACTGAGAAGCCTATTTGGATACCAGAATGACATGTTTGCCCTGTGGATATTGATCAGGAATCTACTCCTGTTTTACTGGAATCACTGGCCCATGGAGGGACAGATGGTTTGGACATTGATGAGGAACCCCCATGTCCTGATGATAGTTAGTCAGGAGAGAACATTCCCTGGGACTACTGGCTGCCAATGGGCAGCTGGAAACTTCATTACTGAGTAATTTGACCTTCCTGACACAGGGGAGACTTTGCTTCCAGAGAATGCTTAATGTTTATCAATTGCCTAATGGGTCATTCTCAGCTTCAAGCATAGCTTTGAGTAATGCTTCCATTGCTGATTTTCACTCCAATGCCAGTATAAGGAATTTCTTGGGACTTAAGAGAGGTCCTATATCATAAACTTCCAGGGGGATCAGGAAAATTCTAATACATGGCCCCTTATGCTGGAAGCTCCCCAAAAAATTATGACTTGCCTAGGCACTTTCCTTGGGGACTCTGTGCTCCACCTTTAATGGGTCCTTATGGGAGGGAGAATCTCTCAAATGTTCTTCCAGAAACTGCTTTCTGAGCAACTGCTGGCCCTGGTAATTCAAGTACCTGTCCTAGCCCCCATGTGACATGGGAGACAAGAAATTATCCTCTACCACCAAGAAGGGACTTTGGTATTACTGCTGCGATAATTTTCTGTCATTGTTGTGCCAGTGCCTGCTGCCTCTTTTGCAGGGATTGCTATTGCTCAGTCTGCTGCCAACAGAAAGACTGTTAACCAGCTGACGGGCAGGATCTGCCAAGCTCTAGCTATGCAGAATGCCCTGCCTGAATGTTAATATTCAGTTCGGACTTCTTAACTCAAATCAGCAAACTGCCTTACTTCAGAAACAAGTTGGGGTTTTGTGGTTGGTGTAGCAGGCCTCCTGCTTATACTTTGTCATTCCTTTTGTATCATTCCTCCTGCAAACTTCTCTGTAGGGGTCAACTGCATCAATGTTGGCAGGGCCTTGTCTTTTGTAACCTTTCCCAATGTTTTGCCTCAGCAGATAGTAGAGGTCAATAAGACTTCATGAGAAGTTACAAAGGAGGACTAGCGCCATCACTCCTGGACAGGTGTAGACTGAAGCACAGAATATGCAATCTCTCATCTCCCATATGTCATTGCTTTTTCTACATCATTCCCTCACCTGTCAATGGGGTTGTTTCATTTTTGTCTTATAGTTTTAAGAAGCCCTTAGTTCATTCTTAATTGTTTTAATAACAAAGAGATTAATCTAACCTCATGAGATTCATATTTTCCACACTGACCTATAAAAGGCCTTCTTCGGAGGGATCTAGACTGCAGTGCTTAGCCTTAGTTGATGACCAAAGGACAGCACCATTAAGTGGGCAGGCCCTGGGGGATTGTGTCCCCTGTGCTTGGCAGCTTCACTGATTCTAAACACAGCAGGATCCATTTTGCCACTTGGATATTCCTTCTGGCCTGCCTCATTTTCTCTGTTAGAAGAGATTGTTATCACCCTGGTATGATTGAGGACATGAGCTAAATCTTGAAGAATTTATGGCAAATTGTGGAAAAGGATACAAGAGAGAGGTTATCCGTGCCTGAGGCATAATTTCCTAGGCACCAATAACAATGAAAGGGAGGGAATTGAATGGTTTCATCATCTTTCTTTCCTTTTTGAGACAGGGTTTCACTATGAATTTCATGTTGCTCTTGTACTCATTGTAACTGCAAGCTCAAGGCTGCCCCAGCTTAACATACTGGAATTACACATGTATTACCACACTACCTTGGAGTCTGTTGTCTTTCACCAGGATGCCAAACTCTTAGGTCTGGCCTCTAGCCACTTTGTTTGGTAATTTAGCTTTCCTTATTGCCATTCCACTTAACCAACGCGTGCCATGCCTCCATTATCTCAAGGAGACCCCAGTGGAAATTAGGTTGATATCCAAAAGGAGAATTCAGCAAGCCCTTTGTTTTCTTGAAGGGTACATATCAATTAAACACACACACACACACAAACACGCAGGCACGCAAGCATGCACACACAATGTTTCTTTTATTCTTTTATTTTATTTTTTATTTATTTATCTCCACCTCTCCAGGAGTGATGGCGCTAGGCCTCCTTTGTAATTTCTCACGAGGTCTTATTGACTTCTACTATCTGGTGAGGCAAAACATTGGGAAAGGTTGCAAAAGACAAGGCCCTGCCATCATTGATGAAGTTGACCCCTACAGAGACATTTGCAGGAGGAATGATACAAGAGGAATGACAAAGTATGAGCAGGAGGCCAGCTACATCAACCACAAAACCCCAACTTGTTTCTGAAGTAAGGCAGACTAGTATTCCATTGAGTAGATGTGCTACATCGTCATTAACCATTCTTCAATTGAGGGGCATCTAGGTTGCTTCCCGGTTCTTGCTATTAGAAATAGTGCTGCTATGAACAATTGGATGAGGGAGATAGACCCAAGTCTATTGCCATGAACAAAAATCAAACCCAAATGGATCATAGACCTAAAAATCAATCCAGCCACATTGAACCTCTTAGAAGAGAAAGTAGGAGGTACCCTTCAACAAATTGGTATAGGAAACTCCTTCCTGAACATAAGTCTAGGGGCACAGACACTGTTTCTTCTATTTTTGCACCATTATTCAAGGGACACCGGACACCTGCTTTGTGCTTGATATTAATGGCTTTCCTCCAACCTCAAAAAATTCATCATCTAGTGAATGTAATACATCATATCTTATATTTCCCAAAGACTTCTCAGCTGTGTGACATTTTCAGGAAAGTCTTCACAGAGAAGCAGGTTATCAGCTGGAGTTTGTAGAAAAGAATTAAGGGAAAATCAATGGACAGATGTGGACCTCAGGATTTCCAGCTAAACAACACGTTTTATAACTAAGCTTGTCACATAAGGAAAAAAAAAGCAGATGATATAGTGCATGAGAAAGGACTGTTCTGGTTAATTTTAAATGTAAAATTGATATAACTGAGGGTTGCCCGGGACAAACGTTTCACTGAAGGAATGTCAACATTTGGTTGGCCAGTGGGCATGTCTATTGGGAATTCTCAATTAACCCAGGGCAGTCCCTAGTCATGGGGACCAGTACTGTACAGATTGGGGAGATCAAATTGAGCTAGCCAACAAACAAGGATTTGTTAATTCTTTCTTTGCCTTTAACTATGAATGAGATGTGACTGGCTGCTTGAGTTTTTGTCTTGATTTCCACAACATGATGGACTCTAACAAGGTATCATAAATCCAATAAGCCCTTTCTTCTCCTGTGTTGCTTTTTTTTAATTTTATTTAATTTTATATAACAGTCCAATTAAATGAAAATAAAAATTTATACACAATTCCTGGCTACTTTTTGTCACAACAACAAATGTGAAATTGGGACATGCATTATGGGAAGGGAATCAAGAACAGGAGGTATAGAGAAGTCATCTCCATAAGGGTATTAGGTACAAACTAGACACAAGCTGAAGTCATCTGAGAGGAAGGAGCCTCAGTTAAGAAAATGCCTTCATAAGACCAGGCTATAGGCAGGCTTGTGGGACATTTTATGAATTAGGGACTGATGTCAGAGTACCCAGTCCTGGGATGGTGTTTCTGGGTTCTATAAGAAAGAAGTATGAGCAAATCATGAGGAACAAGTCAGTAAGTGTCACCACCCATGGATTCTGCATCAGCTCCTGCACCCATGTTCCTCACTTGTTTGAATTCCTATCCTGGCCTCCTTCTTCAATGAACAGCAATGATGAAGTATAAGCCAAATGACCCTTTTCCTCTCTAACTTGCTTTTTGGTCATAGTGTTTCATAGCAGCAATACAAGCCCTAACTAAGACACTGCACAACTGAAAACTGTGTCCTAGAGGCAGTAGGGGCACATGGGCACTAGTCTGATTAACCTGTAGAATGGTAAGACCATATATACATGTTTGAGTGCACATGCTCATGCTGTGTTTGGGAGATGGCTGTAGAAGTAGTGGTTTGGGGCTGGATGCAGACACTCAGCACACCATTTGCTGAAGGGGACACCCAATCCTTGCTTACTACCCTCAGCTAGGAGGCTCAGAGGTAAATACTTGTGGATAGGAGATTTCACCATTGTATTCTTTTTAGTATCATGCCCTGCTCATCACTGCTATTTGAGAAAAGAATTGGCTCCATTAATGTTAGAAGACAGAGAGTATATTCAGAGCCATGCAATAGAGTGGAGATGTCTGAAACAAGTCATTATCAAATTCACTTTCTCCATCACCTCAGCAGGCCATTTGCCCTGGTCTGCTCCCTTCTCACTACTCTGTCTCCCAGTATGCTAAAATCCTGGGCCTGTGACTCCTGCACCTTCCCGTCTCCCTTTTCTCTTCATCATATCTCTGCCCCGGCTTTGCCATTCCATTTTTGCTTGGCCACTCCATATTTCTGCCAGGCCTCCTGTTGACTGCACCACTTAGGCTCCAATGAGAACAGACTTCCCTGTCCCTGCCAAAGGACCCAGCTCAAGTGTACTTACACACTGCATTTGAGCCTTTGCACT
Source organism: Phodopus roborovskii (assembly GCF_943737965.1). NCBI lineage: Eukaryota > Metazoa > Chordata > Mammalia > Rodentia > Cricetidae > Phodopus > Phodopus roborovskii. The sequence goes on along the minus strand of NW_026126063.1, from coordinate 289,403 downwards.
CTAATAGGAACCCAACGGGTTATTAATTAATCCAGGGTGGAACCCATCATGGAACTCAGTTGGTAAAATATTTGGTTGGAAAACAGGAGGACGAGAGTTTGATCTCCAGTGCCTACACATAAAGACCAGCATTAATGTGGTATATGCTTGTAATCTCTGAGCTCGGGAGACAGAGACAAGAGGATCCTGGAGCTTACTAGTCAGGCAGCCTAGAATAATATGCATTGTCCAGATCACTGAGAGACCACATCTCACAAGAGAAGATGAATGGCTCCTGAGCGAGTCACCTCAAGTTGACCTCTGACCTCTAAACACATTGTCCACCTATCCACATGCAGCACTATCCATTACAAACACACCCCACACATGCAAATTTATACACACACACACACACACACACACACACACACACACACACACACACACTCTCACTTTAAGCTATGAAGGTAAGGTGCCTGTGGTGATGGCAATTTACAATGGGGTTCCTGGAAGTGAGCACTTATCAGTTAATATCAGGTATACAGTCTGTGTTCAGAAACCTCATGTAGAGTAAAAGAAAAATAAAAGAAGCTACAGAGTTCAGACCAAAACTGAGAGGCCCCAAATCTCCTTTTGCCTGGTAATTAATGCATTTAAAACACTCAATAAGAGTGACACAGAAAAAGCTGTAACATCTTGATGGAGAATGTATGACAGGCCACCATCCAAGCAAGTAATCTGCACAAAATTATTTTGTATTCACCCCAGTCCCCAAACTTAGAATGGATAGAACTCAGAGTAACTGAGGGTAATAGAGCTTCCCAAGGTTACACAGCCTGTGGAAGGCTGAAACTGAAATGTGGCGACCACTGCATCTTTGGAACTGGGTCTCCTTGAGGGGCAGCCCCTTACCCAAGCCATGCCATTGGATAGAGCCATCTAACTTTTCTCTCCTGCCAAGTCTGGCTTTGGGAGCTCTAAAAGGAAAGAACTTCGCACTGATACAAAGCAGCAGCAGAAACAGAGCAGCAGCCCAGCATGGGGCACCCAGGAGTGCATTTAGTGGAATTCTAAATGTACCCTGAGGGCAAGAAAGACAATCAGCCACAGCAGGGCATTCCTGTGCTCTTCAAAGTGCTTTCTGGTCCCAGCCTTTCATCTGTCAGCAGCTCCCCACACTCTTTTGTTCTCAGATACACAACTGAGGCTCCCAGAGTGGAACAAGGCAGGTACTAGTTGCTGAGTGAAACAAGTCAAGTCCTAGTTGCTGAACTTTGATGTTTTCTTAGCTTGTAGCCTGTCCACTTAAGTCACCAGTTGTCTCATCTTTCCAGAGAAATGGACTTTTCAGGGCAGTTTTCTCAGGGTAACAGACTATTTCTGGTATTATGTCCTATGTCCACATTAATACAATCTCCCTTTCCTCCCTGTGCTATACTCTGATTCCCCTCATGAGCTTATGAGTGGGTTGTCAGTATGTTTGGGATGGAACTGGACCAATGGACAGAGTCTCCCCACCTAAGACAAGCACAAAATCCAGACAAGAAGGAGACAGTGGCCTAACCCCAATGTGGCTGGCAGGAAAAAATTGTATTTCAGGATTTACACCTCCCCTTTGTGGGTCAGCCAATTGCCAGGATCCCCAAATCCTTCACTCATTGGACTGAATGGGGTTTTGATGATTCCTCTCAATTTTCTTATTCTTGTACAATTGCTTTCATCTCCTTCTGGCTCCTGCTGGACGTCATGGCCCAGGCTCCTCAATGTCTATGGGCTAATGTCTAAAGTCTTTTGGCACCAACAAGGCCCTTCCTACACTGGTAAGCCTGACTTCCCTTTGCTCTTTTCCTTTCTTTGCTTAGTGGTTCCTGAAAGACCCTCAGAACAGGGACCTTCATGCTCCCTCTCAGGAAAGGCGCCCCCCCAAATCACTCATGAGACGTGGTCTTGATATAAAAGCATGAGGTCTTTTATATTGCAAGTATGCTGGGGTCCACAGTCATGTACCATGCAGGGCAAGAAGACTAAGTACAACGAGGGGGGAAGTAAGATAGCTTTTACAGGATTACAACAAAGCCTGCACATTTTAAACCAATCATCTCATAGCATCCAGAGACAGTGCTGTGAGGACCAATCAGTTTAAACCATCCAAACACTTGCTTTATAGAACAATCAGTTTCCTATAGCCCCAGAGGTTTGCATTCTTTCAGGTTCCTGGGTGGGGCAACAAAGCTCAAGTACTCACAGATCCTGTGAGTACAGCAAAGAAAGTGATCTTTCATCTATTTGCAGCCAGGGGACCATGTTTGGAATTTAAGGTGTTTAGGGCTGTTTTAACTTCTAGTTTTTTTGTGGTCATGGGAGAGCTAGTCTGCATTTCTACATCATTTAATTCCCATGGGCAATTTTGGAAAAACCAGATACTTAGTTTACATTGTTTCTTATTCCTTGAAGTTTTCACACATTTTATGTGTCTTAGTGTCAAAAACTGTTACTTCTGTAAATAGCTATCAATACTGGCAACCATTCATTTATTTATTCATCCCCCTATCTAGCCAGCCCTGTGCTTACATTTTTGTCCATCTCTCTATTAACTAACTCTCCCTTCTTTACTTGTGTATTATCCCCTCCAAGCACTAGTCAGGCTTAACTCTGATAGCTTAGGAGATCAGGCACACTCTGCACAGTGTGGCCAGAAACTGTTTTATGGTATCTGATCAGATCAGAATAGATGATCTGTCCCCTATAGGCTTTATGAGTAGTATATTTCATGATACAGAGAAAAAGACAATTAACCCCATATATTAAAATGTTTATATCGAGGTGTGTTTGTGTGTGTGTGTGTGTGTGTGTGTGTGTGTGTGTGTGTGTGTAAGTGTGGATGGTGTGGCTGAGTATGCAGTTCAGGTAGTAGAATGCTTGCCTGGTTCCCATCTTCAGCACCACATAAACTGAATATAGGGATGCAGGCCTGCATTCCCAGCACTTGGAAAGTAGAGGCAGGAGTTCAAGGACATTCTTGGATACTTAGTCAAAGACTGTCACAAGGAAGGAAGGAAGGAACAAAGAAAGGAAAGAAGCAAGGGAAGAGGGAAAGAAACAAATGTACATAGATGGGTAAGATTTTACTGTCTATAGCCAAGTTTCCCTCCCGTGGCCTTGTGAACTATTACTACTGTATGTGGTAAAACCAAATCCACTGAATCTCAGCAATGTAGACTTGTGCATCTGAAGTAGGACTTAAACGCCTGGCTGGCACTCCCTTCTCCTAGCTCCCAATGTAACTCATCCCTTGTCTATGGCATACATGTCTGCTGTCCATACCAGGTTTCTCTGTGCTTCTGGTTTCCCATAATCCTTCCCTGGACTGCCCTCATTACATTGTTTGGGGAAAGAGGGGATAATAAGGTTCTGGAAGTAAAAGACTCATTTGAAGTGACTGTTGTTACTATGACATATTATTTTGTTTATTCGAAGGAAATGTCGGTGGCCTCAGCAGAGTAGAGGTGTATTCAGGTTCTCAGGGCTGTGTCTAGGCTGAGATGGATAAGGAGATGGATTCTGCACATTTGCACCTTTGGGACTTGTAGTAATGGGATCAACATTGTATGCTCCCATTTCTTTATATACAAATGCAAATAGGAGGGTAGATGTCTTTGGTAGTCAGTACTGGATTTCCTTTAGTGGAAATGGAAGGCACTCTGAGTTAGGCTGACTTACTCATGAATGGAACAACTAGTAAATTCAGAAAGCATTGACACCCCAGACATTTGCTGTTCCTACACCACACCAAAAGATGCTCTACGAAGGGTAAGTCACATTCTTGCTAAGCTGAGGAAAGTGGCATACCTGTCCACACAGCAGTGGATGGTGGCAACAATGTGGACCCATAGTATTGCCTTGAAAGGGCATGCCACCCTGGCATGTTGTGATCCACACATGATTGCTGTTGAAGGATGACAGATTGTGGGTAAAGTGATTGGGTCTTGGACAGATGAGCTCAGTTGAGGATTATATGATGGGAATGAAACCAAATCCACTCACAACAAACTTGAACTTTACTGAGTTTTTCTCACCTAGCGCTTCCTGCTTCTCACAGTTCTAGAGTCTTACACAGTGTTGAGCATCTTTGATTGAAGAGGAAATAAGGAGAGGAGAGAAAAGAGACAGATGGGAAGAGAAAGGAAGGAAACGGGGACAATGTTCTGCAGTATCTAGAGATGTTTTGGTTATAGCAGCCATGAGAATAAGGTCAGGGATGCTGCTGAACCTCCCATGTTTCATAGTGCAGCCTCCACTAACCAGCTTAAAATTTCAGTGGTGTAGGCCTGAGGGACTCTATCCCAGAGCCAAGAACCCACATTCCACTCCTAAGCCAGAATTCCTATCCTACCCTAAGAACAGAAGATATGAATTCAGCTTATGACAGTGTTGCTTCACTCTGAAGAAAGTATACCTTTCTTCACTCCTGCAAACCCCACATGCAGACTAATGACAGAGATAGGGCAGGGATTTTCTGCAAGATTTTTACAGGTAGAGCCCCTAAGTTGGAAGGTTCTGTTAGTTTCCTTCCAAGGTCCCATAGCTAGGATGTTTCTGAGGTGGGATTGAAAGCCAGGTACATATGACCACATTTGGCATTTTTGTGGAAGAACCACTTGTTTCCCACTCTGCACCCAGGAAATGAGCCCTGCAGAAATCTGGGGGTCTGAGAAATCACTGCAGACCATATGGGGAGGAAAAATCCTGCTGTGGTACCCTATCTTCAAAAGCAAACTACAAATAAAACAGTGGGAGTGATGGAGCCATCCCATCAGGTTACTGTCAAGACGGAGTTTACAACAGTTCCCAGTATATAGTAAGTATTTAAAATCATTACAAAGTTTAATCCTGCCAAGCATGATGTTGCACATCCTTAATTCCAAGTGCTCGGGAAGCTGAGACAGGATGATGGAGAGTTCAAGGTCATCCTGTGCTACATAATGATTTAGAGGCCAGCCTAATTGACTTAGCAAGACCTGTCTCAAATAAAATTTAAAGGAGTAAAGTACTTGCATACCAAAATAACAATAACAACAACAACATTAATAATGTTTAATGCAAAAAGGATTCATATTATACTATTGAGAGAACATTTTATAATCCCTTTAGAGTCACCAGAAGTGGTAAGGACATTTTTTCTGCAGCTACTTGTAGAGCTGTTCTACCTTTAGTGTCTTGAGGTGTCATTATTTTTTTCACCTTCATAAACCACAATGTCTTCTTTTTATTTTGTCACTATTGCCACTGTCATTTTTAATGGAAGAGCCCACCACTAGTATTTTTACCAAGTACAGTAGGGCCTTCTGGGTCCTTAGGATCTACGAAGGAAGGAGGTGCAGAAAGTGACTTGATCCATAACTGTTGCCCCTGTGCCCTCATTTTTGTTGTTGTTATTTTGGGATTTTTTTGTTGTTGTTTTGGGTTTCTTTCTTTCTCTCTTTCTCTTTTTTATCCTGTTTGTACTTCACTCACTCAGGGTTGGAAGACATAGGGTATGGGAGCTGATGAGGCTATGAAGAGATTCTTCAAAATCAAAGAGTTCTGGTGTAGCTCTCTGTGGATTGCATTCACAGAACGACTGCTGGATGTAACCCCAGAATCAAAATCCAGGAGTGGGCTGGGCATTTGTATATGCCACCAGTCATAACCATGTTCACAGCAGCCACTGAGACTTCTGGTGTGAAAAGTAGCTGTTGTGTGACAAAACTTTTCCAGGGAAGATGTAACACACACATCTCATCCCAAATAGAGAACCTATGAAAGACCAAAATATGGAAACTACGACCAACTTGGTGAACCATGAGTTTTATTGTGGTTACTTAGAAAAGTATGGGTGAAGGTTAACTTGCATTAATGACACAAAGACCGCCCCACCATGGGTGATAGCTCAGAAGAGCTGGGACCCTGTTCGACACTGCACAGCCTGCAGGCAACTTAACAAGCAGGAGAGTGTCCTTTCCGGTGCCTCAGTTCCGTAAACCTCTTCCAGTTAGCTTGACTGTTTTTTGCTTCTACTAGGCAGCTGGGCTGGACTCAGTGTCCTCTTTGCTGCTCTGTCCATCTCATGTCAGAGGTACACTCAGCCGTTAATGCTTACTTTTGTAGGGCAGGCCCTAGTGAAGCTAGTCAGTTTCAGTATAGACAGATCCAGCTTCAGCTCAGATAGTTGAGTTACAAGTTGTTGCAATAGTTTTTCAGTGTCTAATGAAAGATTCATTTAACTCATATACTGATAATCATTATGTTTTCAGAGCTCTTCAAGTTTTAGAAGTAGTTCCATATATTGGAACTAGTAATAATCAGGTTAAATTACTTTTTGAGCAAATTCAAAATGCCATTCATCAAAGAAAGACACCTTGCCTTGTGGGTCATATAAGAGCTCATTCAAACTTCCTGATCCACTGGCTAAAAGTGATGGGTCAGCTGATAGCTGACAAATATAGTCACTTTATCTCAGGTAGAATTAGCTCAGCAGTCACCCAGATTTATCATCAAAATAGTAATAGTTTAAGAAAACAGTTTGGTTTAACTAGAGAGACGGAAAAGGACATTCAGGTTACTTCCAGCCTTATATGGTGGCTGGCCTCTCCACTAATTTGTGGGGAAGAGATCTCTTAGAAGAGATGGGAGTTGTCCTTACTACCCAAACCCTGGCCCAAGGCACTCTGCCAAGAGACAAAACTCTCCAGATGATGTGTAAAATGGGCTGAGACAAAAGACAAGGGTTAGGTAAGTTGGATCAATGAGAAGTTCACTCTGTGGCCACTTTCCCATTAGACACTTAAGGTGATAGAAAACAATTTAGCCATTTTTGAAGAGTGTTGCTATTGCACTGCCAGCCCCCATTCCCATTGCATAGATTTCTAACATCCAATGTGGATGGAACAATGACTCTTAATGGCAGAAAACCTTCTGGTGACTTCCCAACTACTTCAATAACAATTGGAGGCAGGACATATAATCCCCACCACCTCTCCCTGAAATTTCCCTCTACTTGCAATTTAAAAGGCTTCAGGAAAAGGAAGATTGCTCCAGGATTTGAGAGCCATTAATTTAACAATGCAGCCTATGGAAACTCTTCAACCTGGCTTGCCCTCATCTATAGTTAGTCCCAAAGATTGGCATCTACTTGTTACTGATTTAAAGGATTGCTTCTTTTCCATTCTGCTGCACCCCCAAGTTAGGCCCAGGTTTGCATTTAGCCTTCCTTCGATTAAATTCCTAATCGGGAACACGCCCTTTGCTTTGAATGGGTGGTGCTCCCCCAAAGAATGGCTAAAGTCCTACAATATGCCAGGATTATGTGGTTGCTTGCCTGGATCCTATCAGGCACAAGTTTCCTAATCTTTACATTATCCATTATATGGACGATATTCTGCTGGCAGTGCCTGCTGAGGAGAGATGTGCTGTAATGCTTGCTAAATTACAGGAGCTCCTGGAGGCTCATGGATTTATTTTGGCCCCAGAGAATATTCAAAAGAAACCTCCTTACACCTATCTAGGCCATCAGATCCAACAAGCTGTCCTCCAGCTTCAAAGACTCCAAATTGTTTGTTCAAATTTAAAAACTCTTCACGATTGACAAAAGTTTTTGGGAGATGTTCAATGGATTCACCTCTCTCTTCTTTAAAACTGGGGAGCTTAGACCAATATATGATATTCTTCCAGGGGATCCAGCTCAGACCTCTCCCAGACAAATTACACCAAGGCCAAAGAGGCCATACAATGCTATTAAAGATCATAGAAAAAGCCCATCTTTGCCGCCTAGATTATCAACAGACTCTTGTAGTTGTACTTTCCTCCAGTTTTTCACCCACCGCTGGTTTTTGGCAAAATTGCCTTATATATTGGATTCATTTGCCAGCATCCCATAAGAAGGTGACGTCATCACCAAAATAGGAATAGTCCAAGAAAAGCGTTTGGTTTAACTACAGAGACTGCTCAGCAAATTATCAAACAATGTGATATGTGCCCACAATATTTTCGAGTAACTAATATAGGAGTAAATCCTCAGGCCTGCTTCCTAATCATTTATGGCAAATGGATGTTACTCATATTACAAAATTTGGCAGATTAAAAGTATGTACATGTCACAGTCGATATGTTTTCAGGCTTCTTATGGCTACTGCACAAACTGGAGAAGCAACGAAATATGTGGTAAGTCACGGTTTAAAATGATTTGTTTACATGGGCGTTCCAAACGACAGATCTGGATATTCTAGTAAAGCATTTCAACATTTTGTCCCCAATAAAAAAAATTAAACAAATTACTGGCATTCCTTATAATCCTCGGTGACAAGGAGTTGTCAAAAGAGCACACCAGACACTTACAAATATGCTTTATAAACTGTATTCTGGGGGAGAAAAATTGTATCCCAATAAAAATAATACTAAAAATCTTCTAAATCATGCCTTGTTTGTGCTTAATTTCCTTACCTGTGATAAATATGAAAAGTCAGCTGCTGATCACCTTTGGCATCTGACCACAGCACACGAGGGCACTTCCATTGTAGCCAAGACAGACCCTCCATATAAAATAATTAAATAGGGGAATATGTTGGGATCCGGCCTTGAGTCACATCCTCTTGCAGAATTACTTATACCTTAAAACACTAATTGAGCCTTATCTTGGTAAAACAGAAAACTGCCGAAAAAGCAGTCTGTTCCATTCAACCCAGGAACTGAGATGAAACAAGACACCAGGAATTGAGATAAGCAGACATTTAGGGTCTGATATTTTTGGCCTGGGAAAATACCAGAGCACCAGAGTCAGCACAGCTACCCCTCTCCATTTCCTCCCTGCTTTGCTTTAAATACCCCTCTTTGTGCCTAATAAAGTTAGACCTTGACAAGCATTGCTTGGTCTCGTTCCTTCTTTCTCTCCCATTATTTTCAGGTTGTAGGCCACCTTACCCACGAATAACAAGGCCCCACTGGTTGGGGCACATTGGAGGGTGGCTTGTAGATTTAGAAGTTTAGTCTACTCTCATTGTATTGGAGAGCATGTTAACTAGCATATATGGTGTTGAACAATGGCTGCGAGCTACATTTTGATCTGCAGGCTGAGTTAGCTAATTCTGAAAGCTCTATGCCAGTGATAAATGCCCTCCAACAAGTCCACACCTCTTAATCCCTCTAATCTTCACCAAAGGGTTCCACTCCCTGATGACTATTCATTCATATATATGGACCTATGGGGGCCATTCTTATTTAAACCAGCACATTCCACTCCCTGGACCCTATAAGATTATAGCCATACAACAATGCAGAATATATTTAATTCAACTTCAAAAATCCACATAGTCTTACAGTCTCATATTGTTTGCAAGTTCAAAGCCTCTTCTGAGACGCAATGCACTTTCTTAATTGTAAGCCCATGTGTAAGCAAAAAAGCAATCACATACCTCCAACATACTGGGTACACATTAGCATTTCCAAAGAGAGGAAAAGGGATATAGTGTTTCCTCACAAGAAGCAAGACCTAAAACCAGCAGGGCAAACTCCAAGCATCTCCATGTGGGATGTTAAAGTGCTCTCAGCTCTCAAACCCTTTTGGTCTTCGTTGACTGTAACATCAGAGTAGCCATCCATTGAGAATTACTTAAATTGCACACATTAATAATAAATATGCAGTCAGAGGTCCCTGAGCCCAACTTCTCACAGTTCTGCCAGTAGATTTGTGACCTTAGCCAAGTCATGTGTCCTCTATGCCCCTCAGCCTTCTTACCAACCTAACTAATGCCTATTCTTAGATCATTAAGTTGTTGTGCTAAGCAAGTTAGTTTACAGCTGTGACCACTAATATTTATTACATCATGTTTTAATGTGATATACATTGTCTGGTATTTCACCTGGGCAAACATCATGTACCTTTTTCTGGGGAACACAAATGTATCTGTCCACTCCAGAAAACATCTAGATACAGATTGACTCAAGCCATTCTCAGTGAATCAGCAAGTTTATTAGGGTTACTTCTGGAGACCATGACTAAAAGCCTAACTGAGCACAGGCAACAGATGGCTCACCAGACCTGCATCTTCAGCTCTCCCTATTCAGCTGATAGGCAGCTCCACTGAAGAATCTCCTCTCCACAGTTATTCATAACCCTGGGGAAGCACCTTGTGAATCCCAGGTTCTAAGCCCTCTGAGTCTCCTAAGTTGCTTTTGCTTTCTAAGGCAAGGAGGAAAATTATGATTCTGAGGCAATAGCTACATAACAGCACTGGCCTTTTAGCTTTATACACTAACACCTCAGTGATGCACATAAACAATGCCACTGCCTTCCTTTGCAGGTAAGAGGTGGCCACTTTCATAAAACAGTATAAATAGAAAATGAAAAATGTGGCAGTGGCATGGCATCTGGATTGAAATAAACATGGTAGTGTATCATGTTGAAACATCAAATAATTGTTATTTTGGTTTGAATATTCCATTCTTTAAACATTTAAGAATGTTGAGTATTATCATTATTTTTCAGTTTTCTTAAATATTTACATTGACAGGTTTTCATAAATTTATCTTTCTCCACCTTGCTGGTCATGTGCACTTGTGAATACACACATTCATTCTCTCTCTCTCTCTGTCTCTCTCTCTCCTGCCCCCATACCCTGTACTTCTTGCTCACCATTTTCATACACAGAGACACTCTGATTTTCTAGTAGACTGAAAACACTTTTGATCACATGTAGAAACTGGTCCTGTGCACTACAGTGAGGACACTGGGCTCTATGCTACTTCTGACCCAGTGACCTGGAGCTTTCCTGAGATGATGAACTTTGTTCTCAAGTAGAACCTCCTCATCAGGAGAGGCAGCTGAGCCAGGCCACAAATTTTCAAAGCCTCCCCAGTCTGTAAGGTGGACCTGAGCTAGGAAAAGAGCTAAGCCCCAGATGTTAGTTGCAGAAATCATTGAGCTTTGAGCAGTGAGCCCTGAGCCAGTAGGCTATGGGAACTAAACTACAGCCTGCATTGGGAAATGAAAAGAAAACAGGACATAGCTGAAGAGCCTTGGAACCCTGTCAAGTACTTGCCAGCATGAGGGCAGGTGGAACAAGCAGAATGGAAAGAGCAGTAGGCCAAGCCTTTGCTCTTAGATGCTATAGGTCGATGTGTAGACTAAAGACGTGTAAAGGCAGAAAGCAGAAACAGCAACAGGGGCAACACTTGAGGCCATGGAGTAACTCTGTATGTGGCCCTGCAGAAATCACATCACATTTCAGCAACCTCTTGGCATAATAGGAAGCAGCAGTGGAGTTTGTGTTCCATTTGATAGAAGTGGAGGAAAAGTACTCAATTTCCGGGGTGCCCTCTCTGATATCAGACTATTTGGCTTCTAGGTAACCTATATTAGTGAGGGAACTACTGCCGCCCTATAACAGGCAAACTCAGGTTACAAAATAGGACAGTGGACCAAAGGGACTCAGTGTGTGCACTGTAGACTTTCACGTAGAGTTTCTGCTTTGGTCAGAAGATGATTAAGTATTTCATAGAGATGAACTTCAGTGTTGAAATCTGGTGTGAATTGTGGTATAGTTCTGTGTTTCAGTCACACAAGAAAACTAACTGTGGAGTACAATAGGGTTATGTGGTGTTTTGTTGACTAGTTTTTTGAGTTCTTTGTAAATTTTTGTATATTTTGAACATCAGCCCTCTCTCAGATGTAGAATTGGTGAAAATCTTTTCTCAGTCTGCTGGCTGCTATTTGGTCTTGTCACATGAGTCCTTTGTCTTCTCGAAACTTCTATGTTTGAGGAGGACCACTGTATTAATTGTTGATCTCAGTGTCTATGCTATTGGAGTTATGTTCAGGAAGTGGTCTCCGATATGAGTTTGTTCAAGGATACTGCCCATTTTCTCTTCTAAGCTGTTCAGTGTGGCTGGATTTCCATTGAGGTCTTTGATCCATTTGGACTTGATTTCTGTGCATGGTGACAGACATGAGTCTATCTACAGTCTTCTACACACCATCATCCAGTTGTGGCAGCACCATTTGTTGAAGATGCTTTCCTACTCCCATTGTATACTTTTAGTGGTTGTGTCAAAAATCAGGAGTTTGTAAGTATGGGGTTAATGTCAGGATTTTGGATTTGATTCCATTGGTCTACTTGTCCATATTTGTGCCAATACCAGGATGTTTTCAGAATTATATATAGCTCTGTACTAGAGCTTAAAGTCAGGGATAGTGACGCCTCCTGAGATTTTTTTTTTTTATTGTACAGGGTCATTTTGGCTATGCTGAGTCTTTTGTTTTCCATATAAAGTTGATTATTATCCTTTCAAGGACAGTGAAGAATTGAGCTGGGATTTTAATGGGGATTGCATTGAATCTATAGATTGCTTTTGGCAAGATTGCCACTATATTTATGTTACCTATCCAAGAGCATGGGGTATCTTTCCATTTTGTGGTTTCTGCTTTAATTTCTTTAAAGACACAAAGTTCTTATTATATAGGTCTTTCACTTTTTTGGTAAGCATTACCCCAAGTTACTTTATGTTCTTTGTGGCTAATGTAAAGTATGATATTTTTCTGATGACTTTCTCAGCCCATTTGTCATCTGAAAAAAAGTAGGGCTATTGATTTTTTTTTGAGTTTATCTTGTATCCTGCTAGTATGCTGAAGGTGTTTATCAGCTGTAGGAGTTACATGGTAGAGGTTTTTGGGTCGGTTATGTAAACTATCATATCATTTGCAAACATAGAAAGTGTGAGTACTTCCTTTCCAATTTGCACTGCGTTGGTCTCCTTTTGTTGTCTTATAGCATTAGGTAGAACTTCAAATACAATATTGAAGAGATATGGTGAGAGTGTGCAGCCTTGTCTTGTTCCTCATTTTAGTGGAATCGCCTTAAGTTTCTCTTCGTTCAGTTTGATGTTGGCAGTTGGTTTGCTGCTTATTGCTCTTATCATGTTTAGGTATGTTCCTATTATCCCTGATCTCTCCAAGACTTTTTTCATGAAAGGGTGTTGAAATTTGTCAAAGGCTTTTTCAGCATCTAGGGATATGACCATGTGGTTTTTCTTTTTCAGTTTTGTTATATGGTAAATCACATTGATAGTTTTTCATATGTTAAACCATCCCTGGCACCCAGGGATGAAGCCTACTTTGTCATAGTGGATGATTTCTCTGATGTATTCTAGGATTCAGTTAGCCAGTATTTTATTGGGTATTTTTGCATTGATGTTCATCAAAGATATTGGTCTGTGGTTTTCTCTCTTAGTTTTGTCTTTGTGAGGTTTGGGTATCAAGGTGATTGTGGCCTCATAAAAAGAGTTTGGTATTGAGCCTTCACTTTCTTTCACGTGAAACAATTTGAGTAGTATTAGTATTAGCTCTACCTTCAATTTCTAGTTGTATTCAGCACAGAAGCCAACTGGCCCTGACCTTTGCTTGGTTGGAAGGCTTTAGAAGACTGCTTCTATTTCATTAGCGGTTATAGATTTATTTAAGTTGTTTGTCTGTTTTTGATTTAATTTTGGTAAGTAACAGTTATCCATTAAATTTTCCATTTCCTTTGAATTCAAATTTTGTGGAGTACAGGTTTTCAAAGTATGACCTGAAAATTGTCTGGATTTCCTCTGTGTCCTTTGTTATGTGTCCTTTTTTGTTTCTGATTTTGTTAATTTGCATGTTATCTCTCTGCTTTTTCAATAGTTTGAATATAGTTTTGTCTATCTTGTTGATTTCCTAGAAAAACCTAATCTTTGTTGCATTGATTTGTTTGTATTGTTTCACTGCTTTCTACTTTATTGATTTCAGCCCTCAAGTTGATTATTTCCCGGCTTCTACTCTTTCAGGGTGAATTTGCATCTTTTTGTTTTAAGGCTTTTATTTGTGATGTTAATTCTCTAATGTGATTTTCCTCCATTTTCTTCATAGGGGCACTTAGTGCAATAAAATCCCCTAAGTACTAGTATGTTGTGTCCTCATTCTATGTGAATTTCAGGTATGGTGCAATTGTGCATTGTTTAATTTCAATGAGTTTGTCGGGTTTGTGAGATTTGTGTTGTTGTTGAATTCCAATTTTAAAGCATGGTGGTCTGATAAGATATAGGGAACTATTCCCATTTTTTCTTTAACCTGTTGAAATTTGTTATGTCACCTAGTATGTGGTTGATTTTAGAGAAGTTTACATGTGGAGCAGAGAAATCAGAGAATAGGGTAAATTCTTTTGTGTTTGGATGGAATGTTCTATAGATGTCTGTTAATCCCAATTGAGACATAACTTTTATTAGATTTTTTGTTTCTTTGTTCAGTTTCTGACTGGTGTTGCTGTCTAGCAGTGAGAGTAGTGTATCGACATCTCCCACTATAAGTGCTTCATGTTTTATATGAGATTTGAGTTATAATAGCATTTCTTTTACAAATTTGGGTGCCTTTGTATTTGGGGCATAAAAGTTCAGAATGGACACTTTTTGCTGATGGATTACTCCTATGATTAATTCGATTATTCGATTAATTTTGGTTTGAACTCTAACGTGTTAGATATTAGGATAGCTACATGCTTCTTGGGTCCATTTGATTGGAAGATCTCTTCCCAGCCCTTTACCCTATGGTAATGTCTATCTTTGAAACTTAGTTGGTTTTATTGTATGTGTGTGTGTGTGTGTGTGTTGTATGTGTATTTGTATTGTGTGTGTTAGCCTGTGTGTTTTCATTGGCGAGTTAAAACCATTAATGTTTTGGGAAAGTAAGGACCATTGATTGTTAATGCTTGTTTGTTTTAGATTTGTTATTGGCGTTGGTATTGTTAATATATTACTTGGGTTCTGCTATAGTGAGATTATCTATTGCCTATGTCTTTGTAAGTGTAGTTAACTTCCTTGGGTTGAAGTTTTCTCTCCAGAACTTTCTGTAATGCTAGAAGTGTAGATACATATTTTCAAAATCTGGCTCTGTCATTAAATATCTTGTTTTCTCTGTCAATATAGATTGAAAGTTTTGCTGGGTATAGCAGTCTGACAGGGCATCCATGGACTCTTAGAACTTGTAGAACATCTATCCAGGACTTCTGGCCTTGAGGTTTTCCATGGTGAGGTCAGTTATAATTTTGAAATGTCTACCTTTAAATGTTACCTGTCTTTTACCTTCCCTGTTCTTAATTTTCTTTCTTTATCTGTATGTTTAGTGTTGTGATTTTTATGTGTCAAGGGGTTTGTTTTCTTTGGTCCTGTCTATTTGGTGTTCAGTATGCTTCTTGAACTCTCATGGGCATGTCCTTCCTCAGATTGGGCAAGATTTTCCTCAGTGATTTTGTGAATATGATTTCTGCAAATTTGAGCTCAGCTGCTTCACCTTCCTCTATGTCCATTATTGTAAGGTTTGGCATTTACATGGTGTCCTAATTTTTCTGGATATTTGGTGTTAAGTATTTATTGGATTTATGAATTTCTTTGGTTGATGAGTCTATTTCCTCTAGTTTATTTTCAGTGCTTGAAATTCTTTCTTCCATCTCTTTTATTCTGTTGTTTATGCTTGTGTCTGTAGTTCCATAATGTTTGTCCAGTTTTTCTATTTCCAACATTCCTTCAGTTTGTGTTTTCTTTATTGTCTCTATTTCAGTTTTCATGTCTTGAACAGTTTCCTTCACCTGTTCAATTATTATTATTATTATTTTTTTTTTGGCTTTATGTACTTTCTTTAAGGCATTTGTTCATTTCTTCCAGTTTTTTTTTTTTTTTTTGGTTTTGTTTTGTGTTGTTTTTTATTTCATTTATTAAAAGGATTTTCTCACATAGTCTTTGAGGGCCTCTATCATTTATATGACAATATTTTTTATGTCGTTCTCTTCTTCTTGATCTGCTTTGGGGTGTTCAGGCCTAGTTGGTGTAGAGTCCATAGATTCTGTGTATTTGCTTGTCTTTATATTGTTAGATATTTTCTTGTATTGCTATCTTCCCCTTGTTTCTTCCAGTAAGTGCAGGTGAGTCCTATCTCTCTTTATGGTACTCCCTGGGTGGGCTTTTTGCAAAAGAACTTTGATGTCTGTAGATCTGGGTCCTCCAAGTCTCTAGGAGGTTTCCCTCAGGCAGTCAAAGATCAAATTCCAGCATAATACTGGTGATGAGTGTCAAAGATCCAGCATGCTGGGACACAGGATGTTCCTGTGTGTATAGGCAGATGTAGCCCAGGGGCCTGGGACTCTCCAGATGATGCTTCTTTAGCAGAGGCCTGGTGATGCGGGTCCAGGATATTCCCCATAGGGACTCATGATGGCCCTGATGGGATAGATTGATCTCTGGGAAGGGCCAGGATCTCCAGTAGAGGACTGGCAGTGGGGGTCAGAGAATAGGCAGGTGGGGATTCCAGGTGGTCCAGCATGGAAATGCATGTCTAGTGTGCTTAGAACAGCACCAGGAAGTTCCCTGAAGTTGTGGGATTGTTGGATCTGCCCTCTGTCCCACTGATCAAACAGAGGTATGTGATAGTGGGTAGACCATCAAGTCTCATCCAGAAGCAGCTCCAGTGTGGGAAAAAGACAGGCAAGTCATGTGGGACAGGGAACAGGGGAGGAAACCCATTCCTATTATTCATTCCCATACTTTGCTGAAAATTTCAAAAACTTACCAGGGTAAAATAGATTCCTCAGCTTCTTTCCTTCATCCCAATCAGCTGTAATGGTTGAGGACAGTATGTCAGTAGTTAGGTTTTGTGCCAGTGTCAGTCATGATTTTGTTGCTGTGAAGAGACACCATAACTAAGGCAACTTATAGATGAAAGAATTTATCGGAGATTACAGTTCATAGGCTGTAATGGTGAGGGGCATTGAAGCAGGAAGTCAGGCAGAGATGGTAGCTGAACCTGTAAGTCATATGCACAAGTGGGAAGTAAAGAGAACTAATTGGAATTGTTGTGGGATTTTGAAATGTAAAATTCCACCCCATAGGGTATGCCTTCTCAAACAAGTTCCTTTGTTAGGGAACCAAGTATTCAACAGGAGATATTCTCATTCAAAATTCCACAAGCAGTATTGTATAACAATGCTGAGAATCTGGGCCAAACTTTAGAACCTTTATCACTTCTCCAGGCTTTGTGTTCTTTACCTGTGAAATAAAGTCATCAAGATGTGTAATTAACTTTGTCAACTTGACATAACTCAGAGTACCCAGAAAATGCAGTCTCAATGAGGGATTGACTACATTGGCTTTGTCTGTTAGCATATCTGTGGGGGATTGTTTTGAGTATAATAATTAATGTAGGAAGATCCATCTATTTAGGTTAGCACCTAGACAATGGGTAATGAACTACCTAAGTGTAGAGTTTGGGCTGAGCACAAGCAAGCAGACAAGCAAGTGAGCACATGCTTTGTCATTCCTCTGCTCTTGATTGTGGATGAGACTTGGAAAGCTGCCTTATGCTCTTTCTGCTGTGACTTCCCCACAGTGATATTCTAATGCCTAGAATTGTGATTTAAAATGAACCCTTTCTCTCCCCAAGTTTCTTTTTGTCAAAGTGTTTTACACTAGCAACAGAAAGGAAACTAGGACAGTTATAAAACTCGCTCTAGAATTGTGACTCTTTAATGTGAAGTGCCTGGAAGAACCAGGCCCTTGTTGGTAGCTACATTTGAATTAGAGCCAGCTTGGAGTCTAAATTTCAGATATACTTTCTGTTGCATTTAAACATTTCCTACTTTCCACTTACACACAAATACCCCAGGTTCTTTGGTATGGAGACCCTGCAAAGAGTCTTGTAAATATGTCCTTTGCCTTCCACCCTAAACTCCTAATAGACATATGTCTGCACACATATGCCTGAGGAAAAGCTGGCATGACTGAAAGCACATATTTTCTTCTCATCTAAACAGAGAAGCAAACAGTCAATGTCATTAAGGCAGCCCTGGGAAAATGCCATCTTCACAGAATATTTGTTCTGCTATATTATCATTATATAGCCTGTGGCAAGCTTAGACACCCTATAGCCTTACACCAAGAGTACTAATAATACATATGTCCAAGATAGCTATGAGGATAAGAGCTTGCAAAATAAATAACTTTCATGACACAGAGCCTGGCAAGGAATGGGTATTTTACACATATTTTCTACTTTTCTTGCATCTAAATTGTCAATGCCTTGATAACTCTGACTAGCAGTCATGGTGCTAGAGGGATGGATGAATGGTTAAGAGTGCTTTCCCCTCTTTCAGAGGACCTGGGTTTGTTTCCTAGCACCCATGTCTGTTGGTTCACAACTGCCTGTACTTTCAGCTCCTGGAAATCTAATGCCCTATTCTGACCTCTATAGACAATTGCAGGCCCGTGAGCAAATGCACACACACACACACACACACACACACACACACACACACACACACAAATAATAATGATAATAACAATAATAGTGGTAGAAAACAACATTAGTAACATATACCTCATCATTTAAAGATCAGAAAATGAATAGATTTCCTGATTTGGACAATGAGGTTGAATGGCTCAAGGTATGGCACTCATCATAACATTGTCATTATTACTATCTTATTTATCCTAATCCTCAGCCATCATATTATAGTTAGGGGCATTGCCTATTTCATGGTGTTTATTCTGCCAAGCTCTACATATTCCTCCAGGAACAAGCTCTGTGTCAGTTTTTTTTTTTTTTCTGTTTAAAACATCATGACCAAACCCAACTTTATAGGGGAGCATTATTTTGGCTTATACTTCCCATTGCAGTCCATCACTGATGGACTCAGGGCAGGAACTGAAGCAGAATCCATAGAGGACGGATGCTTACTGGATTGCGCTCATGGATTGCTCACCTTGTTTTCTTATGTAACCCAAAGCTACTCTAGGAATGACAATGCCAACAGTGGGCTGAGATGTCCCAGAGCAATCATCAGTCAACAAAAGTCCCCCACAGACTTGCCTACAGGCCAGTCTAATGGAGGAATTTTCTCAATTCATGCTTTTCAGGAATTTTTCCTTTCCAGTTTTAACTACTATATCACTTCTGTGTCAATCTGTGTCATTCTTCTTCAATAGGACATAGCTAATTCACAAGAAATTTCCAGATTACTAATGTTTCTTATTTATTTTATTAATCAAAGGGATATTACTACTCTCAAGGGATCTCACAGATTCTGTTGCAGGATTGCAGAGCTTGTGTTTTGGATTAGGACTATGGTCACCATTCAAATTTTCTCATTTTCACACTAACTTATGTCCCTTCTGACATGATTTTTAGTATGTATCTGTTCCTGGGCATGTGGAATTATTTAACTAAGAAAATATTTTCTCTCATTTTCTCTTTTGAATGTTAGGACATAATTGTCAGTAGAAAACCCCATGAGAGTAGCACATATAAAGATCTATTTGAGCTCATGTCAGCTAGGGAAATACTTGCATCACATGATCTTTCTGTTTTATCCTTAGGAACCTCTTTATGTGGCAGGGCCTGTGATGTGCTGAAATATGAAGACACAGGCTACACACATTCCTTACAGTATTATTTTAAACTATGTCTTTACTCATGGTCTGTGGAGTATATGAGTAAACAATAGCAGTCCATGCATGTGGAATACTATAAAGCACTGAACATTATGCACTTGGGCTGGATATCTCTAACTTGTAATATATCACTTGTCACCAGCACTAACAGATTGTTCCTGATACCCTGTCATTTGCGACACACTGGGACCTCCATGTAGGACTCAGGAGAAGTGAGAAATGAATGTTTCGAGTCCTATGTGTTGTGCAGAGCAAATGTGAGAGAGTGGACAGTCCACTGGTCCTTTTGAACACTTCAAGAGGCTTAAGTCCAGCATATGTCACAATCACCTTTCCCTTCAGTTCAATTTCTCCATAGGTGGACTTTTCTTTTCTAAATCTCAAATCGGTGAGAGAACACAGCCCAGTTAATAAGTTCCAGAGACAAACAATTTTTTCTTCTATTAACTGTTCTATCTGGATATTAGAGCCTTGAACATCCCAAGGCTGCCTGGCAAGGTGCTGCTTGGCTGTAAAATACAATCAAAGATTTAGTTGTGAGTCCCAAAATTCTCACTTAGTGGTTCATAAATGCTCATGGAAAAAGAAATGTTCTTATGGTTTCTCCATTCAAATGAGAGTCATATCCATGGTAAAACATTGCATTAGTGTGATCAGGGACTTAGAATTGAATCCCAGCCTTTTCCACATTTATGGTGTTTGTTACTACAAAAACAGTAACAATAACCACGCCAGTCATGAGACTTCAGGAACCAGTTCTTGTCTTTAGTCTCTAGGGTCTTTTCAGTTCCTCTGTGGCAGCTTGAGATGAAGAAACTGAGACACAGAAAACTCATTCACACTCTGTATGTTACACAGCCAAAATCAAAGCATGTTGTGGAATATTACTTAAACTATGTAAAGACATGTTACTTTTTTATGTTGTAGAATATTACATTAATTATGTTAATGAGCGTTACATTTGTTTATGTGGCAGAATATTACTTCACCTATGTAAAGGTGTGTTACATTTGTTTATGTTGTAGAATATTACTTTTTTGTTTTATTTTTTATTTTTTTTTCTTATTTTACATAATTATCCCAGTTCTCCCCCTCTCTCCCTCTGTCCCTCCCTCCCTCCCATACCCCCAGACCCCCCTATCATCCCATCCCCCACCTGCAGTGATAAGAAAATGGGGACATGACTAGGCTACAGAAACCCACAGAGACAGCTGTCCTAAAGAAGAGGAAGCTAATGAACGCATTTGCAGCAGTATTGGACTGACTCTGAAGACCCCCACAACATGGGTCTCAGTTAGAAGGGATCCCTGATATTGGAAGCAGAATATTACTTATCTATGTGAATGTGTGTTGCATTTTTGTGCAACATTTAAGTATGTAAAGATGTATTGATTCTGTTTATGCTGCATTTGTTTATTTATATAAAGATATGTTGCTGTTTCACTTTGCCTGCCTAAGGCATCTGCTGGTCCTAAAGAAAGTCTGCTACATTTGGTGTTCAAACCTGGGGCCCAAAATTCCGCATAGGGCCAGACATAGCCAAGTATCCAACAAACAATCAAGCAAAACAAAACAAAGCAGGTATGGATCACTTAATAACCTCTGTGGTATAGGGAGGACTTGAGTTGACACAGTAAGTCGAAACAGGAAACTAAGTAGACTTGCCTGCAACAACCTGAACACCATCTTCTCAAAGCTGGGACAGTTGGTGAAGCTCCCAGTTAAATGCTTAAAAGCATTAAGTACAGCTGACACAGAGCTGAGAATAACTTAGTCACATAACTTCAGAAGTGCCAAGATATAATACATAATGGTGTATTAGCTCTGAACTTGCCAAATACAAATGGCATGGATATTTTAGATAGAATTCTTACTTGATAATTTTGTTTATTGTATATAGACTTACTATGTTAAAGTTACAACTTTTCTTTTCTTTAGAGGAAAAAGGAAATGTTGGGAAATATTACTTTAACTATGTAAAGATGTGTTGCTTTTGTTTGTGCTGCATTTTTTTAATTTTGCAAATATGTGTTGCTGTTTCCCCTTGCCTGCCTAAGGCATCAGATTTGTTTAATAAAAAGCTGAAAGGCCAATATCTTGGCTGTAGAGGAATAGGTGGGAATGGTGGGTAGAGATAATAAATAAGAGGAGGAATATAAGCTTGGGAGAGAACAAGGGAGAAAGAGAAGGAGATGCCTGGGGTCAGCTATCCAACCAGGTAGCCACCAGCTAGCCAGACATAGAGAATGCAGTGAATGTAGAACATACAGGATGAAAGAAAATTTAAAAACCCTTTGGCAAAGTGTAGATGAAGAGAAACATGTTAAATGAAGTTCTAAGAGCTAGCAAGAAAGGAGCCTAAGCTAAGGCCAAGCATTCATAAGTAATAAGTCTCCCTATCTTTATTTGGGAGCTGGTTGGCAGCCTAAGAAAACCTCCCACATAAACCCACTCACATTATTTCAAAAGCACTGCTCTTGGATGTTGACTTAATCTATTGATCTTTAGGTCTGCCCGTTTTATGGAGGGGGCAATGAAGATCTATAGTGTCAAATATGTGGCCTCTCATATAATACAGAAGTTGTGCTATACATTGAATGGCAGGTGGAACACAGGGAATGGCAATTTAAAGGCTATCTCCTGATTGTTAATATGAAAACATACCTCTGTTTGTGAGTGTCATGATAGAATTACTTGCTGGTGGGCAGGCAGGATTGGGCATATTATTCTCTCATTGTACAGAAGTTTTTATATCTTTGAAGATGGAAGCCCTTTTCCTTCCCTTCACATGTTGGGCTCCTTTTATAGCAGTGTGGTAAAAAGCATGTTCATGATAGGCATAGTTATTAATTTTTTACTTCAGGTTCTGGCTGTGGCTACTCAACCATGACTAGAGAGAATATCACAATTCATTCATTCATTGCTCCTCTGGGCATTATCACTCTCCATCACTGGGTTGCCAGGCAACTAAACAACATTGTATCTGGAGGTAAGTGACAGAATCAAGACACGTAGAGGAAGAGATTTAGTTCTCAAGTGGGTTGAGACATACCAAACTTTAGAAGATTACTGAGATATAGAAAATTCTTGTTTTGAGAGGTGAAGTGAGGTTGTGCAGAGTTTATGTGAAATCTTTAAGGACAAATCGGGTTAATTTTTAATCTAGTGTCCCATATGTTGTACCTCACATCCCCTATTTCAGGACTTATTGACATTCTTACTGTATCACGATCTCAGCTGAGTGGTATAGAGATGCATAAAGCATATAAATACTAAGCCAAATCAGTGTTAACACTATTCCTTCAGGATCCCCAGTCTCGAGAAGTTCAAAATCAAATAAGAAAGAGAAAATTCTGAATGCTTCTCCTTTTCCTCCCCTTCAGGACACTTGAAGGTATATTAGCAGTACACACTTGCTGACAACTCCTACACTAAAGGCACATAATTCATTTCATTTAGTTACCTCAGTCTTAAAATGATGTTTGACCACAAACACCTTTCCTGAACATCTATTGTATTTTCTGCTTGTCTTATTGTTATAACACAGTACACGATAAAAACAACCAAAGGGTTTATTTTTGTCCAAACTCTGATTGGAACCATCTCTACATAACACTGACTGAGAGAACGTGATGCTCTGTCTGCCTCACTCATTTCCTTTTACTACTCATTACACCTACAGATCTTCAAAAGCATCTGTCAAGGTCTTCTAGAAACCACCTGTGAAGTAAAACACATGCCTGTTTTGAAGATGGTAATGTACACAGCAAGAATCTATTGGGTTTTGATGCAACCAAGAAATATTTACAAGGAGGTTAGGAGACTTTCTCCATTCTGTACTGGGTAGAATTTTCTGTAGAGATTAGAGTGAGACAGAGACAGAGACACTCACACACGGGGAATGAAGAGCTGAACAGTTGTAATGGGGTTATGTGTTGGATCTTAGAATCTGACTAGTATGCAAAGTTTATGAGATTCATGGGAATCAAATGAAAATCTCATGCTCTGGCCTTACTGGAAGTTGATGGATTAGAGGGTTATATTTTAATGTGGAATTTCTCCATGGGCCCATGTATCACACAAATAACCCTGGAGAGTGGTCGTGGACCCCATCCCTGCACTCAGGAGTTATATTTTAAAGTTAATTGAACTAATTAAAAGATACTTAGTAGAGTTGCAAATGGTGTTTTGCTACCTTGAAGAGCCATGGAAGAGATTCATTTTACAGCCTAGAACCACTTTGTAAAAACCCCTTTAAACTTTTCCTTCATTTCCTTTCTATTCATGGGTGGTCTGGAAGCCAACTGACCTTAAATTCCAACACTCTTATTAACTACAAACGTCTGCACTGTTTGTGATTATTTTATTTTGGTTTTCCTTTTGGATCTCTTGTCTTGTTTCACCATTTCATTCTTCAACATTTAAAAATTTTCTTTAGTGTGTGGTTTGGGTGTACCTGCTGACCAACAAGCAGTTGTGGAGGTTATTGACTCATTGGTAGTCACTCTTTCATGTGATTTCTGGGATATAAAGTCAAGTCTTCAAGCTTAGTACAGACTGAGTGCCTTTAGCATCCCATTTACCCAAGAATTTAGAGTTTTGGTGTTGTTGTTTTATGGTACTGGAAACTGAACTTAAAACCTCATACACACTAAGCAAGCACTCTGAACTATATTCCCAGCTCCACATTCTATATATTCCTTTAAGTAAACATCACAGTACCACAAGAACTGCAATAACAAGCCAAATTCCACTAATGCCTGAACAAGTTAAGAAGAAGAAGAAGAAAAAGAAGACAAATAAAAGAAGAAGAAGAAATGCCTTTAAGTGGGTAAGGTAAACAATTTCGCGAATGAAACCATAATCTTGTTAACAAGTACCATTTATATGTGTGTCTGGAGGTTACTGACTGTATCACAGATCATACCCCTGCAGAGACCCAGGTCAATAGTGTTCCTACAGCCCTGGTGCGGCAGCACTGATAGTATCTGGACCTTCTTTTCCTATTAAGAGCTTATTTCTGGTGTCTCCCCATCCTCATTTTGAAAGCTCTTAAGAAAACCACTATGTACCCATCCTGGTGACACATATTGTATGTCTATGCACTGGGCTGAAATCACCAGGGACTTAATGAGTCTGGCTTAATCATCTGAGGTTGTGTATAGCATATGCAAATGCTGGAAGAGAATACATGGCTTTGCTTCTTGCTGTTATACTCACATCCTCTTTCTTGGTCCTTATAGCCAGAAAATACTGCTTCCCTAAGACTCTTGTCTACCCTTTTCTTCTCCAAGAAAATACATTCCTTCATACATCATTGTGATGTAGGGTAAAATAGTTTTGATGTGAATTTTCTTGAACTCTTATGGTCATAATATATATGAACCATCATGTGAGAATTGAATAGCCTCATAAAATAAAAACATCGTCCCATGACAAGCAGATATACAGAGGAGTAATAATCTAGTCTCCTAGTGAAACAAAATGCATACTTACTCCAAGTGTCTGTTTTTGCATCTAGCTGTTACTGTTTACCAAATACCATTGTAAGTGCTTTCTCTCCACTGATAATTTTAATAACAATAATATACTTTTAAAATTGCTATTTTCCCTTTCGCTGATGTGAAATTCTAGGCTCAGGGATCTTAAGTAAATAATTAATTTTTTAAATTATTGTAATAAAATATCTAGAAAAAGAAAATTAAGTTATGGTTTGTTTCAGTACATATTACTTTACAGTTCATGATAGGAGGAAGGATGTGATAGTCAGACTATGGTAGCTCTTATTGTGTCTATAGTCAGGGATCAGAGAGAAGTGTGATTCTTGGAAATTACTTACTTTATTTACCCTTTTTTCAGTCTTAACATAGACAAAGGAATGGTACCTTTTGCATTCTAGATAGACCTTCCTATTTCAGTTAAACACCTTTAGAAACAGCATCACAGTTTTGTCTAGAAGTAGTATCCTGTCTTGGTTGCTGTTCTATGACCGTAATGATACACCATGACCAAGCAACTTACAGAATAAAGAGTTTATTTGGGGCTTACTATTTTAGATGGTGAGTCCATGACTCTCACGACATGCAGTACAGCAGCAGGCAGGCAGTTTTGACAGTGGAAGAGTACCTTAGTACTTCTATCTTGATCTACAAGCTATTGCAATTTGTGGGCTTTTAAATCTTTCAAGCCTGCCCTCAGTGATACAGCTCCTCCTACAAGGCCATACTTCCTGCAACAAGGTCAGACCTCCTATTTCTTCCAAAACAGTTCCACTAATTTTAGACAAAGTATTAAAACATATGAGCCTATGGTGGGCATTCTCATTCAAACTACCACATCTCCTATGTGATCTTAAACTCCATCAAACTTAACCACCTCAAGTTAACTTTGTACCAAACACTCAGCTGAGTGGCAGAACCAGAATATAAATCAGACTATGGATGAGCATATACTCTACTATTAAGAGCTGTAAAACACCTTCTCTTTAAGTCCAAGTAGCATAATAGATTGTTCCAAAATAGTGATGTTCATAATCCTATCACTAAAATATTTCTGTAGTTTCAAAAGTGAAGCACAAGGAAGGAGAGGGATGTGGTAGCTCTGATGGGGATGGGATTGAGTGCAGATCTTCTCACTCCAAATACTATAGCCTTTTAGCACCAGGATAATAGGAAACTATAAATAATAATTTAGGGAAAAACATATATCTCAGAGTAGAACTTAAATGATTGCCTCATTTCTTCCTTTACTCTGTCTTAAGAATTGCATGGAATTGCCACTGTATACCATATACAAATCACTGGGGAGAACACACCATGCTCCTGGATGGTACCAATCATGAACTCTTGTCTTCAGTAACATCGATTCTCGAAACTTGATTTGTGGCTTCAATGGTTGCCCCATCATTGCAATGCTCCCTCACAAAAGCTAGAATTTCTGTAGGTAAGCTGTTTCCTTTTTATCTGTGTTTATTTTGTTCATAAGACTACAGAGCATTGGCAGTTATCAGGTCCATGCATCTTCATGGAGTCTAAATATTTGGTTTGGTTTGGTTTCTCATTCCCCTTCTAGCATCTGCATTCTACTGTTCAGCAATAGGAATATATCCCTCTTTCTTTTAAGAATCATTTGATTTTCTCTTTATTTTTACCTCATACATGATATCCTGACTGCAGTTTCTCCTCCCTCTTCTACTCCTAATCCCTCTTTACCACTCATCATCTTTTCCCTTCAGGAAAGGACAGGTTTCCATGGATATTCACAAAACATGGCATGTTAAGTTTCAACAAGTCTAGATATAAGACCATCACATTAAGGAACAACCTAATAGGAGGAAACAATTCCAAAAAGCAGGCAAAAGAGACATAGACAATCCTTGTTTCACTGTTAGTAATCCTGCAACACCAAGATGTACAGTCCTGATTGATAATTCTGTCTCTGTGAAACTCTATGAGCCCTAGTTATTTGTATCTATGGGTTATTTTCTTTGTTCTCCTCATGTGTAAGATTCCTGAGCTCCACCCAATGTTTTGCTCTTGGTCTCTCCATCAGCTCCCATTAGTTACTTGGTGAAACCTCTCTGATGATAATTATGATAGGCTCCTAAGCTAAATCTACTGGAATAGCAAAGTACCATTAGTGCTAATTTCATTGATCCCATCTCTCTGTATGTCTCTTTCTCTGACTCTGTTATTATCTCTGTGTATTTCTCTCTCTTGGTCCTGTTTTTTTTTTCTATCCTAGGACGTTGAGACATCCATACTCTGATTCCTGGCTCTCCAAGTAATATCAGGCACAGGATCCCTCTCATGGCATGTTCTCAAGTTGGACCATTCATTGACTGGCCACTCCGACACGTTCTGTGACTGTTGTATCATAGCATATCTTGCAGGCATGATAACCTTTGAGTCAAAGGTTTTGTGTCTGCGTCAGTATCCTAATACTGCCACAGGACTCTTTGCCTGGTTACAGAAGATGTCCAGTTCAGGCTCTGCATCCACCATTGGTAGCAGACACTGGGAAAGTCACCTGCATCCATTCTCTGGAGTTTCCATTACACTAGGTTTCTACCACTCACCTAAATGGGCCTCAATTCCAGTCATCTTTCAGTATTCTCTGTCCCACCACCACACATGATTTCTCTTGTTGCCATCTCCAAAAGTTCTATTCTATTTCCTCCTCCCAGGAAGATTCCTGGGTTCCCCATTGAGTCCTCCTTGTTACTTAGCCTCTTTGGGTCTGTGAGTTGTAGCATGATTGTCCTTTACAGGTAATGTTCACTTTTAAGTGAGTACATACAATGTTTGTCTTTCTGGGTCTAGGTTAACCTCACTCAGGATTATTTTTTTTTCACTAGTTCCTTCTATTTACCTTCAAATTTTATGATTTTTAGAAAGCCACTGTGTAAATGTACCACGTTTTCTTTATTCATTCTTTGGTTGAGTGGCATCTATTGGTTCCAGTTTCTGGATATTACGAAAAATGCTGTGAACAAAGTTGAGTAAGTATCCTTGTGGTAGGATGGAATGTCCTTTGCATTTATCTCAGGAGTGATATATCTGGGTCTTAAGGGAGATTGATTTTCAGTTTTCTGAGAAATTTCCATATTGATTGTCATAGTTGCCATGCAAGCTTGCACTCCCATCAGCAATGGATGAGTGATCCCCTTGCTCCAGATCCTTGCCAACATGGGTTGTCACTTCTGATTTTGATCTGAGCCATTCTGAAAGGTGTAGTATGCAATCTCACAGTCATTTTGTTTTATAAGGATTATGTATATTTCCACAAGTGATTTTGAACAACTTAAGATTCTTCTGTTGAAAATTCTCTGTTTGGATCTGTTCCCAGTTTTTAATTGGATTGTTTTTAATGTCTAGTTTATTGAGTTCTTCATATATTTTGGATATTAGCCCAATGTCAGAGATGCAGTTCGTAAAACTCTTTCTACATTCATTAGGCTGCTATTTTATACTATTGACTGTGTCTTTTAATGAACTGAAGCTTTTCAGTTTCAATAGAGTTTCCCTCATGATATTGCTACAAAAATACTGAAGGAAATACTGGAAGACTGTATCCAATACTACAGTAAAAAGATCATTCTTCATGATCACATAGGATTCATCCCTGAGATGCAGGGATGTCATAGTACATGAAATTATCTCAATGAAATCCACCATAGAGACACACTGAAAGAAAAGGCACAGTTATCTCATTAGATGCTGAAAAAGCCATTGACAAATTATAATACCCTTTATTATAAATAGTCTTAGAGAGATCATGGATACAAGGTATATACCTGAACATAATAAAGGCAAATTATAGCAAGCTTATAGCCAACATAAAATTAAGTGTAGAGAAATTAAAAGCAATTCCACTAAAATCAGGAACAAGACAATCCTTCCACTCTATTTATATGTACACATACAGTTTTTTATGTTCTAGCTAGAGTAGTATGGGAGCTAAAGGAAATCATGATTTTACAAATTGGAAAGGAAGCAGTCAAAGAATCACTACATTCAGATTGTGTGTGTGTGTGTGTGTGTGTGTGTGTGTGTGTGTGTGTGCGTGTTACTCCAAAATTTCTATCAGGAAACTCCTGCAGTTGATAACACCTTCAGTGAAATGGCTGGATACAAGACGAGCTAATGGACAAACCAAAACAAACCCCAGTAACCCTTTTATATACAAAGGACGACAAGGGTGCTGATAAAGAAATCAGAGAAACATCACCCTTCACAATAGCCACTGAAACATAAAATATATTTGGAAAATCATAAGCAAACAATTGAAAGACCTATATAACAAGAACTTTGAGTCATTAAGGACAGAAATTAAAGATAATGGAAAATGGAACGATCTCTCATGCTCTTGACTAGAAAGGAACAAAATAGTAAAAATGGCAACCTTGACAAAAGTATTCTGCAGATTCAATGTAATCTCTATCAAGCTCCCAGCACAAATCTTCACTGACCTTGAAAGGACAACACAAAATTTTACAGAGAAAAACAAAAGACCCAGGATAGCAAAAACAACCCTGTATAATAATGATATTCAAGAGGCATCACAGTCCCTGAGTTCAATCTCTATTTTAGAGCTATAGTCCTGAATACAGCTTGGTATTGGCACAAAAATACACAGGTAAACCAATGGAATTGAATTGAAAATCCTGATATTAACCCACACAACTAGAAAAACCTGGGTTTGATGAAAGAGCTAAAGTATACAAAAGAAGGAGGAAAGCATCTTCAACAAATGGTGCTGGAATAACTGGATGATAGTTTTTAGAAGACTGCAAATAGACCCATTTCTATTGTTATGCGCAGAAGTTAAGTCCAAATGGATCAAAGAATTCAACATAACTCTGAACCTCTTAGAACTTCTTAGAAAAGAAAGTCAGAGGTACCCTTGAACAAATTGGTGCAAGAGGCCACTTCCTGAACATAATACCAGAAGCACAGACACTGATATGGACAACTAATAAATGGGACCTCCTGAAACTGAGAACCTTGCTTAAGGAAAAGGACACAGTTGACAACACTGAATGACATCCCACAGACTGGGAAAACAAATTCACAAATCCTACCTACGTCTGACAAAGGGCTGATCTCCAAAATATAAAAAGAAAACAAGACACTAGTCACCAAAACACCAAATAACCCTATTAAAAAGTGGAATACAGTAATGAATAGAGAATTCTCAAAAAAGGAATCCAAAATTGACTGAAAGACACTTAAGAAACTGTTCAACATCCACACCATCAGGTAAATGGAAATCAAAACAACTCTGAGATACAATCTTACTCCTGCCAGAATGGCTAAATTCAGAAATGTCAATTACAGCTTATCCTGGTGAGGAAGTGGAGAAAGGGGAACACCCGTCCACTGCTGGTGGGAGTGCAAACTTGTACAGCCATTTTGGCTGGTCCTCAGAAAAATGGGAATCAGTCTACCTCAAGACCTGGCAATTCCACTCTTAGGCATATACCCAAAAGAACGACATCCATGCAATAAAGACATATGTTCAGCTATGTTCATCGAAGCATTATTTGTAATAACAAGTACCTGGAAGCAACTAAGATGCCTCTCAACTGAGGAATGGATAAAGAAGATTGGGTACATTTACACAATGGAATACTACTTAGTAGACAAACATAATGGAAATTTGAAATAATGAGGCAAAGGAATAGAACTTTCAGAAACCATCTTGAGTGAGAAAACCCTGTCACAAAAAGAGTAACATGGTATGTATTCACTCATACATGGATTGCAAACATAGAGCAAAGGACCACCAGCCTATAATTCACACCGCCAGAGAAACAAGGATACAAGGAGGTTTCTAAGAGTTTCATACAAGGTGCCTCACAGAAGGGTAAAGGAACAAGTTTTTCTGAGCATATTGGGAGTGGGGGGACAGTGAGTGGAGAGGGCATTAGGATAAAGAGAAGTGGAAAAGAGTAGAACTTGTGTGACCAGAAATGTTGAGTAAGGTGGTCAAAAACAGAGAGCAAAAAACATATACCATAATAGAAGGAGTGCTTATAGATTTGAAGAGAAAAGTGACTCTAGAGAAATGTCCAGAGACGTACAAGGATGACCCCAACTAACAATCTGAGCAAAGGTGGAGGGCTACCTTAAATGCCCTTCCCTGATAATGACCTTGATAACTAACTTAGATGCCATCATAGAACCCTCATATAGTAGCCAATGGAAACAGAAGCAGACATCTAGAACTAAACACTTAGCTGATCTCCTGGATACAGAAACCCATAGAGACAGCTGACCTGAAGAAGGGGCAGCTCATAGACTCCCAGACTGATAGGTGGGAAACAAGCATCAGATCAACTCATAACTCCTGAATATGCATCTCAGTTATAAGGCCTAGGCAGTGTAAGTAACCTCTGAAAGTTAAACCTGGATGAATCTCTGGTGTACAAAAGGACTTTCGGAGCACATTCTGCATGGAGGAATACTTCCTTAGCTTAAAGGCCAGAGGGAGGGCATAGATTCTACTCCACATGACTTAGAGATTTTGATGATCCTTCCTGGAATGCATCACACTCCCTGTGGAGTGGAAGGGGAATGGGACAGGAGCAGGCATCGGGGGACATGGGAGGAAGAGTGAACTGGGATTGATATGTAAAATAAGAATATATATATATATATATATATATATATATATATGTGTGTGTGTGTGTGTGTGTGTGTGTGTGTTTGTGTGTGTGTGTGTGTGTGTGTGTGTGTGTGTGTGTATAATTATATGTAGGCTATAGATAGTCACCTATGATAATAAAAACTTATAATAATGTTAGGTTTTCTACATATGTAGAGATATATTTCAAATGCCATATATACTTTAAACCTTTCAAAGACCTACAGAATATGACATTTAAAATAATTTATTAGAGTTTTTTTATTGCACAGCTGCTCCCGGGAACACCAATTTTGTCAGAGTGTTATATATGCATTGAGGAAACTCATTATAGATTTTTCCTTCAACATGGCAGATAATAGTCATTTGGCAAGAAATTTCTTTTTCCTGGACTCTTTGACTGAATTCTGTATAACCTGGACATGCAAAACCAACAGGAAAGTGGCTGCTGAATTTTGCAAAACAAAATGGGACAGTCCGTCAGGATTCTTCATGTAAGAGTCTGCTAGATATTCTGCAGAACTCAAGTAAATTGACTGACAAACTGCCAATACAGGTGGACAGTTTAAAAATTCCTGCTTCACTGAGAAGTGTGCCAACACACAATGGTCTGTGGGCTGAACATAGATGTCCCAACATTATAAAAGAAGGTTGGAGACTGTCCAGGCATCTAGATGTCTCAGTCATTTATGGACATTATATGTTAATCTTTGAGGTCTTTGATTCACTTGAAGGCAGATAGTTATGTTTATGGATTTCTTTAGTTATGATAAGTGATAAGTTACATGTGAAACTTTAGACTCAAAAAGATAAGATATAAAATTTTTTCTTTAAATTTTGCCAAAATTTGCCAAAATTAATCTACTCAACATTACTAGTTAAAGTTCTTCCTGGATAAGTGTTTTTATATATAATTTTACTTGTTAAAGTTAAAACTTTAGTTTTTATTTAAACAGAAAAGAGGAAATGGTGGGAGTATCATATATATATATATATATATATATATATATATATATATATATATGCTTGTCTTATTGATTGGCAAATAAAACACTGTTTGGTCGATAGCCAGGCAGAAAGCATAGGCAGAAGAACTGCCAGGCCATGAGAAGGCTGGGTTAGGAAGGCAGATTGAGGTGCCATGGAAAGTGATACCATATAATGATGGGAAAGATAGGATGCACCTGGCCTTCTTGTGTAAGATAAGATCTTGTAGGAATACATAGGTAAGTAGTTATTGGTTAAAATTAAGAGAGAACCAGCCAGTAAGAAGCCCTTGTCTTCAGCCAACATTTTTATAGCTAATATAGTGTCTGTGTGCTTATTAGGAGCTGAAGGGTGGTGGGACCTGGAGGCATTACATGGGAGGACAGTAACCTCCATCTTCAATAACTAAGCACAAAGTCTCAATTCTGAAATCTATGCACCAAATATGAAGGCACTCACATTCATGAAAGAAATGCTACCAAAACTCAAAGCTCATATACAACCTAACAAACTCCTGAGATGAATATGAATATGAAGTGACCGTCTTCATCAATTTTTACTAATTTTGGTTTGAAGTCTAAAATGTTAGATATTAGGATAGCTATGCCTGCTTGTTTCTTATTTCCATTTGATTGGAAAATCTTTTCCCAACCCTTTACCCTGAGGTAATGTCTATCTTTGAAGCTAAGGCGTGTTTCTTGTATGCAGCAGAAACATGGATTCTGTCTTTGTATCCATTCTGTTAGCCTGTGTCTTTTTATAGGTGAGTTAAGACCATTAATATTGAGGGTGAGTAAGGAACATTGATTGTTGATGCTTGTTTGATTTAGGTTTGTTGTTGGCATTGTGAATACATTTGTTCTGCTTCACCCTTGGTTTCTGGTATAGTTGGATTATCTGTTGCCTACATTTTTGTGGACGTAGTTACCTTCCTTGGGTTGGAGTTTTCCTTCTAATACTTTCTGTAGGGCTGGATTTGTAGAAACATATTGGGAAAATCTGGTTTGTCATTAAATATCTTGTTCTCTCCATCTATATTGATTGAGAGTTTTGCTGGACATAGTAGCCTAGGCTGGCATGCGTGTTCTCTTAATATTTTAGAACATCTATCCAGGACCTTCTGGCCTTGAGGTTTTCCATGGAGAAGTCAGGTGTAATTTTGATAGGTCTGCCTTTATATGTTACCTGTCCTTTTTCCTTTACTGCTCTTAATATACTTTCTTAATTCTGTATGCTAGGTGTTTTGATTTTTATTTGTCGAGGGATCTTTTTTCTTTGGTCCAGCCTATTTGGTGTTTGGTATGCTTCTTGTATTTTCACGGTCATGTCCTTTTTCAGATTTGGAAAGCTTTCCTCAATGATTTTGTTGAATATGGGAGGGGAGGGGGTTTAGAGTGCATGTGAGAAGGCAGAGATGGTAAAAGGAAGGGAAGGAGGAAGGGAGGGCTGGGGGGAGGGAGGGAGGGAGGGAGTGGGAACTGGGATCAACATGTAAGATAATAAATTAAATTTAAAAAATTCTTCGACTCAATATTTAAGTTGAAGCACAAGTTACTGGGGAAAAGGATTTCTATTTTTGTTTCCACAGAAAATGAAAAGATGTGGATTCCTTCCAGACTAATGTGGTTTAATCACGCCAGACGGCCTGAAAGAAAGCACAAGCGAATCCTACATTCAAAACAGCTGGACAAAACAGCCCTACAGATTACAGCCAGGATATCTGAATCTTCTTCAAATCCCCCCAAGACAGTGTCCCTTACCAGCAGGAAGTAGTTTGGAAAGAACGACTCCAAAATTCCCAAATATTGTGTATAAATATTTGTTTTCATATAATTGGAATTTGTTATATAAAATTAAATAAATAAAAAACCTAACACACTCACAGTGGAAGACTTTAACACCGAATTCTGACCACTAGACAGGACAACCAGTGAGAAACATAAGAAAGAAACAAAAGAACTAACAGAAGTTATATCTCAATTGGGTTAACAGACATCTACAGAACATTCCATCCAAGCACAAAAGAATATGCATTCTTTTCTGCTCCACATGGAACCTTCTCTAAAGTCAACCATATATTTGGCAACATAACAAACCTCAACAGATACAAAAGAAATTGGAATAGTCCCCTGTATATTATCAAACATGATTAAAGTTGAAATTCAACAACAACACAAATTGCAGAAACTGTACAAACTCGTCGAACATGAACAATGAGCAATTGCACCATACCATGTTCAAGAAGATATAAAGAAAGAAATTGAGGACTTAATAAATTCAATATGAATGAGGATACATCATACCCAAACTTATTGGACACTTTGACAGTAGTGCTATGAAGGAAGTTCATTGCCTTGAGTGCCCATATGAAGAACATGGAGGACACTCACATTAGAGAATTAACTGCACAATTGAAATCCTTAGAACAAAAAGAAGCAAACCCACACCACTCACCCCAGAGGAGTAGACACCAGGAAAATAATCAATTCGTGGGCTGAAATCAATAAAGTAGAAACCAGGGAAAAATACAAAAAAAAAAAAAAAAAAAAAAAAAAAAAATCAATGCCAAAAAGAGTTTGTGTTTCAAGAAAAATAACCAGATATACAAAACTTTATTTAAAACTAACAAAGGAGCAGAGAGAGAACAAGCCAATTAACAAACTCAGAAGGGGAAAGGGGGACATAACAATGGACACTGAGGAAATACAGAAGAATTTCAGGTAATATTTTGAAAACCTGTACTCCCCACATTTTGAAAATTCAAATGGGTAACTATCACTTACTAAAATTAAACCAAGGACAGATAAGCAACTTAAATTGCCCTATAACCATAAATGAGATAGAAGTAGTGATCAAAAGCCTCACCAAAAAAAAAAAAAAAAAAAAAAAAAAAAAAAAAAAAAAAAGCCTAAGGCCCGATAGCTTTAGTGCAGAATTCAACCAGAAATTCAAGGAAGAGCTAAGACCAATACTCCTTAATTTATTACACACAAAGGAAACAGAAGGTTCATTACCAAACTCTTTTTTATGAGGCCACAATTTCCTTGGTACCCAAGCCACACAAAAGAATAACTAAAAATCAAAATTACTGACCAATATCATTCATGAACATTGATGCAAAAATAATCAATAAAATACTTGAAAACTGTTTTCAAGAACACATCAGAGAAATCATCCACCATGACCAAGTAGGCTTCATCCCTG
Source organism: Phodopus roborovskii (assembly GCF_943737965.1). Lineage (NCBI taxonomy): Eukaryota > Metazoa > Chordata > Mammalia > Rodentia > Cricetidae > Phodopus > Phodopus roborovskii. The sequence continues at coordinate 253,604 of NW_026126063.1, read as the reverse complement.
TGTTGAAGTGATGGTTCAATGTATGCAAATCTATCAATGTGATCCATCACATAAACAAACTGAAAAAGAAAAACCATATGATCATCTCCCTATATGCAGAAAAACCCTTCATCAAAATTCAACACACTTTAAGGATAAAGGTCTTGGAGATATCTGGATAACAGGAACATACATCAACATAATAATAACAAAATACAGTATGCCAATAGCCAACATAAAACTGAATGTAAAGAAGCTTAAGGTGATTCCTATAAAACCAGGAACAGGACAAGTCTGCCCTCTCTCTCCATATCTCTTCAATATCATACTTGAAGATATAGCTAAAGATATAAGACAACAAAATGAGATCAAGGGGATCCAAATTGGAAAAGAAGAACTCAAACTCTCACTATTTGCAGATGAAATGATAGTTTACATATGCGATCCAAAAACACTCTACCAGGGAATATCTACTGCTAAAAAAACTCCTTCAGAAAAACTAGCAAAATACAAGATAACTCAAAAAAAAAAAAAAAAATCAGTAGCCCTATATATACAGATGACAATTAGGCTGAGAAAGAATTCAGAGAAACATCTAACTTTAAAATAGCCACAAACAACAAAGTATCTTAGTGTAAAGCTTACCAAACAAGTGGAAGACATATATAGCAAGAAGTTTGTGTCTTTAAAGAAAGAAATTAGAGAAGATACCCGAAAATGAAAAGGTCTCCCATGCTCTAGGATAGATAGGATCAGCATAGTAAAAATGGCAATCTTGCCAAAAGCAATCTACATATTCAATGCAATCCCCATTAAAAACCCAGCACAATTGTTCAGTGACCTTGGAAGGATAATAATCTACTTTATAAGGAAAAGCAAAAGACTAAAAATATACAAAACAACCTTGTACAATAATGGAACTCCAGGAGTCATCACAGTCCCCGAATTTAAACTGTACTATACAGAGCCACATTTTGAAAACAGCCTGGTATTACCACAAAAATAGGTAGACAATTGGAATTAAAACTGAAATCCTGACATTAACCCACAATGTGATGAATATCTGATTTTTTCTTGACCTCACTACAAGCATACAATGGGAGGATGAAAGCATCTTCAACAATTTGTGCTGGCACATCTGGATAATGGTGTGTATTAGACTGCAGATTGACCCATGTCTATCGCCATGTACAACACTCAGGGCCAAATGGTTCAAAGATATCAACATTAATCCAACCACACTGAACCTCTTAGAAAAGATTGTGGGTGGTACCCTAGAACAAATTGGTACAGGAGACTTCTACCTGAACATAATTCCAGTAGCAGAGACATTGAGATATACAATTAATAAATGGTACCTTCTGAAACTGAGAAGCTTCTGTAAGGCATAGGACAGAGCTGACATAACCAAATGGCAGCCCACAGACTGGGAAAAGATATTCACCAATCCTACATCTGACAGAAGGCTGATCTCTGAAATATACCAAGAACTCAAGAAACTAGTCACCAAAATACCAAATAAACTTATGAAACTTGGGGTGGAGAACTGAATAGAAAATTCTCAATAGAGTAAATCAATAAGGCTGAAAGACATTAAAGAAAGTTCTTAACAACATTAGCTATCAGGGGAATGGAAATCAAGAAAGCTCTGAGATACTATCATACTCCTGCCAAAATGGCTAAAGTTAGAAACACCAATAACAGCTTATGCTGGAGAGGATGTGGAGAAAGGGGAACCCTCCTCCACTGCTGATGGTGGGAGTGCAAACTCGTACAGCCATTTGGAGTTCAGTATGTTGTTTTCTCATGAAACTGAGGACCAGTCTACTACAGGACCTTGTAATCCTCTTCTTAGCCATATAACCAAATGATCCACATCCGTGCCACAAAGACATATGTTCAACTATATTCCTAGAAGCATTATTTGTAAAATCAAGTACCTGGAAGCAACTGAGATGCCTCTTAACTGAAGAATGGATAAAGAAGATGTGGCACATCTACTCAATGAAATACTACTCGGCTGGAAAAAAAAAAAAAAAAAACATCAACAAGGGGTGCAGTGACTGGAGAAGAAGCTCAGAGAAAGAGAAGGGGAGGAGAGGAAGGCACCTGGGACTAGGGAGATTGAGTTGGGGGAGGAATAGATGAGAGAAGACAGACAGACAGAGAGAGGGGGAGAGAGAGAGACAATAAAAGAGGTAGATTTTATAGGTTTGACGAGAAAACTGAACCTAGAAAAATGTCCAGAGATCTACAAGTCTGATCTCAACTAACAATTTGTGCACCAGTGGAAAGGCTACCTTAAATGTCCTTCCCTGATGATGAGATTGAGAACTAACTTATCTAGCATCATGGAGCCCTCATATAGTAGCTGATGGAAATAGAAGCAAACATCCACTACTATACCGTTAGCCGAATTGGATCCAGATACAGAGAGGGAGGACAGAAGCAGACTACAGAAACATGTAGAGTCAGCTGACCTGAAGAAGGAGGAGCTAATGCATCCCCTGACTGATACCTGCAAATCCAGCATTGTATTAATTCAGACCCCTTGTATATGGGTCTCATTTAGAAGGCCTGGGATATCTAAGGGACCTTGGACAATGGAACCTGGATGTACAAAATGGACTTTTGGAGCACATACCCCATGGAGGGATACTCCAGTAATGTAGAGGTAGGAGGAAAGGCCTACTCTGTACTCTAAATTATTTGACATTTTAGATGAACCCTTCTGGAAGGCATCACCCTACATGTGAATTGGGGGGGGAGAGAGGGGAGGATAGTTTGGGGCATGGGAGAGTGGGAAAGAGGTAGTTGGGGAGGAGAGGGAATTGGAAACAATATGTAAATTAAAAATTAAAAGAATTTAACAAAATCCAGTTATGGATATGTTGTATCTAATGTAGTAGTAGTCCTAGATATCATTTATGTGCATCTGAAGCAGTACTGGATATCATGCATCTGAATAGGAGGACATCCTGAATATGTGGTACCTCAATGTGAAGAACTGTTACATATCATATACCTGCATGGGCTTCACTATGCATGCATGGGGCAAAATCCTAGCTGTCATATATTGTCATGATAAACATTCCAGGATATCATGGATCTATGTGGTAATAAGTCTTTCATAACATGTTAATAGATGACATGCACATGGGTAGCAAGCATGGGTAGATGTGCTTATTGCCATGCACTAACATAAGACAAAATTCTGTATTTCCAATATTCACAAGGAAAGCTGTCCTTGATGTCCTGGACTCACACGGGAAACATTCCTGAGTATCATTTACCATCATTTCTTATTCATCACAGGTAAAATCCATCAAGATAAATTGTCAATTCTGAACATCTATGGCCCGAATAAAAAGGCACCCACATTTGTTTTTTTTATTTATTTATTTTATATAACAAAGTCCAATTAAATGAAAAGAAACATTTATACAAAACATTTGGGAATTTGGGTGTCGTTCTTTCCAAAATAATTCCTGCTAGTAAGGGGCGCTGTCATGAGGGATTCAAATAAGATTCAGAAATCCTGGCTGTAGTCTGTAAGACTGCTTTGTCCAGCTGTTTTGAATGTAGGATCAACTTGTACTCTGTTTCAGGCGTTCTGGCATGATCAAACCACATTAGTCGGGAAGGGATCCACATCTTTTCATTTTCTGTGGAAACAAGAATAGAAATCCTTTTCCCCAGTAACTTGTCCTTCAACTTAAATTTTGGAGTCCAAGAATTTTTTTTTAATTTAATTTATTATTTTACATGTCAATCCCAGTTCGCTCTCCCTCCCTCCCTCCTTCCCTCCCTCCCTCCTTCCCTCCCTCCCTCCTTCCCTCCCTCCCTCCTTCCCTCTCTCCCTTCTTCCTTCCCTTTTACCCTCTCTGCCCTCTCACATGCACTCTAACCACCCTCCTCTCCAATCCCCCCACCCCAATTCCATATGTAGGGGACTGCCGTCCAGTAGGGGTCATGTAGATCTGACAGGTCCTGTGAAGTAGGGACTAGGGCTTCTCTCCTGTCTCTAGATTAAGGCAGTTATCCCTCCATGGGGGATGTGTTCGCAAGGTCCTTTTGTGCACCAGGGATACATACTGGCTCCACTGTCTGAGGTCCCTTAGACTGCTCAGTCCTTACGGCTGAGACCCATATTCTGGGAGGCCTGAGTCAGTCCCATGCTGGCTTCGCAGCTATCAGTCTGGGCACCCACATTTGTAAAAGAAACATCACTAAGCTTCCATCTACAGGGAACTTCCTGAAGGTACTCTGAGCACACTAGACCTGCCAATCCATGTGGGACGACCTGTAATTTCCAATTGCCTGTGCTCTGACCCCCACCACAGGTCCCCTACTGGAGCTCCAGGCACCTCCCAGAGATAAACCTATCCACATGGGGCTACTCTCAGTTCCTGCAGGCTGGATCCTTGACCTCCATAGCAGGGCCTCTGCTAAAGAGGCCTCAGCTGGCGAGTGCCAAGCTCCAGTTAGATCTGCCTATCTCTGTGGAAACATCCTGACTATCAGCCCAATCTTTGACTCCCACCACCTTTGACCCCCTTCAGCAGGCCTGGGTTAGAGGTGAGTCTGGGTACAATTCAGGTGGAATCCCCCCCACCACTCTTCCCCAGTAACTACCTGGATTGCCTCCATATCTCACTGCCCCTGTGTCCTGTCCCCATTGAGTGCACTCTTGGAGTTCCCTTTTAGTCTAAAGAAAAGATTTAGGCTTAATACAAAACTATATACAAAACAGTGAATAACAAGTGTGCTCTAAGAAAAGGAAAATCAAGAACAAAATGACCTACATATGTAGTCCTAGGGTGAGGGCATAATGGAGTTTACAATAGAGTTGTCCTAAGCTGGAAAACGTAAGTCTAGTACATAATATATCTAACTAGGAAGAGAGAATAATAGTTGTGATAGTTTAATTTCAACCTCATCAAGACCTGAGAAGGAAATTAACAATACTAGAGTAGACAGGAAATGCGGATGGACAACTTCCAAAAGGTGCAGCAAGGACAGAAACAGCAAGCCACCTGAACAGTCACCCTAGGTCTCACAGCAACGTTGGTACACCCAGATTTGGCTAAGGCCAAGAGAACTTGACAGACCACAATGACAGCAGGGAGGTAGAATGGCTGTCTTACCCTGACTTGGCAAGGTCAAGCAGTCTTCTATATTTGTCTCCTGCAAGCACATAGGACTGCATGTCCAAATCAGTGGTCAAGGTGGGGGCAATTCTATGCTGAACAGGCCATTAGCTGAGGCGAGATTGAACTCCAGCAGGAGCAACAACAGTGTCCAACATATTTTCGGGACAGTGCATGGTGCTGTCAGGAGCAACAGTGTCTCATGTCAATGGAGTACTAATATTAAAACATTTAAATGCCATGTTCTGCATGTCTATGAAGTGATTGAAGATTAAGCATCTATATCTGACTAATCTCATAGGTACAGGAAATGTGAGTGAAGATAATCTGTAATACTCGGAAACTTAGCTAAAAAGACTGATTAAAACTTTCCTGAGTAAAGCAGGAACAAATACTTAAACAATATAACTATTTACAAATACATACATGTAAATCCCTAAAATAGAGGTAGAGTATAAGTGTCAAGACAAGAGGTAGAACTATAAAGGGCAGCAAGATAAATATCCCACATTGTATCAATATACAAAATGTCTTGAATACAAGAAAAGTATACATATACAGAATATGGTAAAAAATAATGTGCATAAAACATTGTAAGTGGAAATATTTAACACAATATAACAAAATATAAACTTAATTTTACATATCTTACCACATAAGAATACATAACAATGTAAGCTGTAAAATACTATCTCATTCTTACTCAAATTCTCAAGAAAATAGGCTAATATCCCATCTAAACCATACCTTTCCCAACCATTCCCTATTCCTGTCTAAAAGATAAACCCGAGTGTAAGCATCCCCCAATCCCAAATAACTAAAACCAACCCAAAGACGATGACTGTTATCCCAAAATTCCAAGGGTAGGGAAAGGGGTCTTCGTTATCTTAAGATTACTTCCTGCTTAAATGGGACGATGATTGCTCCAATGGATCCTGTAGGAAGAAATTTTTTAGCAACCAAATTTCTCAACAGAACTGGCTTTGACATATATAGCTAGTCACTGTATGGCAGAAAATTCTTGACTGTAGTTCTATTTGAAATTCTGGCCAGGGTGTAAAAAAAAGGTGCACCATTACGGCTAGCTAGTCATGAGTTGTCTCGAGCAAAACAGTCTCAAACCGGTTTTAGGGTGATGTTTGTAGTTCAGATGCATCAGGTAGAGTCAGGAAACGATGATGTGGGGCCCCATCTTCTTTCCAGAGAGTTCAAAGACTGCTGTTAGGAATCGTTATTATTCCTTGTGGAAAAGTTACACATCAATATTAAAGTAAAATTTTTAAGTTTTAAGGTATGCATTAGGGAAAGATAACCATAAGCATTAAAAGTATGTGAGAAAATTAGGATTTCAGAGAGAAAATTGCATAAAAGATATGAGTCCCCAGATTTTGTTTTCTTCTGCCTTACACCAATTGGCTTCTTGATTTAGGGCAGAAACCATGAATTTCATCTTAAAAACATGCTTGAATTTAGAGAAGGAAAGCCAAATCCAACTCCAAAGCCAGCATTGGTTTACAAAAATTGGGACTTCAGGAATACTATATAGTAGAGAGAAATAGATATCTATATAGAAATAGTTTACTACAATAAATTTTTTTAACCATATATCAGATTCTGCTTCCTTAAGTGATTGTTTCTGAAGAGCTGTCTTCTCTTCTGTAGGCACCTACATGTTCAGTGTCTTTTGGCTGTTTGATGATAGGTTTTCTCCGTTTTCCTGTGAAAACAAGAACAGAACACTTCCCCTACCTTTGAGAGGCCTCCGCACACCTCATAGGACCTAATTTGTTGGATGACTTGTCATTTCTCTTCATTAAGATGTTTCTCTTGTTCAACTCGAATCTTGATTAACTTAGATGGTATCCATAGTTTTTCTTCTCCTGTAGATACAAATGCAAAACCCCTACCCCAACATAACACATATCCTGCTTTCCATTCTGAGGTTAGTACATCCTTGAAGTACACTGGCTGATTTAGTTCAGAAGTTTTTCTATTGTCCAGTGTCTTTCTGCAGCTGTTTTTCCTTTTTCATCAGCATTAAGAAAGTTTAATGTTAATAAAGCATTATGTAATCTGTATTTGGGTGTTTTGGTTCCTCCTGCCTGTTTATGGAGCATTTCTTTTAAAGTACGATTGGAACTCTCAACCACTGCTTGTCCTGTACGATTGTGTGGTATACCAGTTATGTGCTTTATCTTGTAATATTCAAAAAACTGCTTCAATTTGCTGGAGACATATGCTCGAGCATTGTCAGTTTTTATTTGTGCAGGTATGCCCATAATAGCCATTACCTCTAATAGGTGTGTTATAACAGAATCAGCCTTTTCAGAGCTCAGAGCAGTAGCCCATTGAAACCCTGAAAATGTATCTATAGTGTGATGTACATATTTTAATTTTCCAAATTCTGCAAAATGAAACACATCCATTTGCCATATTTCATTCCTATTTATACCTTTAGGGTTACTGCCTGGTGGTAAAGGAGTTTGGTTATAGAGTGAGCAAGTAGGACATTTCCTTACTATTTCCTTGGCTTGTTCCCAAGTGATAAAAAAATCCTTTTTTAAACCTTTGCTGTTCACATGGTGTTTCTTATGAAACTCTGAGGCTTCTAGCAAACTTCCTATCAATAAAAGATCAATTTCATCATTACCTTGTGCTAGAGGACCTGGCAGACCCGTATGGGATCTGATGTGTGTTATATATATATATATATATATATGACGAGTCCTCTTTCTGATAGTATCTTGTAACTGTATAAACAATGAAGTTAATTCTGTATTGTCAGGAATAAATTCTGCAGTCTCAATGTGTAAAACGACTCTCTCTGCATATTGAGAGTCAGTAACTATATTGAGGGGTTCTTTAAAATCCATAAGTACCATGAGAATGGCATACAATTCTGCCTTTTGTAGAGAATTGTAAGGGCTTTTAACCACTTTGCTAATTTTTCCTGATTTATATCCTGCCTTACCTGATTTGTTTGCATCCGTGTAGAATGTATGAACTCCAGAAATAGGTGTTTTTCTTACAATGCATGGAAGAATCCAAATCGTTTTCATTATTAATTTGATTCTCTCAGTTTTGGGATAGTTGTTGCTAATTGTTCCCAAAAAGTTACTGCAAGTTCTCTGCCAATATTCGTTATCTTTCCATAAGGAAGAAATTTCCTCATTAGTTAGTTAAAGGTACTATAATTTCTGCTGGGTACCTTCCTATTAGCTGACGAAGTCTTAATTTCCTTTTATAATCAAGTCAGAGATCTTTTCTATATATGTTTTTAGTTTTTTTTTTATTCTATTTATGTGGTAGGAATATCCATTCTAATACGATATCTTCTCTCTGCATTAAAATCCCTGAAGGATATTCTCTAGATGGTAATATAACCAGAATACAGTGTAGGTTTGGATCCACACGGTCCACATGTGCTTCTAGTATCCTCTTTTCTACCCATTCTAATTCCTTCTCAGCTTCAGCTGATAGTATTCGTGGACTATTCAAGTCCTTATCTCCTTTTAGGGCCATTTTCCAGTTTTTCAAATCATGCCCTTCTACTCCAATTATGGTTTGCAGTTGAGAAATCTCTCCTAGTAATTTTTGAAGATCATTAAGACTCTGGTAGCGATCTCTTCTGATCTGTACTTTTTGTGGTCTAATTTTCTGTAGACCTATTTTATATCCTAAGTAGTTGATAGACTCTCCTTTTTGTATTTTTTCAGGTGCAATTTGTAATCCCCTGCGAGGTAAAACTTCCTTTACTTTCTCAAACATTTTTTCTAGTATTTCTCCTTTAGAGTCAGCTAACAATATATCATCCATGTAATGATAGATTATGGATTGTGGAAACTGTTTACAAATTATTTCTAACGGTTTTTGTACGAAATATTGGCACAGGGTGGGGCTATTTAGCATTCCCTGTGTCAAAACCTTCCATTGATATCTCTTCACCAGTTGAGAATTATTATAATTAGGTACCGTGAAGGCAAATTTCTCTTTGTCTTGTTCTTGTAAAAGTATAGTGAAGAAGCAATCCTTTAAATCAATAACTATAATAGGCCATTATTTGGGTATCAAAGAAGGCAAGGGCATTCCAGGCTGTAGAGAGCCCATTGGCTGGATAACTTTATTGATGGCTCTCAGGTCTGTAAGCATTCTCCATTTACCAGATTTCTTTTTGATCACAAATACAGGAGAATTCCAAGGGCTGGTTGATTTCTCAATATGTCCAGCATTTAGCTGTTCCTGAACAAGGCTTTCTAAAGCTTCTAACTTCTCAGAGATCATAGGCCATTGTCCTACCCAGACAGGTTCCTCTGTAAGCCATATTAAAGGTAGGGCTTTTGGTTCCTCTGTTTGTTTAGCATTCGTATTTTGTTTTTGTACTGCCTGGATATTTGGTCTCTGTCTTGTATAGTACTTAACAGTATTCTTTCCACAATCATGAGGTCGTCTATGGTTCCTATCTAATACTGGAGGAATGTTAATCTGTGTATTCCATAGCTGTATTAGATCACGACCCCATAACTTTATCACTACATCAGCCACATATGGTCTCAACCTCCCACTCTGTCCTTCTGGTCCTATACATTCTATCCATCTCGTGCTTTGTTTTACCTGTGACAGGGTTCCAATCCCTAAGAATTGAACATTTACCTCTTGCAGGGGCCATCTTTGAGGCCAAGATTTATCAGATATGATAGTTACACCAGCCCCAGTGTCTAGGAGACCCTCAAACAGTCTATTATTCATCTTAACTATCAATCTAGTCCTATCACTATTTATAGCGGTTTGCCAAAATATACGTTTTTCATTTCCTTCTGTCATGTTTGATTTAACTTCCGTCACTAGTTTGTCATCCAGAGCAGTATGATTTTTTATGATAGGCACAGAATTTTCTAATTGTCCTGTGGGAGATTGTCTTCCACTGTGACTGGGGATGTTTGAACCACCTGTGACGTGGGGGCCTTCGAGAGGCCCCCCAAGGAGTTTCCCGATGGTAATGGGTTTCTTTGCTTGTCTCTGGTCGATCTACACTTATTTGTCCAGTGTCTGCCTTTGCCACACCTTCTACATAACCCAGGAGGCTGAGGCCTTCTGTTTGATTCATTCCTGGGGGTGTTATTTCTAGTGATGTTTTGCCTACAATTTCTTTTTAGATGTCCTATCTTACCTCAGTTATAACATCTGACATGTTGATATCTCTTCAAACCTTTGGGGATGGCTTCTCCTATCCAAGCTTCTAAGTCACCCATAGTAAGGAACTCTGTTATCTTGATATCTTCTCTGACCTTTAGATATGGCTTCTCCTACCCATGCTTCAGTCTTACTGTCATTATACTCAATGTTGCCTGTAGACAGAACCCATTCATCCAAGGGTGCTGATCGCATTTTTAAAGGCCAAAGCACCTGTTTGCATTGAGGATTCACATTCACATAAGCTAAAGATTCTATGAGTATTCGCCTAGCATCTATGTCTGCTATCTCTAATTGTACTGCCCTAGATAATCTTTCTAGAAAGGTACTTAAAGGTTCTCTAGGTCCTTGCTTTATCTTGGTATAGGGTTCTATCCTCTCTCCTAATTCATGAACCTTATCCCAAGCATTCAAAGCTGCTGTACTGCATAGAGACAAGATGTGTTCGGCATAGGCAGCTTGGGTTTCTGGGTCAGCATAGAGACCCTCACCAAGAATTTTATCTTGGGGAGCTTTATAACCTTTCTTTAAGCCCTGAAGTTCAAGAGCTTTTGCTTCCTCTCTCCATAAAGCCCTCCATTCTAATTGAGAGGAGCTTTCAAGGACAGCTGATATTAATTGATCCCAATCCTTAGGGGTTACCTTGTTATTCTATGCCCATGATTCTACTAATTGCTTCACATAAGGTGAGTGCATGCCATAAGAGACTACTGCTTCCTTTATACCTTTTAAATCTTTCATACGTATTGGTTCCCACTAATATGCAACGACACCTTTTGGATGTTTCTTCGTTGCTGGCTTTTCATGAATAGATACAGGGAAAGCTCCCCTGACCCTAAATGGTGTGGAAAATTTTAAATATTTTTCATGTTACCTGTAGTTCTTCTTCCGATGTATCAGACTGAAGGTCTTCTAAAGCCTGAAATCTATTCACCATTGTTTCTTTGAGTGTCTGAACTTCTTGAATCAAATAACTTTCTAGAGACTTCATTGCATCAGTTTCTTACTTTCTCCAACTACAAATGATTCCATGTTTTTAATCTTATCATTCTTAGATATTATCTGAATGGAGTGTAAACTGCCTTCCAGAAACAATGTTCTATCTGCTAGCTTGCCATTATCCTCAGACATGGAAGAGATTCTGTCATCTAGTCTTTCTATCTGATGTTCCTGTTTTTTAAACTTATTAGTAGCTTCCTCTGACCAGGAGCGAGCTGTTTCTGCTAGTTTGTTAATGCATTGCATTGTTTCTGTTCTGGTTATTGAGGTATTGACATGAAACTAATTATACCTTTCAGCTCGCCAACACCATCTTCAATATTCTGAACCTTTCTTTCTATACTTTCTATGGTTTGAATTCTATCATTTTCAATGTTTTGAATCCTTGTTACTAAGTCTCCTATGGTTTGTACAAGTTCCGTATTGTTTGCTGTAATCTCAAACCATTTCTTTAAGAATATCATGTTAATGATGAAACCCATAGCTATTACAAAATAAAAGTATATATTGGTCCAGTCATAAGTTTCTTCTGCTAAAATCCCTTCTACATATGAAGTAAAATAATTCCTAAAGTTCTGCATAGTAAAATTATCTGCCATCGTTATGGAACAATTTATCTCAGATTTTATATCAGCTTAAATTGCAAAGGATGTTACAATTACCTTAGGTGTAATTCTGCTGTCCTGGAACTTTGATGCTTTTAGTTGTATATCTCAGCTTGTGGTAGATACGCCTGGAGGTGTGTTACCAAATAGCACCTAGCCGCCCATCTTATTCCGGTTCTGCCTGGAAGTGTGCTGCCAAATAGTCTGGCAGCAGACGATTCTTCTGATTCCGGTCCCTGTAGAATAGCTCTTAACAAACTATGACAAGCAGAATTTTGTGAAAAGGGGACTTTTGGACTTACTTGTAACACAAGACGAAACGTGTACAAGCCAGGTGGGTGCTGTCCAGCGGCTCTGTGCAAATGCAAAGTCCCATGCGGAAATGGGCAAAAAATGTTAAGCAGTAAGTGCCTTCTCAGGTCTGCTTTAGCAGCAAAGATCTCCTTTGCAGTAAGGAAGAGGCAAATGTCCCAAAGCTGTGGTGAGTCCACCTGGTTAAACCCTGCCCCTTGGGGAAGGTAGTGGAGCGGCTTCTGCTGCCTGGGGGGCGAAACCCAGGTAAATGCCACTTCTGACACCAGATATCCAGGTAAATAAGGATCAGGATAAACAAATAGGCCGAACAGATGTTTATTCAGGGAGAAATAACTTACAACCTAGACAGATGAACACCAGGAAATTCAACCCGATCCTCTCCTGTTTGAGTCACGCCAGAAAGAGAGCTTCTTTCCTGGCCCCCTCCGACCTCATTCCACAGGTCACTTCCGCCCATGGCTCCACCCCCCAAATGGGTGTGGTCAGTGCCACAGAAGGACTATCTCACTACAGATACATACCCACCTACCCTCACCAGAGTCTGCTCTCCCCCTACCCTGTGCCGTACCCTGCCCACTGTCCCACCACTCTGGTTGAGCACTGGGACAGAGGGTGGAGCCAACAATCCTGCCAGCTTTGGGGCCCTTCCTGCAGCTGCTCTGAGCACAATAGACGTGCATATCTATGTGGGACCACCAATACTTTCCAACTTCCTGGTCTCTGACCCCACAGCCGGTCCTCTAATGGTGGTCATGGTGCCTCCTTGAGATTGGCCTATCCCCTTGGGGCCAATCTGAGTGCCTGCAGACTGGATCCTTGACCCCCATCACAGGGCCTCTGCCAAAGAGGCCACAGCTGGAGAGTGCCAGGCCCAGGCTAGATCTGCCTATCAGACTAAGGAACATCGTGAGCCACAGCCTTCAAGAACTTGGATTCCCATAACCAGTCTTCTGCTGGAGGCTGATTTTTGACCCCCATCACCAGGCCCTGCCTCTGGAGATAACTCATAGAGAGCTTAGACCACCCAGAGCTACAGACATCGAACCTGTGACCCAACTAAGCCCACCTGGGGAGTAGAATAGCTACAGGGAGAGACCCTTTTAACACATACTTGAGGAAGCTTTGGGGAGCTTATCAATCAAATGAAACGCCTATATAATAAGAACTTAGTGTCTTTAAATAAAGAACGTAAAGATGATAGCAGAAAATGGAAAGATCTCCCATGCTCTTGGCGAGGTAGAATAAACATAGTAAAAATGGCAATCTTGCTAAAAGCAATCTAACGATTCAATGTAATCCCCACGAAAATCCCAGCACAATTCTTTACTGACCTCGAAAGGATAATACTAAACTTTATATGGCAAACAAAAGACCCAGGATAGCCAAAACAACCCTGTAAAATAAAAGGACTTCAGGAGGCATCATCATCCCTGACTTTTAAGCTCTACTACAGAGCTATAGTCCTGATAACAGCCTGGAATTGGTACAAAATTTGACAGGTAGACCAATGGACTCGAATTGAAAACCCTGATGTTAACCCACACACCTTTGAACACCTGATTTTTTGATAATACAGCTAAAATTATACAATGGGAGGAGAAAGCATCGTCAACAAATGGTGTTGGCACCGTTTTATGATGGTTTGTAGAAGTCTGCAAATACACTCATGTCATCGCCATGCAAAAAACTCAAGTTCAAATGGATCAAAGACCTCAACATCAATCCAGACACACTAATCCTCTTAGAAGAGAGAGTATGAGGTACCCTTGAGCAAACTGGTATAAGAGAATGCTTCCTGAATATTACTCCACTAGAACAAACACTGAGATATGCAATTAATAAATGGGACCTCCTCCAATTTAGAAGCTTCTGTAAGACAAAGGACACAGTGGACAAGACCAAACAGCAGACCACAGCCTGGAAAAAGATTTTCATCAATCCTACATCTGACAAAAGGCTGATCTCCAAAATGTACAAAAAACTCAAGAAACTAGTCAACAAAAGCACCAAATAACCCTATTAAAATTGGGTACAGACCTTAAGAGAGAATTCTAAGTAGAGGAAATAAAAAAGGCCAAAAGACACTGAAGTGCTCAACATCGTTAGCTATCACGGATATGCAAATCTAAACAACTTTAGATACTATCTTACTTCTGCCAGAATGGCTAAAATTAGAAACACCAGTGACAACTCATGCTGGAGAGGATGTGGAGAAAAGGAACACTCCTCTACTGCTGGTGGGTGTGCAAATTTGTGCAGCCATTTTGGAGATGAGTATGGTGGTTCCTCAGGAAAATGGGAATTAGTTTACCATAGGACCTGGTAAACCCCCTTTTAGGCATGTACCCAAATTATCTACATCCATGCAGCAAAGACATGTGCTCAACATCTTCATAGCATCATTATTTGTAATAACAAGAACCTTGAAGCAAGCTAAATGACCCTCAATTGAAGAATGGATAAAGAAAATGTGGCACATCAACATAATGGAATGCTTCTCTACAGAAAAAAAAATTATGGAATCTTGAAAGTCACAGACAAGTGGATGGAACTTGAAGAAAGCAACCTAAATGAGGTAAAACACTCACAAAAAGAGGAACTTTGTACGTACTCGTTCATATATGGTTTTTAGACTTAGACTAAATGATCACCAGCCTATAATTCACATAGCCAGAGGAACTAGGATACAAGGTGTATTCTAAAAGATTCATATAAGGTCTCTCACAGAAGGGGGAAGGGACAAATCCCCATGAGCACATGGGAAGTTGGATCGCAGTGAATGGAGAGGGATCTATGAGAAAGAGGAGAGAAGGAGAGTAAAGCACAAGCAACTAGGAAGATTTAGTCATTATAGGAATAGAAGACAGAAATGACAGAGAGAGAGAGAGAGAGAGAGAGAGAGAGAGAGAGAGAGAGAGAGAGAACATAAAAGAGGGAGCCATTATTGGTTTGAAGAGAAAACTGAACATAAAGAAATATCTAGAGACCTACAAGGCTGACTCCAACTAACAATTTGAACAACCGTGGAAAGGCTACCATAAATGTCCTTCCTTGATAATGAGAACAACAACTAACTTATCCAACATCATGGAGCCTTCTTATAGTACCTGTTGGAAAAAGAGGGAAACACCCATAACTGAATACTGAGTCAAAATAGAAACCAGATGCAGAGAGAAAGTCAACACCAGGTTGCAGAAATACATAGAGGCAGCTGACCGGAACAAGGAGGATCTAAGGGGCACTTCAACCCAAAACCTGGGAATCCAACTTGTGACTGACTCAGATCAAGTGGACATGGTTCTTAGCTAGAAGGCCTGAGCAGTCTAAGGGACCTCAGACAGTAGAACCAGGATGTTTCCTGGTTCACAAAATGACCTTGAAGACACATCCCCCATGGAGGGATACTCCCTTAATAAAGAGACAGGAGAAAAGTCCTATTCCCTACTTCAAATGAGTTGTCACATTTACATGACCCCACCTGGACGGAGTACATGGATGGAGGGTGGGAGGGATGGGAAGTCAGCGTTCCTATGTTGGGGGAAGAAGGGAAGTGGGAGGGAGGAGAGGAACTGCAATTGACATGTAAAATAATAATAAGTAAATTAAAAAGAGGAACATCACTAAAATTCAAATTGAACATAATATCCCCACAGTTATAATGGGAGACTTCAACACCTCCCTATCACCGATGGAGACATCCAGAGAGAAAATTAACAAAGAAAGAAAGAAACTGATTTAATTTAAATTTATGACCCAATTTAATTTAAAAATCATCTATAGTATATTCTACCCTATCACAAAAGAATATGCCTTCTTGCTGGTGCCACATGGAACCTTCATGGCAACAAAACAAACCTCAACTGATACAAAAAATTGGGATAGTCCCCTGTATTTTATCAGATCACCATGGTTTGTAGTCAGAATTAACAACACAAATTGCTGAAACCCTACAAACTCATGGAAATTGAACAATGATCAGATTCATCAGTCCTGAGTCAAGGAAGAAACAAAGAAAGAAATCAAGGTTTTCCTAAAATTCAATGAAAATCATGACAATACTCATCGATAATTATGGGATACTTTAAAACATTGCTAAGAGGGAAGTTCATAGCACTAAGTGCCCACATGAAGAATCTGGAGAATAGTCACACTAAAGAATCAACAGCACACCTGAAAGCTCTAGAACAACAAGGACCAAACTCAACCAGGAGGAGTAGAAGCCAGGAAGTAACCAAATGGAGGGTTGTAATTAATAAAGAAGAAACTAGGAAAGCATTGCACAGAATCAATGTAATGATGGGTGGATTCTTTGAGACAATCAAGTATAAACATACCTTTATCCAAACTAACCAAAAGATAGAGAGATAACATGCAAATTAACAATATCAGAAATGAAAAGGGGACATAAAAATAGACCCTAAGGGAATCCTGAGACTGTTCAGGTCATAATTTCAAGATCTGTACTTAAAAAAAAAATGGAAAATTTAAAGGAAATGGACAATTTTCTGGATAGCTATCACTTACTAAAATTAAATCAAGAACAAATGAGCAATTGAAATAGGCCTGTAACATTAAATGAAATAGAAGTACTCATTAAAATTCTCCCAACCCCCCCTCCAAAAAAAATAAAAAAGCGCAGAGCCAGTGCGGAATTCTTCCTAAAATTCAAAAAACTAATACCAATACTACTCAAGTTGTTCCACAAAATAGAAGCAGAATGTTCATTGACAAACTCTTTTTATGAGGCTACATTACTTTGGTACCCAAACCACACAAAGACACAAGAGAGAACTACAGACCAATATCCCTCACAAACTTTGATGAAAATTGAAAGTTCCATGTGTGGTCACTAGATGACAGTATCTCATTTTAAGTTAGGACATTTTCATTCTTTTCTTTTTCAGCACAAGCAGAGGTAGCAATAACATAATAGACAACATTCATCACAGAAATGTAGATTGTGACTCACAGTGTGTTTATATTACTTTTAATATGGGACGAAGTACTCAGGAAAGATTACAGATGTTAAATTCAAGTAGAGAAATTTCAGAGAGAAGGAAGTAATTTTGTAAACCTAAAAGCTCTCCATGCAGCGGCCCCTTCTATTGGGCAGTCTCTGAGAGACAGCTGACTCTGTCAGGACTGGAAGAACTGAGTCCCACAGCTGAGGTCTATGTTGATGCCCATCTTCTAACAGTTCCACAAAGGCCACATGAACTCTGGAGTCTGGCTGCATTCTATGGTTCAAGGCAAATGGTGCCATCAGATCCAATCTGATCTGAATCCATAGCTACCCCTCAGAACAAGGATGACAACCAGGCTGAGCTGTTGCCTGATGCACATGTGTGGATCCATAGCCCAGAATTATAGGAAGCTTGTATTGAACTCTGTGGCATAGGTTGTCATTAGTGTTCATACAGAAGCAAGGAAATTGGTCCAGAGCCTGCAGCTTGGGTGGAGAAAGGGGACATACGACATAAATCTATGGAGGGCTAGTGATACTACCTGGGTTCAGGGTGTCATATTGTCCTGGGTTCCTGGTCCTGTTGTAGCCAGGGTCCAAATTGACATATATGGTTCCAGTTGTCAGAGAGCACCATGAAGAATCCCCAGTTTAAATCAGCCACCTGAGTCCTGGTTGGAGTCAGAGGACCAGGATGGTCCCAGACCACAGTGGCCTGCACTCAATGATGTGATGACATCTGGACCCTAATCTGTTGCTGAGGGACTTGTCAGGGTCCATGGCTCTGCTGGAATGGTGCTGATGTCTGATGTTCATGTTACTATCAAAGGCCTAGCAGACACTCGAGTTCAAGGGCCAAGTTAGCATCTTGGCTATAATCAATGTAGGGTCAATAGTAACATCCAAACCCAGTTGCTGGCAGGGACCATGTTCTTGTCCATGTTCTTACTAAGACTGAGGTCTGAGATGAAGTATGGATTCTGCATTATCACTAATGGGCCAAGAGGCCCAGGGTTGGGGTAGCAACCTGAGACTTTGTGGTGTTAAGAGGTGCAAGACTGCCAGAACCATTACCATCTCAGTGACCATTCTTTCCAGACAGAGCCAGGATGTTGTCTAGGCCTAAGTTGCTGCCAGGGGCCAAAGTCTAGGTATGCAATCTAACCATTACTGGGTCTTTGTTGATGTCTGTGACCAGTGTCACCTCAGAAGGTCTTAGGAATCATGTGAGATGAAATCAGAGGATTATACTGAGTCACATCCTTCAGTGCCATGGGAAAGATTGCCTTGAAACTCTCTGCCAACTAAAGCAAGAGAGTTCATCCTGCTCTTGGGAAAGAGAGCTCCCAACCCCTCATCACTGGTGAGGATGAACCTACCCTGAGGGAATTCATGTAGGAGATCTAACTGTATAGCCATAGCCCCAGTGGCTGCATCTGATCTGTTTGACCAAAACTAGGCCTTGTGTTGCCTTACTCTAGCATCTGCCTAATCTACATCTTGATGGAGCTTGTGAAGGGACTGGTTCCAGGGAATAGTACCTCCAAAATCTCCAAGAGTGATTTGGTGAGAGTATACCCCAGAAGATCCAGTGAGGATGGTTTACCAAAAACTATAGGTGTTGAAACAGACCAATGACTAATTGTCATTGAGCATTGGGCACTCAAGATTACAGAACTAATTGGTATACTATAAGTCACACTGAAGCCTTCAAGGTCATCAGGATAGACACAGAGGAGATAGAGATGTAGGAGGGAAGGAAAAGCTGAGATTATGAAGTTCCTGGTATGTTTTGTGTTCTTTTTTGGTATATTCGTGTGTGTGTGTGTGTGTGTGTGTGTGTGTGTGTGTGTGTGTGTTTGCTTTGGTTTGCTAACTTGCTTATTTCATTTTGTTTTATTAGTTAGGGGTCAGAGCAGGGATGAGGGGGATATGAGGTACCAAGAGGTAAATAAAAATGAGGTGCATGATTTGAAACCTCCAATGATTCACTAAGGAAATTAAAAACACTAATCCATACTAATAAAATTATCAACATCCAGAATATTGCTTGGTGTACTATATGTAACAGATGAATATTTTATTTTCATTTTTAAAATTAAGTTTTATTTGAATTAAAACAATCTTGTTTTATATACCAATCCCAGTTCCCTCCCTTCCTCCCATTCCCCAAACATCTCCCCATCTTATTCCCCACGCATTCATTAAGAAAAATATGGTCTCCTATGTGGGAGATCATCAATTTCTGTCATATCACTTGGG
The DNA here is from genome assembly GCF_943737965.1 of Phodopus roborovskii. Lineage (NCBI taxonomy): Eukaryota > Metazoa > Chordata > Mammalia > Rodentia > Cricetidae > Phodopus > Phodopus roborovskii. The sequence goes on along the minus strand of NW_026126063.1, from coordinate 234,141 downwards.
GCAGGATCTAGGCCCATCCCCATGTATCTAGAATGAGTATGCCTGTATAGGGGGTGGGCGCCCCAATCTCATTCACACACAAGGGATAAATACTGATTCCATTGCAAATGGCCCTATTGTCTGTCCAAGTCTCACAACTTCACATACAGTCAGAGGTCCTGGTTCAGTCTTATGCAGATGTCCCAGCTGTCAGACTGGGGTCTATGAGCTCCCACATGCTCAAGTTGGCTGTTTCTGTGCATTTCTCCTGCATGGTCTTGACTAATTTGCTCATCACACTTCCCACTATACAGCTGGATTCCAGGATTTTGGCTCAGGGTTTACATGTGTATCTCTGCTTTTGCTTGCATTAGTTACTAGATGAAGGTTCTGTGATGGCATTTTAGGTAGTAATCAATCTCAATATAGGGGATGGACATTTAATGTACCCTTTCCACTATTGCTTAGTGCCTTAGTTCAGGGTCATTCTTATAGATTCCTGAGAGTTTTCCCAGTGCCAGGTTTTTCATTAACCCCATAATCCCTCTATCAAGGTATCTCTTTCCTTGCTTTCCTTTTCAGGTTTTCCCTCAACTAGACCTTCCTTTTCCTTCATGTTCTGCTCCCCCTCCCCTTCTAAACTCCTCTATCTCTTTGCTCTCTCTCCCTCCCTCATTTCCCCAAATTACACAGGAAATCTTGTCCCTTTTCCCTGGGAACAGGGGTTCATTTATGTCTCTCTTAGGTTCCTCTTGTTTCCTAGCTTCTCTGGCAGTGTGGATTGTAAGCTGGTGACCCTTTTCTGTTTTTGCCATATCCACTTATGCATGAGTACATACCATGTTTGTCTTTTTGTGACTGGGTTACCTCATGCATGATGCCTTATTCTATTTCCATTCATTTACCAGCAAATTTAGATTCCATTGTTTTTTTTTTTTTTTTGGTCCACTAAGTTATACTCCATTGTGTAAGTGTACCAAATTTTCTTTATCCATTCTTTAGTTGTATTGCACAATATTTAAGAGATTTGGAAAGAATGAACAGCTTTGTCTTGTCATGATATTAGTGGAATTGCATTGAGTTTCTCTCCATTTCCTTTGGTATTGCCTGTTCCTTTTATTATGCTCAGGTATGTTTTTTTTTTTTTTTTTTTTTAATCCCTGATCTCTCCAAGAACTTTATAACAAAGGGATTTTGGATTTTGTCAAAGGCTTTTTTAGCATCTAATGTGATAATCCAGAGATTTTTTTTATTTTTCAGTTTCTTTGTATGGTGGATTACATTGACAGATTTTTGAATGTTGAACCATCTCTGTATCTCTGGGATGAAGCCTACTTGGTCAGGGTGGATGATTTTTCTGATGTGTTCTTGGATTTGATTGGCAGTATTTTATTGTGCATTTTCTCATCAATGTTCATGAGGGGATTGTTCCGTTGATCTATTTCTTAATTGTGTCTTTATGTAGTTTTGTTTCCAAGGTAATTGTAGTCTTTCAAAAAGTGTTTGGCAATGACACTTCTCTTTTTATTGTGTAGGACAATTTGAGGAGTATTGGTATTAGCACTTTTTTGATTTTGTATTCTTTCTTCCTTTTCTTTGTTGGGAGACTTGCCTGCTTCTATTTTATAAGGAATGACAGTTCTATATAAATTGCATATCTGTTCTTGATTTAAATTTTGGTAAGTGATAAACATTCAGAAAATTATACAATTTTGTGGAGTACAGATGTTACAATTATGACCCAATTATTCTCTGGTTTTCCTCAGTATCTATTGTTAGGTCTTACTTCTCCTTTCTGATTTTTTTAAATTTTGATATTCTCTCTATGCCTTTTCGCTAGTTTGGATAAAGTTTTGTCTGTCTTGTTAATTTTCTTGAATAACCAAGTATTAGCTTCATTGATTCATTGTATTGTTTTATTTGCTTCTAATTTATTGACTTCAAGACATACTCCTGGGAGAGTTTGCTTTGTTTTGTTCTAGAACTTGCAGGTTTGCTGTTATATTGCTATGCAATCAAGATTCAGTAGATAGACTCTACATAGGTTAAGTGAAGTTTATTTGGGAAGAAAGAAGTTAAACAAGAAGTGGGTAACCCTGTAATGTTCCAGCTACAAGGATTCACCCAGGCTTCCTTCTGTGACCTGACCAGAAGGGAGAGAGAGAGAGAGAGAGACAGAGAGAGAGAGAGAGAGAGAGAGAGAGAGAGAGATGGGGTCTGGGACCCAGATCTAGTCCTCCATTAGGTCATTACCTGTGACCATGACTAAATGTTCTACAGGTGTAGGGAGGTGGATAGCTCACTACAGTTACTATATATATATATATATATATATATATATATATATATATATATATAGCTTAACACAAAACTATGTACAAAGATAGCAAAAATCAAGTATGCTATAGCAGAAAGAAAATGCAAGAACAAACACACAAGATCTAGCTCCAGTGAAGCAACAAGAGCAAATTGCAAGAACTCCATATCCAATCCTAGGGTAAAGGCACAACCGAGATTACTATAGAGTTCTTCTAAGCTGGAAAGTTGAAGTCTGGTACCCAATATATCTATCTAGAAAGAGAGAACAAATTGTGTCAGTGTAATCTTCAGCCTCAGCAAAGGACTGAGAAGGAAGTTACCAAATCTATTGTAGGCAGGAAATGCAAGCAAGTGACTTCCAAAAGGTGCAGCAAAGACAAAAACAGCAGACTACCTGAACAGTCACCAGAGAGAGTCTCACAGCACCATAGTGGCATCCAGATTTGGCTAAGGCCTAGGGTGTCTGACTGACCAACACAGAATCAGACTTTCTTAGCATCTAGTGAGATGTGCGTATGATTTTTGTTTTCAGTTTGTTTATATGGTGTATCACATTGACAGGTTTTCATATGGTGAACCATCCCTGCATCCATGGGATGGAGCCTGCTTAGTCATGGTGGATTTCTCTGATGTGTCCTTTGATTCATTTTGCCAGTATTTTATTGAACATTTCTGCATCAAGGTTAATGATGGATATTGTCTGTAGTTCTCTTTCTTAGTTGTGTCGTATGTGGTTTGGGTACCAAGGTAATTGTAGCCTCGGGAAAAGAGTTTGGCAATGAACCTTCTGATTCTTTGTAAGGAACCTTCTGATTCTATTGTAAGGAACCTTCTGATTCTATTGTGTGCAGCAATTTGAGGAGTATTGGTATTACCTCTTCTTTGAATTTCTGGTAGAATTCTGCACTGAAGTAATCAGACCCTGGGCTTTTTTAATTGGGAAGGTTTTAATGACTGCTTAATTTTCATTAGGTGTTACAGTTCTATTTAAATTGTTTAGCTATTCTTGATTTAATTTTGGTAAGTGATAGCTATCTAGAAAATCATCCATTTCAGAGGAATTTTTCAATTTCATTTTTATGGAGTATAGGTTTTCTAAGGATGACCTGAAAATTCTCTGGATTTCCTCAGTGTCTGTTGTGATGTCCACATTTTCATTTCTGATTTTGAGCATTTGCATGTTCTCTCTGTGGTTTTTTGGTTAGTGTGGATAATGGTTTGTCTATCTTGTTGATTTTCTCAAAAAACCAACCCTGTGTTGCATTGATTCTTTTTATTGTTTTCCTAGTGTCTATTTTATTGATTTCAGCCCTCAAATTGATTATTTCCTGATGTCTTCTCCTTGGGGGTGAGTTTTCTTCTTTTAGTTCTTGGGTATTCAGTTGTGCTGTTAATTCCCTAATGTGACTATCCTCAGGTTTTTTCATATGGGCACTTAGTACAATGAACTTTCCTCATAGCACTGCTTTCAAAGTGTCTTGTAATTTCCGGTATTTTGTGTCTTCACTCTAGTTGAATTCTAGGAAATCTTTTCATTCGTTCTTTCTTTCTTTCTTTCTTCCTTGACTCAGGAATATTGCAATAGCACATTGTTCATTTACCATGAGTGTGTAGGTTTTCTGCAGTTTGTGTTGTTGTTGTACTTAAACTTTAAAGCATGTTGTTTTGATAAGATCCATGGAACTATTTCAATATTTTTGTATCTGTTGAGGTTTGTTATGTAGCCTGGTAGGTAGTCAGTTTTAGAGAAGGTTCCATGTCGAGCAGAGAAGAAGGTATATTCTTTTGTGTTTGGATGGAATGTTCTATAGATGTCTGTGAAACCAAATTGGGACCTAACTTCTGTTGGTTCTTTTTGCTTCTTTGTTAAATGTCTGTCTGGTGGTCATGTTTAGTGGTGAGAGTGGGGTGTTAAACATTCCTACTATGAGTTGTGAGTTTTGATGTTGGGATTGAGTTTCAGTAGCATTTCTTTTAAGAATGTGGGTATATTTGTATTTGAGTCAAATATGTTCAGAATTGAGACATTGTGTTGATGTATTTCTCCTGTGATGAACATTAAATGACATTCTTCATCAATTTCAACATATTTTTGTTTGAAGTCTAACTTGTTAGATATTTGGATAGCTACACCTGATTGCTCCTTGGGTCCATTTGATTGGAAGATCTTTCTTCAACCCTGAGGTAATATCGGTGTTTGAATCTACGATGTGTTTCTTGTATGCAACAGAAGGATGGATTCTGTCTTCATACCTTTTTGTCAGTCTGTGTCTTTTTATAGGCAAGAAAAATTAAGGACCATTGATTATTAATTCTTGAGTGTTATAGATTTGGTTTTGGTATATTGAGTATTTTTGCCCTGTTTTTTAGTTTGGGTTCTGGTAAATTGGGATTAACCTTTGCCTATGTCTTTGTGAGTGTAGTTAGCTTGCTTGGGTTGGACTTTTCCTTCCAAAACTTTCTGTAGGGTTGCATTTATAAATATATAATTGTGAAAATCTGGATTTGTCATGAATAACTTGTTTTCTCCATATATAGTGATTGAGAGTTTTGCTGGTTATAGTAGCCTGGCCTGGAATTCTTGGACTTTTAATATTTGTAGAACATCTATCCAGGACCTTGTGGCCTTTAGAGTTTCCATGGAGAAATCAGGTGTAATTTTGATAGGCATGCATTTATATGTTGTCTGTCTTTTTCCTTTGCTAACTTTAATATTCTTTCTTTATTCTGTATATCAGGTCTATTGATTATTATATGGTGAGGGGACTTTTTTTGGTCTAGTCTATTTGTTGTACTCTGGTATTCTAGTATTCTTGTACTTTAATAGGCATGTCCTTTTTCAGATTAGGAGAGTTTTCTTCAATTATTTTGCTGAATGTGTTTTCTGCCACTTTGAGCTGAGATTCTTTGCCTTGTTCTATGCCTATTATTATTATTATGTGTTTATGTTCACATCCACTCTCCAATACAGGCCTTTATCATTTATATGATGGCTGTTTAGGAACCAGACATTAAGTATAGCTAAGTGTCTAAGTGGAGAATTACCATCCCATAGAATGCAGAAAGGAGAATTATATCATCCCTAGATAGCACAGTAATGAAACATAGATGGGAGTGTAGCTCAGGGTTGCAGCACTTGGGTAGAACACACATGGTTCTAAGTCCACTTCTTAGAACAAAAAAAGAAAGTAAAAAATGAAAGAAAAAGAAAAAAATGAGAAAATGAGTCAGATAAGTTACATAGAAGAAAATAAAATAATTCCATTAATTCCCTTCTTCCTTTCCTTCACTTCCATTTTAGCATTTGACTGATCAAGTAAAAGTAATAAAATTTAATTCCTCATGTTCTAGTTCTTCAGACCATGAGATGGCCTTGTGGGTAAAAATGAATGCTGCCAAAGCCAAAGGCCTAAATCTTCTAGACTCACAATATTAGAAGGAGAGAACAATTCAAATCCCCGTTTGTCCCCCGACCTCCATGTATGTACAATGGGGAGGATGCACCTGCTTACACAGAAACTGACAAATAAATAATTAATAATTTATAAAGAGTTCACTCAAGTCTTCAAGAGATTATTTGTCCAGTCATTCACTGTTCTTCACAGTTTTTTATATCAATGAAAGAATTGCAAAGGTGGACTGTTCCTAGGACTCAGGAGACCATCTAAAAAGAAGAGGATATTCTGGTGCTTATGTGAACAATTAGGTCACATTTCAGGAATGTTCGCTATATAAGAGACAGTATTGTGAGGCAATTTACAAATAGTATCTCCTATTCTACACAATAATCCAGAAGCACACACCAAGGAAATCACAGGGTTAAAGAATTATTGGAGCTGGTTTTGAAAAGTCATAAATGCTGTAATGTGAATCTCTAGATGCTTGTGGAAACTGATTCAAATAAGATGTTCAAGTGAACACTGAGAAGTGAAAACAATAAAGAAATTAGTAGTGCAATTCTTGGGATGGAATAACAGATTGGAAATGGGAAGTCAAAGCAGAAAATATGAAGGTCAACAAAGTTGTATTTTAGCTTAAATGAGCACTCCCTTGAGGTAATACCAAATACTACCAATAAAAAATCACTTTTTTATGCTAAATATGATCATGTCTCTATCTGCAAACTATAGGATTATAAGCAGCTGTTGAAATTCTATTGAGACATGGCCATTGGTGGTGCATGCTTTTAATCCGAGCACTATAGGCTGAGGCAGGCAGATCTCTGTGAGTTTGAGACTAGCCTGGTAAACAACAGCTAGTTTCCAGACAGTCTCCAAAGCAATATAGAGAAACCCTGTCTCAAAAAAGCAAACAAACAAAAAAAAAATAATTCTATTAAGGAAACTAAGAAAATGAATCATCAAAGTGCAACCAGATCCAATATTCCATGTTTACCTTTGCTGTTTACACAATGTATGCATTTGACCAGTGTCACTATTGGCCTACAGCACATGTGTACTGGAGTGTCATGATTCTTCTGCAAAAAGGAATATTTTGAGCCAAAATCCAGCACCAGCCAGCTCTGCCCTGAAAGCACATGACCCAAAGTGATAAACTGAACTTGGGGAACTAGAGGTGGTACCTCGTTTTGCAAATTGGTGTGGTTCAGTGGGCACAAAAAACACAGGTAGATCCCAGAACCTCCTCGAAGGCAATTAATACTTAACACTTGATTCTTCTAATCAGTCACCCTCATGATAACAACTAGGGAAATGAACTGACACATCAGCTCTAACTTCCAATTTAGGGAAAATAAGAGCAAATTAATGAGTTTGCTTTATAAACTTTACATGGTCTGTTTTCTTCCTGTTTGCTTTTCCAACACCCTTTGCTAATATAGTTTCCTTGGGAAAATCCAAAGCAATCTTTATATGGAATCATGTGGAGCAATGAAATGAGACCTGACCTTGGAAATTGAAAAGATGTTTCAGATCAGTGACACGCATGTCATACATCTGAGATACACAAAAGCACAAGCTTATTCCACAAAAGCTACAGAAAAGGATGATGAATGGGGCAGTACTGAGCAGAGTGGAATTAGTGTGGACACACACACACACAAACACACACACATGCACACTCTCACACATACACACACATACTACTGCTGGTTAATTCCATGTCAAGAAAGGATATTTTATTAGTTGTGAGTGGTATAAAGGGCTTGATCACAGTATGTGAGCACAGAATGAGAGCTCCTTACCTCAGCTGTTAGCTACTGTGATTTCTTGCCCTTAATTATAATTGCTGCTCTGTGTATGTAATATAAAGGTCATGAGCCCCCACTGGACAGAATGCACATTCTATAGCAGTATTGCATTAATAATAATAGGGGATGGGAATGGGGTGTTTCAGCAGGCCTATTACCCCTGAGAATAAGATGCTGATCATCGCTTGCTATTTTCTCTTCAAACATGTTACTTAGCCAATAGTGAGCAGATTTAAAGCCCATTGGTGTCTTAAAAGCAGCCTGGATGAGTGGTTAAATCCTATGGAAAATTTTCAAATGAGTTTTTATCCATGGGATTATTACATATAAAAAGGCATTTATCAGATCAGATTGTGAAGATGTCCATCTTTGAAAAATGATCCTAAAAATAGTAACAGTAGTACTGGTAATAAATAGTTGTAATACACATATACCATTATTTGGTTTCAGAAACTCTTGAAATAATTATGAGCAAAGGGCAAGCAAGGTGTTCACATTTCCTTCTAATATGGAGGACAATGTATATTTGAAATACCATAGACCCAAATTACATAGCTGGTAGGTTTTAGAGAAAAAAACATTCTCATTTTCCATAAAATTACTGATATAAGGTAGACAACTGTTCTGATACTACTACCTCTGAAAGCTCTGTGAGAAAATGGAATAAACTGCTTTAGAGTCACTGACTTTTGTTCTTCAGCAAATAAGTACATTTTGACACCTAGGCACTCCTTCTCCCAGAATCAGCTGGTGACATGGAACTTGGGCTGAAAAATCTGGAGTATTTCCTGAGTCTCCTATCCATAGCTGTCGTTAGGAACTCAACACTGCAATTAGAAAACAAAGGGATTCTGTCCCTGGGACGTGCAGTTGGGCTAAGGAGCATGAAGAGAAATCACCATGGGATGCAATGCAGATATACCCAATGCAAGCAACACTGTGTTTCATGCAATTGGTTATACCAAAGGGCATAATCTGCTTTATGCAAAATGGGATCAGAGTATTGACTTTGTCATTCTATATGCTCTGAAGCCACAGTAGTCAGAATTCAGTGGATGATAGGGTCACACCAATGTGTGATTATAATATGTGTGTGACTAAGGACTGTTTGGCAAATCTAAGACATATTCTCAGTTGTCACAGTGTGTGTGTGTGTTGTGTGTGTGTGTGTGTGTGTTTGTCTGTTTGTGTGTATGTGTGTGTTACAGGGAGCTATGTGGCGAGACCAGGGTCCAGAAGCCTCAGAAAGAACATCTTGCAGGATAAATAATTTACAATCCCAAACTATAAATAGTGTTAAGACTTAGGTACATTGTTTGTGTCTTCATTTGATAATGGCAGGAGTATCAAGCATTTGGACACAGCAGAAATTTTATATGCTCAGAGGTAAGGAAAAACGTTGAAGGGGGTAAGGAAGCAAGAATCCTGTCTGCATCACCCAATGCAGGCAAAAGAGCTTTTTTTTTTTCCTGGCCACTAGAAGGGATCTGAGGTTTGGTAAAGCATGGCAGTCCACTGCCTGCTTCAGGGAAAGCAGTTCTAGGTTGCAGACAATGATCTATGCATTCACTGGCTCTTTAGCAGAAAGGAAGGGTGCACATTTCTGCTTGAGCCTAGTATGTGTCAGCAGGTAAATGTCACACCAAACTCCATTACTCATTAAAACAAGGTATGTGACCCCATGGGACTTAGAAGCTCCCACAATACTCTTACCCTAGTGCTGGTTGTGAGTACCAGATTTTAGCTATCCTAGGTCATGAGCACAAAACATTTTTTCTGCATGAAAAGTAGCAGGTAGATTTCTCTGCCTGGGCCCAGCTACAGGAGGTTCCACAGAAAACCTCACTATTCTTGTGTATGCAAGTGCATACATGTATGGTTTCAACAGGATTGCTCCTAATTCTGTTTCCTTAGTGCTGATTTATAAGGTGTGACACTATACTCTGTTTTTACACTGTTTTTTACATGAATTATGCATTATACTAATTGAAATCAGGTTCTCAAGACAAGCAATATATTGATTACCCCTACCTCCGGGTCTCCCTCATCCATTCCTATGTGGAACTGTGTCTCTGTCTATTCTGTATTCACCAATATTTCAGAGGCAACAAAAATATACTAGGAGCCTGGCATGATGATTCTGGTTTTAATATCAGTATTTATGTGGAATTAGAAACAAATCTCTTAGTTTAAGGCCAGTCAAGGCTACGTAGTGAGTCCCTGTCCTTGTTTTTATTTTGCTTTTTAATTTCTTTATTATTTTACATATTGATCCCATTTCCCACTCCCTTCTTCCCTTCTTCTCCCTCCCTCCTTCTCTTTCCCTCCATCCCATGCAGCCTGAGCAACCTCCCATGCCATTTGAACCCCTAACTCCACAGGTGGTGATGCCTTCCAGGAGGAATACATCCTGGTTCCAATGTCAGAGATCCTCAAGACATCCCAGGCCTTCTAACTGAGACAAATGTTCAGGGGTTCTAAGTCAGTCAAATGCTGGTTTCCCAGGTGTAGGTCTGGGGGTCCATTAGCTCCCCCTTGATCAGGTCAGCTGTCTCTGTGAAATTCTGTAGACTGTCTTGTCCTCCCTCTCTGTTTCTGGATTCCAATTCGGCTTAGTGTTTGTCTGTGGGTGTCTGCTTCTATTTCCATCAGTTACTAGATGAGGGCTCTATGATGGTGAATAATTTACTCATCAGTCTCATTAACAGGGAAGAGATTTAAAGTAGCCTGTTCATTGTTGCTAAAAATGTTAGTTGGGTTCCGGCATGTAGGTCTCTGGACATTTCTGTAGAGTCAGTTTTGTCTTTGATCCTGTAATTCTTTTATGATCTCTCTCTCCCTCTCTCTGCATCTCCCTCCCCCTCTCTCTCTCAATGTCTTATTTCATCTATTCCTCCCCCAACTCAATATACTTAGTGCCAAGTGCTTTCCTGTCCTCCTTTTCTCTTTCTCCTAGCTCCCTCTCCACTCACTGACCCTCCCACTTCCAATATTCCTAGGAGATCATGTTCCTTTCTCCTTTTGTGAGGGAACCTGCATGCATCTCTTAGACTCTGCCTTGTATCCTAGATACTCTGATGGTGTTAATTATAGCCTGATTATCCTTTGATCTATGTCTAAAATCCCTATGTGAGTGAGTACATACCATATTTCACTTTTTTGTGACTGGGTTACCTCATTCAGGATGGTTTCTTCAAGTTCCATCCATTTGTCTGCGAATTTCAAGATGGCATTTTTTTTTCTGCAGAGGACTATTTCATTGTGTAAATGAGCCACAACTTCTTTATCCATTCTTTAGTTGAGGAACATCTAGGTTGCTTCCAGGTTTTTGCTGTAACAACTAATGGTGCTATGAACATAGTTGAGCACATGTCTTATTTGCATGGATGTGGATCATTTGGTTATATGCCTAAGAGGGGTGTTTCCTGGTCCTGTGGTAAACTGATTCCCATTTTCCTGAGGAACTTCCATACTGATATCCAAATTGGCTAAAGAAGTTTGCACTCCCACCAGCAGTGGGGGAGTGTTCGCTTTTCTCCACATGCTCTCCAGCATAACCTGTCACTGGTGTTTCTAATTTTAGCCATTCTGGCAGGAGTAAGATGGTATCTAAAAGTTGTTTTGATTTGCATTTCCCTGATAGCTAAGAATGTTGAACACTTTCGTAAGTGTCTTTCAGCCTTTTTGATTTCCTTTATTGAGAATTCTCTCCTCAATTATTTACCCCATTTTAATAGAGTTATTTGGAGTTTTGTTGACTACTTCTTTGAGTTTTTTCTATATTTCTGAGGTAAGCCTTCTGTCAGATGTAGGGTTGGTGAATATCCTTTGCCAGTATGTGGGCTGCCATTTGGTCTTGTCAAATGTGTCCTTTGTCTTACAGGAACTTCTTAGTTTGAGTAGGTGCCATTTACTAATTGTCAGTCTGTGCTACTGGTGTTATGTTCAGTAAGCATTCCCCTGTACAATTAGATTCAAGGGTACCTCCCACTTTGTCATCTAAGAGCTTCACTGTGACTGGATTAATGTTGAGGTCTTTGATCCATTTAGACTTGTGTTTTGTACATGACACACCATTATCCATTTGAGCCAGCACCATTTGTTGATGTTTCTTTCCACCTTTCATTGCATACTTTTAGTTGGTTTATCAAAAATCAGGTGTTTGTAGGTATGTGAGTTAATATCGGTAGTTTTTGTTTGATTCCATTGGTTTACCTGTCTATTTTTGTGCTAATATTAGGCTGTTTTCAGGAGTATACCTCTGTAGTAGAGCTTAAAGTCGGGGTGGTGATTCCTCCTGAAGTTCGTTTATTGTACAGGTTTATTTTGGCTATCCCGGGTCTTTTGTTTCTCCATAAAAAATTGATTATTATCTTTTCATGGTCAGTGAAGGATTGTGCTAGCATTTTAATGGGTATTGTATTGAATCTATAGATTGCTTTTGGCAACATTTCCAATTTTACTATGTTTATCCTACCTATGCAAGAACATGGGAGATCTTTCCATTTTCTGGTATCTTCTTTAAATTCTTTCTTTAAAGACACAAAGTTCTTATTATATAGGTCTTTCATTTGTTTGGTAAGCGTTATCCCAAGATACTTACTGTTGTTTCTGGCAATTGTAAAGGGTGATGTTTTTCTGATTTCTTTCTCAGCCCCTTTATCATCTCAATAAAGTAAGGATACTGAATTTTCTGAGTTTATCTTTTATCCTGCTAGTTTGTTGAATGTGTTTATCAGCTATAGGAGTTCCCTGGTGGAGTTTTTTGGTTGGCTTATGCAAACTATCATATCATCAACAACTATAGACAGTTTGCCTCTTCCTTTCTAATTTGTGTCCCTTTGATCTCCTTTTGTTGTCTTATTGCTCTACCTAGAACCTGTAGTACAATATTGAAGAAATATGGAAAGAGCGGGCAGCATTGTCTTGTTCCTGATTTTAGAAGACTCACATTAATCTTTTCTCCATTCACTTTGATGTTAGTTGTTGGTTTATTGTATGTTGCTTTTATTATGTTTACTTGTGTTTCTGTTGTCCTTGATCTCTCCAGGATATTTATCATGAAATGGTGTTGAATATTCCCGAAGGCTTTTTTAGCATCTAGGGATAGGATCATTTAGTTTTTCTTTTTCAGTTTGTTTATATGATGTATCACATTGATAGATTTTCATATGTTAATCCATTCCTGCACTTCAGGCATGAAGCCTTCTTGGTCATGCTGGATGATTTCTCTGATGTATTTTTGGATTCAGTTTGCCAGTATATAATTGAGGATTTTTGCATCAATGTTCATGATGGATATTCTTCTCTAGTTTTCTTTCTTAGTTGTGGTTTTGTGTGTTTTGGGTAGCACGGTCATTGCAGCCTCATAAAAAGAATTTGGTAATGAACTTTCTGCTTCTATTGTGTGGAACAATTTGAGGAGTATTGGTGGTATTAACTCTTCATTGAATTTTTGGTAGACTTCTGCATTGGAGCCATCTGGCCCTTGTTTTTTTTTTTGGGGGGGTGGAAGGATTTTGATGACTGCTTCTATTTTGTTAGGTGTTGTAGGTCTCTTTAGGTTTTTTCTCTGTTCTTGATTTAATTTTGGTGATAGTTATCTAGAAATTTCTCCATTTCCTTTGAATTTTCAAATTTTGGGGGGTACAGGTTTTCAAAATATGACCTGAAATTTGTCTGGACTTTTTCTGTGTCCATTGGAATGCCCCCCCCCCCGTTTCCTTTCTGATTTTGTTAATTTCCATGTTCTCTCTCTGCATTTTCATTAGTTTGGATAAAGATTTGTCTATCTTGTTAATTTTCTCAAAAAACCAACTCATTTTTGTATTGATTTTTATATTGATTTCCTGGTTTCTACTTTATTTATTTCAGCCCTCAAATTGATTATTGTGTGGCATCTGCTCCTTTGGGGTGAGTTTGATTCTTTTTTTTTCTAAAGCTTTTAGATGTGTGGTTAATTTTCTAATGTTACTATTCTCTGCTTTCTTCATATGTGCACTTAGTTAAATGAACTTCTTTCATAGCACTGCTTTCAAGGTGTCCCATAGTTAAGGGTATGTTGTGTCATCATTCTCATTGAATTTTATTAAGTCTTTAATTTGTTTCTTTTTTTCTTCTTTTACCCAGGTATGGTGCAATTGCCCATTGTTCAGTTTACATGAGTTTGTGATTTGTGTTGTTGTTGAATTCCAACTTTACTGTAGTATGGTGGTCTGATAAAATACTGGGTAGCATTCCCTTTTTGTGTGTGTGTGTGTGTGTGGTATCTGTTGAGGTTTGTTATGTCCCCTAGTATGTGTTCGATTTTAAAGAAAGTTCCATATGGAACAGAGAAGAAAGTATATTCATTAGTGTTTGGATGGAATGTTCTATAGATATCTGTTAAGCCAAATTGAGACATATCTTCTGTAAGTAGTTTTGTTTCCTTGTTAAGTTTCTGTGTTATGGTGCTGCCTAGTGCTTATAGTGGGGTATTGAAGTCTCCCACTATTAGTGTGTGATGTTTCATGTGAGCTTTGCATTTTGTAGCATTTTCTTTTACGAATGTGGCAGGCTTTGGATTTACGGCATTGGTGTTTAGAATTTAGACTTTCTCATCTAATGAATATGAAATGACCTTTTTCATCTCTATAGACTGATTTTGGTTTGAGGTCTAACTTGTTAGATATTATGATAGCTACACCTGCTTGGGTCCATTTGATTGGCGGATCATTTCTCAATCCTTTACCCTGGAAGTAATGTTCATCTGTGAAGCTCAGAAAAGTTTCTTTTATGCAGCAGAAGGATGGATTCTGTCTTCATAACCATTCTGTTAACCTGCGTCTTTTTATAGGAGAGTTAAGACCATTAATGTTGAGGGAAAGTATGGACCATTGATTGTTAATTCTTGTTTGATTTAGATTTGTTTTTGACAGTGGTGTTTTGAATTTATTTGCCCTGCTTTTCCAATGGTTCTTTTGAAGTGAGATTATATATTGCCTATGTTTTATGTGTGTTGTGTTGATATTTTCCTTCCAGAACTTTATGTAAGGCTGGATATCTAGATACATATTGTGAAAACCTGGCTTTTTTATTGAACAATTTGTTTTTTCCATCTATAATTATTGAGGGGTTTTCTGGGTATAGTAGTCTGTGTTGCCATCCGTTATTCTTGAACCAGTAATTACAGGTATATGGCAAAATGCCCAGCTTGGTTTTTCCTGTTTAAAATGTAACTACAGAAAATTTAAAATTCTAGAAATCATGCCCTACTTCATACCTTTCAAACTGTTTTGCCAGTGTTAGACTTTGTGATTTACAACTAATGAGTAGAGTTCCTGGAACAAGGTTCTTTGAGAGCACCAAATTTCCTCACCAGGAAATGGTGAACTCTGCATATCTACACCACGGTACATTGTGGAACATTGATATACCATATTTGTTAAGCATATCATGTTACCTACAATTCTTCTTCATGGAAATTACGACTTCAAAGGAGAAATGTTGTTTAATTCCTGCTACTGAAATGTGCACTGAATGGTAAGCACTGATATCCTTTGATTCATATACATATGTAGTTTTGATCATATTATCCCAGAAGCTCCTTGTCAGACTAATAAGTCCTAATCATCATTCAAACTAGCAACAACTTTATCCATAGTTCCAAGGCTGAAACATCCACTCTCAAATGCAATCCAGCCCTTTTCCCAACAAACCTTGTAGGTAAAAGTGTTCCTCCTTCTCATTCTGACTTTGTCTTTTATTTATAACATTGTTTAATCTTCAAAATCAATTATACTAACTTTACAGAAATCCTACAGAAGAAGGTTCTTACTCAAGATGTAGGCAAGTGGTATATGTGGCCCAGGAGATCTGCTCAGTTTTAAGGTCTGCATTTGAACTCTGATCTTTTCCATGTCTGCTTAGAGGTAAGCTCATAATCATTTTGGTCAATGCTCTAACATGATGAAGGAAGTACCTCTCCTATTTAGAATATGGAGTCTTTGAGAGGACATAGGTAAATCACAAACATTTCATTCTTCAAGTGCATTAGCTATGATCAGGATGATCCCAAACAGTCTGAATGAGAACAGGACCAAGGTTAGTTTCAGATAGAGGAATATTATTTAATAAGTTTGTTAAGTCTCTGTGCTCATACCTGTGATCACTACAGATTTGAAAGCACACATAAGGCTCAGGAAATATTGTGGCATATGTGTCATGAATACCTGACTGTTTGAGTCAGGGACATTAGACACAGAGAATGGAAGGCAAAAAGTCATTTATAAAAACAGAGGTCAAAGACATATTTAAGTTGTATGACATCTCTGTACACTAGCCTTTGGATTTTATTTCAAAGCATAAATTGAAAAGGGAGAAGAGACTTGATAAGAATGCCAAATCTTTGAAAATGCAGTATGTTTGCTCAACTTGTACGGTGACACTTTGGGCCATATTTCATTTGCAATCTAGTCACTATGTCTATAGATGCGAGTGCATGTGTATGAAGGCCATACTTTTTAAAGACATGTTATCTTACTGAGGACTGTGTGCATCCATTAGGCAAGACCTGTTGGCCAGGGAGACCCAGGGATTTCTGACTTCATTTCATCAACACAGAACGTGTGTCACCATTCTTGATTTTTCTTTTTTCATATAGGTGCTGTGGGTTGAACTCAGACCCTCATGCATGTATGACAAGATCTTAACAAATTGAGCTCTCTCATAAGTCCCAAACTGCTGTTGTTAGCAGATTTTTTCCCAGTCAGAAGTAATCTCTTTTTGGGGTGTTGTCTCCCTAAAAGTAGATGTCCTAAGAACAAGGGTTCATTTTTGGAGCAAAGTGCCCTTGCAAATAAGAGAAGGCCTGTCCACATACCACCTAGACTACCCCCTCGGTAGCTGACTTTGTCCTACTCCTAACAGGGATGATGGAGAAAGACTTCATTGGGGGCCCTCTGGCTTGGTGACCTTAGCCAATGGAAAGAGAAAATGTCAGGAAGTTTCCTATCATGCTGGGGCGCTATTATGAGCACGTGGCAAAGGCAGACCCATCCCTACAGGGACCCAGGGCATGGCCACGCCCCCTCGCCGCCGGCCACGCCCTCCAGCCTGCTGGCATCCTGCTTCAAATGAGTCCAGAGTTGAGGTTTCCTCACAGGCAGAGCACATCTATTTCCTGGCAGCATCAGTTGGAATCAGGATTCTGAAGCTGTTAAGTGGACCACATGTGCAGTATGGGAGACCAGCTACTGGCAGCGAGCAGGCCTTCCTGCCTCAGCTTTTCCTGGTCTCTGCCAACTGTTCCTGCATTGGCTTCCACAGAGGTGCTTGATGGTTTCACCCCCTTCTTCCTTGTCATTGATGCTTTTCTCATCAGTGTACAGAACCCAAACCGGGGTAGCCCGGGTGGGGGTGGTGCGGTGTCAGAGGCAGAGGCAGCTAGGCTGGATTCCAGGGCTGCTGTGGTTCTGCTGTGAGGACTGTGCAGACTGGCAGGATGCCTCTGTGTGGGCAGGCAGCCTGAGCCTTGTCGCCACCCAGGAATTCACCATGCACATCTTTTCCTTTCTGCTGCTGCCTAATGGGCTGTGGGCCTCAGCCCTGCTGAGAGTGCCTTTTCTACCCCGCTGTGGAACCAGCTCTGCATCTGCCTCTGTGTTTTGCCCATGGTGGCTAGAGTTCCTCATAAGCAAGTAGGGTTGGTTCCCACAGGAGCTGCATGTGGAGTTCGCCTTTTAGAATGACCTGAGCAGAGGCAGCATCTTGGGCGATGGCAGTGGTGGAGGAGGCGCTGACAATGCCACTGGAGGTAAGGAAGGTGAGGTGATGTATCTCTTTTCTAGCTGGCTGGAAGTGCTGTGCATCTACTTGGAGCTGATCTTATGCTTGCTGCTCATCATCCAGAACAACAGATAGGCTTGCCTGGAGACCAGGAGGGTGTCTCACTTCCCCTGCCTGGGGAAAATTCCATGGGAATAACAAGTAGGTCTCAAAGTGGTTTCTGTAGATGCAGCTGTAGGTTCTGACATGGCTATTTCCTGAGACAAGTGATGATTGGGGGCCTTGACCTGACATTTATCAGACACCGTTCCAGGCTCCTCCCAGGCAGGGTTTATTCATCCATTCTTGGCAGTGAGGTAGAGCAATGTCATAGCTAGGGACCAGCTGATTTATTCTGAAATCAACTAGACCTGCAAAGGTGCTGTAGGTGAAGAGCAACTGTGAGTCCAGTAAGAACCATTTCTCACAGTTCTTTTGAGTGGATATATAACATGTATACACAGTAGTAGTATACCACATTTTGTCTCCAATTCTCTTTTTCTCTCTCACCCTTACCACTTAATCTTCTGTGCTATCATACATGTGAGGTCACATGTGTCTGCCCTTCTGGGTCTGCTAATCACTTCTCTGCTCACAACTGTCAGTCATCTGTGATTGCCAGGTTTTCCTTACAGAATAGTATGTGTGTGTGTGTGTGTGTGTGTGTGTGTGTGTGTGTGTGTGTCTGTCTGTCTGTCTGTCTGTCTCACTATATGGGTGACTGTTTTGTTTGTACTCTAGGGTGTTCCTTTTTTACTGATTAATTTTGGACTGGGGTGTAGCCTTGGTAAGTGTTCATTTCTGGCATACTGGAAGCCCTGATTTAGTCCCCAACAACTTAAATTGGCAATGGTAGCACACCTGTTCTTTAATACTTGGAAGAGGCAGAAGGATCCAAGTTTAAAGTCACCCTGGCTGTTTATTTAGTCAGACCCTCCAAGGGGAAGACAGCTGGGGAGGTTCTAGTTGGTGTGTGTTAATGCCTGGAAAGAGTCAAACCCATCATTCCTAGGGCTGATTTTGAAAGAGCAGCTTTCTTCATGGGCTCAAACTGCATTATTTTAACTCAATATAAAAGACAGGAAGGGTTTAAATTCCAACCCTGAAGCCCTGTCAGTTGTTTTGACCACTCCTCCCCCACAGGACAAGCTGCAGACCTGTGTTTTTCCTTTGCAGGGAAATGTTTCTACAGACCCAGTGCAAACAGATAAATCATGAACTTGAAGTGAGAGTAAAGCACCCAACCCAGATCATTGATACTCTCTTGTAGTTCGATATTTTTTTTTTTAGTCTTTGGTAGGGATGGTGTCCTCCACCTAGATCCTAATTGAATACATAGAGATTTATTCTTCTTTATGAACACCTGGACTTAACTCAGCCTTCATCCAGTCAACTTTTCTAAATTAATTATCCCATTTCTCTTTAACAACGCTTACCCTCTGGGCCTTTTTCCTTTTTTTTTTTTTTTTTTTTTTTTATTCTATTGCCTTTCTTTCCTTCTTACTCCTTGGCTGTCCACTGATATCCTCCTCCTATTCCCTTGTCGTACCTTGATCTTCTTTTGGTTTCTTCTCCTATTTGTTCTATCTGTATGCCAGCTAAGCCTATCCTTTCTCCTGCCTAGCTATTGTCCTGTTCAGCTCTTTATTAAAACAATCAGGTGTTTTAGATGGGCAAAGTAACACAGTTTTACAGAGTTAAACAAATGCAACATAAAAGAGTAAAACACATATAAAATATTCCACACTTTTCTTTTCTAGACACTCTATCCTTATCCTCTAACTCTCCTGGTGTTAAGGTCTGTGGAATCTCCTCATAACTCCTGTTTGAAAACTAATGTTTCACCACACTTAGTCCCTCAGTAAGCACAATTATAAGTTGCCAGAAAACATTGTTGGAAGCTTTCTGCTTCATATTTTATGGTAGCCACTTTCACATGAATAGAGTTGGCCACAGCCACCTGTGCATGTTTGTATCAGCCCTGGATGCATGCTTATTTGCTTATCTTCTTTGTCTTGAAGTTTGTGGCAGCAGTGTCTGAAGATATGACAGCAAGCTTTGATCCTAGTGAGCCATCATTATATTCGATGAGATGTGTGTCCCCTCCCTGTGCAGGGGACACACTTCTTTCAAACCATCACTCAGTGTTTATACTGAACAACTCATTGGAGAGAATTGTTGTTTCAGGGAAAGGAGTTAGGTTATAGTGTTCTCGGTTACTCATGATAATATGTAGTTACTAGAAACTGAAGATGGATAGAAATATTGTGTGTAAGGAATTTTTAAAGGATTTCCTTATAGAGATACTATATTTTAGTACTAAAGCCCCACCCATTCTATTTTCCCTTTTTCTTCTTTCTTTTATTTGTTGGGGATGTCTCTGTTTGTTTTTAACACTATTAAAAAGCCATCAGGCATATCTACCTCTCAATTCAAAATATATAACACTATAACACTCCTTCCACTCTTCTCCTACAGACAAAATTGCTTAATTGCTTATTCCTATGCTTTTTTTTTTTTTTTTTTTTTTGGTGAAGGAATCATGACATGTCCTTTTCTTTCTGAGACTTCAGTTTTTGTTTTTGTTTTAGATGTTTTCCCTTGTACTTCTTACTGACATTTATTCATGGTTTTCTAGTTCCTTCCAGAATACTTTCTACTGGTGTTGCCCTACCTTATCTTTAATTTATACACATCCCACTGTATCTTGTCTTTGCAAATGTATTAATTCCTTCAGGGGTAGTCTTTGTCATGGTTGCTGATGGGAGACTGAAATATACTTTTTATAGAAGTTGCTGTCAACCGCCAG
Organism: Phodopus roborovskii; assembly: GCF_943737965.1. Taxonomy (NCBI): domain Eukaryota; kingdom Metazoa; phylum Chordata; class Mammalia; order Rodentia; family Cricetidae; genus Phodopus; species Phodopus roborovskii. Next base: position 214,021 of record NW_026126063.1, on the reverse strand, counting down.
ACCTGCTGTCATTTTAATATTAGAGAAATTAACAAATGTATAAAGTGTTTATGAATTTGTTTAATTATACTCAACTGACTTTGACCCAAACTAAAAACTCTTATGTCTGGCTTGTAAAAGTTAGCTTTCTATTTTAGGCAAACTATAAAATAGAGAAAGAGATAAATCCAAACTCGAGGATGAAAGATTCCTTATAGAGAAAAAACTAGAAGAAGGGAGAGCTCAGCATTATGAATGAGGTGAATTCGTGAGTCTTGTGAATTCCCTGAGAATTATTGATATTACATATTAATATGATATTGATTAAAATATTACATGTAAGCCAGCCATAGTGGTGCAAACCTGTGTTGTCAGCACTTGGGTGGAGGATACAAGAGTACCAAACTGTTCTTGTCTGCACAGGGAGGGGATACATTATCTTCAAAAATACAAATAAATGAAATTAATAAATAAAACTAAAAAACAACCAGACAAACAATCAATGTAATCAAAGAAAAATTACACACAACAAGAAATTAATGTATGTAAAAGTAGAATGTAGGCCAGGCGTTGCTTGCATACACTTTAAATCCCAGCACTCAGGAGGCAGAGGCAGACAGATCTCTGTGAGTTTGAGGCCAGCCTTGTCTATGGAGCTAATTCTAGAACAGGTCCTAAAACAATACATAAACACCCTGTCTTGAAACCTCACCCACAAAAATAAAAATGTAAAGTAGAAGACCATGAGAACAAAAATATCTACATCTGATATTATTACCTATGTTTGCTTGTATGTTGCTTTGCTTATTGTTTTCGAGACAAACAGCCCTTGAAACTCACTGTGTAGACCATGCTGGCCTGGAACTCATAGAGGTCCACCCTCCTCTGCCTGGTGTTTGCTGGAATTTAAGGCATGTTCCCCCACTTCTCCTAAAATTTTTACTTTTTAGATGTTATGAATATAAGTTGTGTTTGCATATTCCTGTTTTCTTATTATTTCCATTTGTTGAGACAGTCTTAGAATATAGCCCTGTCTCTATAACTGTATAACTGTATAATTGAGTCTCAAACTCCTGATCTTCCTGCCTGTGATTCCTAATTGCTGGGATTACAAGTGTGTTCCCCAATGCTTTTACATGGCAAATTTCCATATTTACTGTACAAGTAGCAATATATACCATGACCTCAATTATCATAGTGAAGGATATATACTTATATATACACATATATAATACACACACATATATATATTATATACATATATTTACTTAGAATATTTATAAATGTTTTACTCTAAATTCTTGTATAAGAAAACTCTTGATGTGTGTAAGATTATTTAAATATGAATTAGTAGGTTCATGTTGAACCTGAAAAATGCTATGATACATTGAATTTGTGTAGAAATACTATTATTACATAATATGTAAAATCCTTGTAAACATAAGGAAAGAAATCTGACAAGGCCTCTTTGCTGGCCTCTCACTTTTATTAATAATACATTAACAATGTACTAACTAATGCATGTTTTCTTGGAGCAAAAGGGCCTCATTAAATACTTACTGACTGATACTGTCATTTCAGATGAGTGATATTTCAAAAGCAAAACAATCTCTAGAAAATGAATCAAAAGTCTATCAAATCACAACTAGCTGAGGTAAGTTAAGTTGAATTTCTTAAATCAGTCTGTTACTTTTGAAGAACATTTAGGTCTTTATATTATTATTAGGTATATTAGTGAGAGTTTTCTAGAGGAATAGAACTTAGGGGATGGCAGCCAGCTATCTATCTATCTATCTATCTATCTATCTATCTATCATCTATCTATCTATCTAATCTATCTTTCTAAAGGGAATTTATTAGAGTGATTGTCAGGCTGCATTCTGGTTATTCCGGCAATGAAAGTCTAACAACAGAATCTAAGAATCCAGTATTTGCTCAGTGTATGAGGCTAGATGTCTCATCTAATACTCAGTATACACAGCAATCCCAAAGAAGTAGGCTATAATGCCAGTGGGAGTGAGGACAAGCAAGCTTCCTACTTCCATGTCCTTTAGATAATCTGCTGCCATAAGGTGTAGCCCCAAATATAGGCAGATCTCCCCACCTCAAAAAGTCCAGAATAAAATTGAGTCTTCCCTTTTGAAATGATTTAATTTAGAAAATTTTCAAACAGCTTCCTTGGGATTTAGTTCATTCAAAATGCCATTAACAACCAAGAATAGCCATCATATTAGGTGAAAAAAATATTACATTAAGATTTGAAATATAGCAGATATTAAATATACATTTAATTATAACTGAGTAACTTTGAATGAAATTCATTTTCACCTGAATATATTTAAACTAGGACTGTATCTGAGCACTCTTTAAGTTGTGTTAACATGTAATGATAGTAAATATAGTTGCTTCCTGAAGTATGAAGTTTAGCGCAGCAGACAGAGTAAGTAGTGTGGGATCTTTCTGGAATATCTACTCCTGAACTAGTGAGCATGAAAGAGAGTTGTCACCAGTGTACTTTCTGCATGACACTTCCAGAAAGCCTCAATTCTTGTTCTGGTTTCTTTTCTAAAATCACAAAGTGGGCATGGAAGCAAGCTAGAGTTTTCTGAAGTGTACATGGCAGTAGCAGGTTGCTAAGGGCAACAACCCATTGTTTCAGCTATTTCTCCAGGTTATTCCCTTCCTGGTAGCAAATGAAGCCATGCATAGAAAATAGGCAGTACATTCAGTGTTTAAGTAAGTCACTAAATAAACTAATATGTCAGTATTTAGTAATTGTTCTTTTCTATTTCAGTAGATAACAAAAATCTCTACATACTACATGGAAGGTTCAATAATTTGCTCAAGTCATGTTGCAAATGAGTGTTGTAGAAATTTAGTGTTGATACTTCCTCTGCTGTTAATAGTGGAATGTTTTGGCCTTAGATTAAATTTCATGTTCTTTATTGGAGACACAAACAGGAGGTTTTCTGTTAATTTGTTATAAACTGTGTATTTCTCTGACTTAAGCCAATATTTGAAATCATAGAAAAACAACTTAAGGGAGTAATAAGAGATACCTTGAATGTAAATTCTCAAATTCTGGAAAACCTGCAGCAATTTTGTAATATACAGATACTCTCTGTTTGATCCGAATATAGCCTCTCAAGATCTGGGCAACACATGACTTTCGTTGTTGTCTTTTAATGTTCTGTGAAATAGTACAAATCACTAGGTGGGTTTGGGTGGTGTATGTAATCCTTGCATTTTGGCTGGCTTAGGCATTAAAAAGGCAAATTTAAGGCCAGTGTGGGCTATATAAGCAGAACTTGTCTCCAAAAGCACATAGGCTGAGTCTATGGCTTAGAGAACTTGGGTTTGATTCACACAGCACCTGAGTGATAGGTCACAACCATTCTTAACTTCAATTTCAAGGGATCTGAAGCCCAATTCTATCTTTCCAAAGAGGAAAGGAGCCAGTCCTAGAACTCACTCTATTGACCAGGATGGCCTGGAGCTGACAGAGGTCCACCTCTCACTGCCACTGGAGTTCTGGGTTAAAGGCCTGTGGCCCCACCTCCTGTTTTATGTTTATTTTACAAAGTGCCTGTTTTGATATGCCCTAACTGTACTTCTGTTTGAGTATGCAACAGGCAGAGTGTTACTACCATGCTTAAAGATTTCTGTTGTGCTCTATGGAATACTTAACATGGGGAATAATCAGCTCCTACACTGGTGTGGAAAAATTAGCTTATTCCCAGGTTTTCTGGAATGTAATGGACTACTTTCCTCACTGCCTAACACTCCCACAAATAGAACTGTGAATGATGCAGCTTTACTGACTGCTGATTGTCATTTTGTTTCAGACGGCAACTTTGCCCACCTCTGGTCATTCTGAATGCAAAGCAGCTGACTCTGGCATGACTCCTCCACTGGTTCCAAAGGTTAGAAGCCCTAGAGTCCCTAAAGTACCTGCCGTTCCAGGGAATTCAAGAGGCCAGATCACACCACCTCCTCTTCCAGGAAACATCTGTGGAGGTCCTGGATAGCATGTCCCACCATGGGATTTTGGAGGCCCATAGTTTCCTCCAATGTCAGGTAGGCATTGTGTAAAAAGTCCATGTGTGTGTCAATATTTATCTGTGCTTTCCTTCAAGTTTGTTTCCTGTTACTGAGATAAACACTGGCAAATACCATATTGAGAGGGAAAGAGTTGTGCGGGCTAACAGGATACAGTCCAGCAACAAATGAAGTCAAGGCTTCACCTTGATACACCTTAGAGTATTTTGAAATTGTACTTTGCTGTGATAGGCCAGAAGATCAGTAAATTACCAAGCAGATTTTTTTTTTGTTTTTTGTTTTTGTTTTGTTTTGTTTTTTTTTAGTTGTTGTTGTTGTTGTGGTCTTGTTTTATTCTCCCCAAGGCAGGGTTTCCCTATAGCTTTGAATCCTAGTATGAGTGTTTGGAAAGCAGAATTGAGGCCGGAGCTAGTGGGTTAAGATGTGTATGGTACAGGGTTCAACTTCCACTGTCTTCTACCCATATCTTGGAACAGGGGGTAATGTGTACCATCCAATGGACTTTCCATCTGACCTTCCCACCAGAACCCAGGTTTTCCTGACTCCCATACGCTAAAGAAAAAAAGAGCTCTCTCCAGATGTGATTCCCCCTTTACAACAACCTGCACCTGAACCTCTAGCCTGCACTGGGACCTCCTGAAACACAAGGAGATTTGGTACTTTCTGCGGCAGTCATTTCTTCTCATTTTCAGTTTTAGCAGCTGTGGTTTCTTATGTGATTCTGTTATTGTTGAAATAGAACCTTAATGTGATTACTTTTCAGGATAGTAGTTTGTAAAGACAAATGATTTATATATGGATCTTATGAGTAAATTATTTCTATATATGTTATTATGGATAGTAGCTTTTTCTTTTATTATCAGCACATCCATAATCTTTGTAGTTTTATTCATGCAATCTTATAATTGTGGATATCTTAAACTGCTGTGTCTATAGACTAGAAATGTGTAAAAAACATCTTGTGGTAGACAAGTGTAAAGTTAACTGTATGTGTAATCAAATACATTTTAATTGAATTAAAGACTTGTTTGCCATTGATTACAATTAAACCTTCCAATGTCCTATAAACTTGGTTCCATAAATTAGTCATTTTACTTTTTATAAAATAGGGTCTGGAGTTAGTGGTTATCAAGTGTACAGTACAGGATTATCTCCTCCCAATTTACTTCACCGTCTCTTTGAACAGGGAGAAATGTGTATGAACCAAGGGGCTTTCCATCTCATTTTCCTCCAAGATCTGGGTTCTTTCCCTCACTCTTTAATCCTCAAGAAAATCTATGGGGATATTTTCGAACAAGAGAGTTCATTGGCCCACCATATCCTCCAATGCCAAGTAGGCTATTTTAGAGGTACTTGTATGTGTCAATGTTTGCCTGTGCTTTCCATTAAGTTTGGTTCCTGTTACTGTGCTAAACTCTGGCCACAACTAACTTGAGGGGAAATTTGTATGGCTCAAGTTACAGTTCAGCAACAAGGGAAGTCAAGGATTCACCTTGTTTCTTCTTAAGGAATTTTGAATTTTTACTGCATTTAATAGGTCAGAAAATCAGTGAATTTACCAGAGCATTTTGTTTTTGATTTTGCTTTTCCCACGTTAGGCTTTCTCTATGGATTTTGAGCCTGCCCTTGAACTCAATCTGTAGACAAGGTCAGTATGCTTACCTGTCCAGTTAGGACAAACACAGGTGAATCTGATGGTGAAGTTCTCATTGATTCTACGTAGTTAAGAAGTGTAATTTTCAATATCAAGATTTGTTTTGGAGTCAAAATACTGTGGTGTGAGTGTTTGGATATCAGAATAGGGTCTTGACCTAGAGGATGAAAAAGTGTACAGTATTTGGTTTCAGCATGCACTATCCTTTACCCATGTGTTCAAACAGGGAGAAATGAATATGAACCATGTGGCTTTCTACCTTGCCTTCCTCCAAAAGCTGGGTTCTTCCTCCCACCCCCATATCCTCCAGAAAACCTCTACAGAGATCCAAGACATTTTTTTTCCTACCATTCAATTTAGCTAACCCACCATTTCAACCATTTCCAGGTAGGATATTTTAAAGTTCATGTATGTGTCAACATTTATCTGTGCTTTTCTTCAAGTTTGGTTACTGTTACTGTGAGAATCACTGGCCAGAACCAATGTGAGGAGGAAAGGGTTTATATGGCTCACAAATTACAACATAGCAACAAATGAAGTCAAGCATTCATCTTGACCAAACTTAGGAAAATTTGAATTATAAATGTAGTGTGATAGGTCTGAAAATCAGTATATTTTCTACCAGGTTTATTTTCAATTTTTCCCCAATGCTGAGTTTTTCCATATCTTTGTAGCTTGTCCTAGAACTCACTCGGTAGACTAGGCTTGTCTGGAATGCATAGAGATGGAATGCATAGCTCTGTTCCAAGTGCTGGGATTAATGGCTTGTGCCACCAATTCCCAGCTTTAATCAGTTTTTAGGTTAAAATTTTGTGTATTTCATTTTGTAGAATTATATAGAGGTCATTATTTAAGGTGGTTACTTATATTTTTGTCTTAAAATTACTGACAAGAGTTTAAGTATGTCTCCTATATAGTAGTTCCCACATGAACATAAAATCTAAGATCATATATACTTATTTGTTGAATTCCTTGAAATTCCTTCCTATGTTATATTTTAAAATAAAAGTAATTTATTGATTTTACAGCATACTTTCCCCTTTGCAATCATAAGTTTTACACAGTATATCATGTTTGCAATACTGGACAAGAAGCAGCTTGGTTGACCTAGGTGGAATTACAGGAAATGTTTCTTGTAGGATATCAGGTCGGGATCACTGATCTGAGCATTAACTTTGAGTATTTTACTACATGGAAGAGCTGTTTTACATCAAGTCTCCAGTGTATTGTTATCTGGGTAGCTGCCAAGATAGGACAAGCACACCTGAAAGTATTGGTGATGTACTCATATTTCTGTGTAGCTACCATGTCCATTTTTCAATGTCAAAATTTATTTGTGAGATTAAATATTGTGGTGTGATATTTGGATATCAGAATAGATACAGAGCTAGTACTTTATTAAGTGTGCAGTACTGGGGTTCAACTTCCATTTTCCTTTACACATATCTTGGAACATGGGGAAATATGTAGGAACCAAGGAACATTCCATTTTACCCTTCACCAAGAGCAGAGTTTTCAACTCCTCTCACATCCTGAAAATAGAAATGAGTTCCATCTAGACTTGAGTCCCCATGCCAAACAAACTGCACCTGAACATCCATTCTGCACTGGATCCTCCTGAAACACAAGGAGAACTGGCTGTTTCCTTGGCAGTCATTTCTTCTCATTTTCAGTTTTAGCAACTGCTGTTGCTTATTTGATTCTATTGTTGCTCAAATGGAATCTTAATGGAATTGTAAATTCTGGACAATATTTCAGAAAGAAGGATGATTTAAATATGTATCTTATGAGTAAAGTATTTCCATTTTTTTCATTCTGTATGGTATCTTTGCTTTTGATTATAACCTCGTTCATAATTATTATGCTATTATATGTGTAACCTTATAGTTGTGGATATCTTAAACTCAAAAGGCTATGTCTATAAACCTGTGTTGTGTAGAAACTTATAGTTGTAGACAAATGTAAAGTTAACTGTAAATTTAATCGTATGAATTTTAATTGCATAAATGTTTTGTATCACATTGAGAGTAATAAAACTAGGCAGTATCCCATTATCATGGTTGCATAAATTAGGACCTTTTACCAGTACAGATAATTCAGCTTTTACAGAGGGAAGTGTCTGTGGCTGGAGAGATGGTGGCTCAGTGGTTAAGACTGGCTGCTACTCTAGACCAGATTACTTGGGCTTGGTTCCCAGCATCCACATTGCAGTTCACTGCAAGGCATTTCTCTCTCCTGGGAGGCGTGCCTTCCTGTTAACTACTCTCTTTGGCTTGTATACCATGACTATGTCAATTCTAACATGTTATTTCTGTGTATCACATGCATACATGATGACTGAGAAGGCCAGTGCATGCCATCAGACCAACTGCAATTGGTTTTACAGATGGCTGTGAGCTTCTGTGTAGTTGATGGAAATTAAGCACAGGTCCTATGGAAATAAAGCCATAGGAGTTGTGCTTAGCCATGGGAACCATCTCTCATATATCAGGCATGTCATATATTTTATGTGCTAATGCTAATATTTTGTGCCTTAGTAAGGGTTTCTGATATCTGGCTAGAATACAAACTGTACTCTGTTCCATGTCTAAATTCTCATTGTATTTAAGACATTTATTTTTTTTAAATAACACGTCTTTTAATTATGTATATGGTACAAAGTTTTTTTTCAAGTTTCTAGTGTCTGTTTTTATTATTATTATTATTTATTTAATTTATTAATTTATTTATTTATTTAATTTTATATAACAAAGTCCAATTAAATGAAAACAAACATTTATACACAATATTTGGGAATTTGGGCGTCGTTCTTTCCCAACTACTTCCTGCTGGTAAGGGTCGCTGTCATGGGGGATTCGAAGAGGATTCAAATATCCTGGCTGAAGTCTGTAGGGCTGTTTTGTCCAGCTGTTTAGAATGTAGGATCACCTTGTACTCTGTTTCAGGCGGTCTGGCGTGATCAAACCACATTAGTCTGGAAGGGATTCACAACTTTTCATTTTCTGTGGAAACAAAAATAAAAAACCTTTTCCCCAGTAACTTGTCCTTCAACTTAAATTTTGGAGTCAAACATTTTTTTTAATTTAATTTATTATTTTACGTGTCGATCCCAGTTCCCTCTCCCTCCCTTCCGCCCTCCCTCTCCCCATCCTTCCCTCCCTTCTTCCCTTCCTTTTACCCTCTCTGCCCTCTCACATACACTCTAAACACCCTCCCCTCCCATCCCCCCACCCAAATTCAATATGTAGGGGAATGCCATCCAGTAGGGGTCATGTAGATCTGACAGGTCGTGTGAAGTATGGACTAGGGCTTCTCTCCTGTCTCTAGATTAAGGCAGTTATCACTCCATGGGGGATATGTTCGCAAAGACCTTTTGTGCACCAGGGATACATCCTGGCTCCACTGTCTGAGGTCTCTTAGACTGCTCAGTCCTTCTGGCTGAGACCCATATTCAGGGGTGCCTGAGTCAGTCCCATGCTGGATTCCCAGCTATCAGTCTGGTAGCCCTTTAGCTCTTCATTGTTCAGGTAAGCTGTCTCTATGTTTCTGCCGCATGGTCTTTTCCTCTCCATCTGCATCTGGGTTCTAGTTCGACTCAGTGTTTATGTATGGGTGTTTGCTCCTATTTTCAACAGGCATTATTTGAGGGCTCCATGGAGAAGTTAGTTGTTGATCTCACTCTCCTGTAAGGGCATTTATGATAGCCTTGCCACGGAAGCTGAGATTGTTAGTTGGGAGCAGACTTATAGTTCTCTAGACCTTTCTTTGTGTTCAATTTTATCTTTAAACCAATATTGCCTCCCTCTTTTATTTTCTCTGTCTCTGTCTCTGTCTCTGTCTTTCTCTCTCTCTCTCTCTCTCTCTCTCTCTCTCTCTCACCTATCTTCTATTCCTAACCAGGCTCAATCTTCCTGGTCGTACATGTTTTCCTTTCCTCCCCCTCATTTTCTCCTACGTCTTTCTCCATTCGCTGCCCCCCCAATTCACCTGAGCTCTGGGGGGACTAGTATTTCCCAGTTCTCTGAGGGACTTTATATGAATCTCTTAGAATACACCTTGTATCCTAGTTTCTCTGGTGATGTGAATTATAGGCTAGAGATAATTTGCTGTAGGTCTCAAAATCCATATATGAATGAGTATATAGTGTGTTCCTCCTTTTGTGACTGGGTTACCTCATTTAGGATGGTTTCTTCAAGTGCCATCCACTTGCCTGCAAATTTCAAGATACCATTATTTTTTTCTGCAGAGTAGTATTCAATTGTGTAGAATACAAACTGTACTCTGTTCCATGTCTAACTTCTCATTGTTTTTAAGAAATTTATGTATATCCTCTTTAGCAGTCAAGGAGATTAGGCAGGCAAATGTTAATGGATATGTAAAGTCTACCAGTAAAATAATTTGTGTTCTTGTACATAATTGTTGCCTCATTTGATCAGTTTTCACTCAGTAGATTCAATCTGTCAGGACCTCTTCAGCTATCACTACCCACCGAAACTGTTAAAGATATATATCTACTGTAGCTATTAAACTGAAATCATGATTTTCACCATATCACAGAGACTCCACAAGAGTTGGTATGGTCATTAACCACTGAACCCATTGCTTCAGCCATATCTTGTGTTATATTTCCAGGTATCCCATCTGATGTGATGTATGTGTTGAAGTTTAGCTTTGGTGGCATAGTAAGGGTTTCTTGTATCTGGCTGTATTACAATATTTACTCTTCTCCCTATTAAACTTCTCATTGCTTTTAGGTCACTTACATAATCTGGTTTAGCAGTGAAGGATATTAGGCAGGCAAATGTCAATAGATATGTAATTAGTAGCAGTAAAATAATTTGGGGCTTGTTCTTAACTAGTTACTTTATTTACTCCCTTCACATTTATTGATTGAATCTCTCAGGACCTCTTCAACAATCACTCACTATCCATTGAACTGGGAAAGATGTGTATCTACTATAGGTATTAGAGTAAATCATATTAAGAAAGTATAAGTTTCAAACATTTAAATTTATTTTTTTCATTCATAGATGTTTTTCCATTTTTTAATTATTTTTATATTACATATCCATCCCAGTTCCCTCTTCCTCCCACCCTCTTTCCCTCTCTCCCACCGTCCCATGCCCCACGACCATTCTTACCTCCCATCCCCTCCCCAATCTACATGTAGGGTGATGCCTTCCAGGAGGCGTCATCTAAATCTGTCAAATCATTTGGCATAGAGACTAGGCCTTCTCTCCTCTCTCTACATTAAGGGAATATCCCTCCATGAGGATTGTGCTCCCAAAGTCTTTTGTTCACAAGGGATATATATTGGTTCCAATGTCCGAGTTCCCTTTGATTGCCCAGGCCTTCTAACTGTGACCCATGTTCAGGGGGTCTGAGTCAGTCCAATGCTGGATTTCTAAGTATCAGTGTTGGGGCCCATTAGCTCCTCCTTCTTAGGGTCACCTTTCTCTATGTGTTTCTGTAGCCTGGTCCTGTCCTCCCTCTCTGCATCTTGATTGGTGTTTGACTCAGTGTTTAGTTGTTGGTGTTTGACTCTGTTTCCATCAGCTATTATATGAACACTCCATGATGTTGGATAAGTTAGACTTCGATCTCATTATCAGGAAAAGGTATTCATGGTATCCTGTATACTGGTGCTCAAATTGTTAGTTGGGGTCATTGTAGTACGTCTGGACATTTCTTTAGGTTCAGATTTCTCTTTGAAACTATAATGGCTCCTGCTTCTATCTCTCTCTCTCTCTCTCTCTCTCTCTCTCTCTCTCTCTCTCTCTCTCCCTGTCACTCTCTTTTCTCTCATCTATTGCTCCTCAGACCCAATCTTTCTACTCCCTTTCCCATCTGTGAGGATCCTCATATGAATCTCTTAGAATCCTCCTTGTATACTAGTTTCTCTGGCGGTGTGAATTATAGGCTGATGATCATTTGCTCTATGTCTAAAATCCATGTACGAGCGAGTACATACCATGTTCCTCTTTTGATTAATAGGTTACCTCATTCAGGATGATTTCTTCAAGCTCCATCCACTTGTCTGTGACTCAAGTTCCATCAACTTGCCACTTGCCTGAATCAATACGTCTAGTCCCTTTCCCGTCTGTGAGGGAATCCCTCATATGAATCTCTTAGAATCCTCCTTGTATACTAGTTTCTCTGGCAGTATGAATTATAGGCTGGTGATCCTTTTCTCTATGTCTAAAATCCATATATTAGCAAGTATATACCATGTTCCTCTATTTGTGAATGGGTTACCTCATTCAGGATGGTTTCTTCAAGTTCCATCCACTTGACTGTGAATTTCAAGATTCCATGGTTTTTTCCTCAGAGTACGATTTCATTGTGTAAATGTGCCACATAGTCTTTTTCCATTCTTCAGTTGAGTGAATCAAGGTTGCTTCCAGATTTTTGCAATTACAAATAAAGCTGCTATGAACATAGTGGAACAGATGTCTTTGTTGCATGGATGTGTATCATTTGTATATATGCCTAAGAGTTGGATTGTTGGATCCTGTGGTAGACTGATTCCTATTTTCCTGAGGAACTGCCTGTTTTGAGAGTTCTCCATTCATTTCTGTATCACATTTTGAATAGGGTTATTTGGTGTTTTGCTGACTAGTTTCTTGAGTTCTTTGTATATTTTGGAGATCAGCCCTGTGTCAGATGTCTTTGTATCTTTTCTGCACCTATACATGCAGGATCAGGACAAATGTATCACCACGGCTCTGACCAGTACAAACCAGCTAACATGTCCCTTGGAGTTCTTTGCTTTGGCATCTCCAGACAAAGCTCCCTTCATGCAGTATTCGTTACTTCTCTTCATATTAGGTATGCAATTTAAGGTAAGCTATGTGAGTTGGAATTCTCATTGAGAAACTAGACTCTATGTTTTATATTGTACCTCAGTGAGTATCATCTCCCAAATGGTTGAATTGAATAGGGGATATAGCAGTAACCACTTGATGCTAGACTGTGAGGAATGAGTTTTCCGAGGGAATGTGTTTACTGAAGTGCTTGTTCCAAAATGATCTGTGATCCACTCCAGTAAGTCAGTCAGGCCCCCATAAAGAAACCAAGTGACCTGAAAAACAAGTATCACATGAGGATAAACTGAGCAGTGACAATATATGATTGTGGTTGGCCACATTTGTTTGAAGGTCACCTTGTACCCAAGGAAACTAAGCTCCTTTTCAAGAAGAGCCATTCTTCTTGTTGATCAGAATGCCATCTTCATTATTCACAAAGACTTTCTTCTAAAAGCCTCAAGTCATGGAGAAACAACTATATCCTCAATACATCTTCCTGTAAATTTTGCCGTCAGATTTTATATATGCAGTTACCTCAGGCTTCAGGACCCCAAGTACACTATATAGACCTCAAACTCAAATTGGTAGGTGCTACTTTCTCTGTCCAAATGGGAATCATATAGATGTAAGACAAAATGTAGACCCTAGGCTCTAAAGCTAAAGATATTGCAGTCATCTTTGCAAAGTAATTACTGTCTGGACAAGAATAGCAATTTAATCACTCTCAGGCCCAGTTGATTCAGCTTTTATACCTATAAAGCTTCTAGTTTGGTTTCTCAAAGAGAAGTACTTAATTGAGAATAGTAAATTCCCCTTGCTTTATAGAAAATCATCTCTCTGTCCACCTCCTTACCTCTCCATGCCGATGTTGAGTTAGCCATTCAAAATTATCAGGGTCAGAACCAACTTCTGCCCTTCTCTTTGGCCTCTTTCTCACAACCCAGTATAACAATGTCATCATACTGATATAACCACCTTGGAACATCTTCCACCTTATTTTCTGACTCTCTAGAATATCCAGAAGATTTGACGACCTGGACGTGCTATAAATGAAAGATTCTAACTTTCCACATAACTGGTTAAAACTCACATAATTACTCACTAAGATGACTTCAATGTTTTTCTTGTTTCATTCTATTAACCTAAGCAGATGAATGATGATCCACTACAAATAGAAAACAGATTATGTCATAACTCTGCAGTCTACTCACAGAGCCCCAAACTACTGAAAGCAAAGGAAACATTATATTGTCCTATCACGGTACCATGACATGAATTTGCAAAGCCTCTAGTTCTCTCGTGGGCTCATTCAAATCCATTCTGAGATCTGTCCTGTTCCTATCTACTCATAGCAGGTTGTACCTGATGTTCCTGATGCTCAGAAGTACAGAAGCCTAGTCTTCTCTAGACACACCTACTTGCTCACTAGTTCTGCCTAGTTCTTCAACTTTTTGTTATGCACCAGCATTTCTGTGTGAACCCTTATTACCCACTTGTCTGCATGTTTGTTACCCATTCACATGGGAATCTCTTCTTTCTGTCATTTTCTCTACAGTTCTAATCACCATCTAAAACATTACATGTTTGACTTATTAAATTATTACTTGACTCTGCACCTACATATAAATTCCCTCCTTATATTTGCACAACATTTGAAGCTGTCAAAAAGCTATTTGGTAATTAGAATATTTTTGAATGGGATGTTCAATGTTTTATCCATCATCTGTTTGCTACTTAGATTTACATTGCAAATGTTTGACATATATAAATTTAAAGAAGGAAAGATTTACTTTGTTTCATTTTCAAAAGTTTCAGTTTGTAGTCACTTAATGCCCTTTCTATGAGTTTACAATGAGACAGAAAATCATGGCATAGAGGAAAGAGCAAGGTAGAACTTACTTCCTGGTGGCCAAGTAGAGAGAGCCAAGCAGGTCCTGGGGTAGTGTGAATATTTCCAAACCATGTTCCCAGTAACTGAATTCCCCAGCAAAACCTCACCTTCTTCAATTTCCAGCATCTCTTCAAAAAGTATTATCAGCTGGGGTGGATTTCAAGACACAAGCCTGTGGGAGACTATGTACGCATATGCAAATGTAGTGTCTGATTCTGTTGCTAAGCATTAATGCTTTTTAAAATCCTCCAGCAAAGGCCTTGGTGAGGTGCAGCCTGCTGTATCTACAGGATTAAGGTCTTCTGTTTAGGAGAATCAGAACTCTACTTACTGCTCTTTTGTTGGAGCACTCATGTTTCAGTGTATTTGCTGAGATTCACTTCTCTGAAGGAAATTCCAAACTCCTGATGTGGGGATGGAATATGTTCTTGGCAGGGTAATATGGGAATTACCACGGCATAGGTTTGTCAGTGAAATGAGTAAAAGGAGGGGGGCGAAGGTAAGACTGAAGATCATGTCTGAGACGGTGTCCATGGAATGCTCCAATGTCCTCTTTATTCACTTAATTCAGTAGAAGTGTAAGACCCTCAGAATGAGGAGTCTTCCAGGTTCGGTCGATACCCCAAGAACTCAATGTCCAGTCCAGTTGCTGCAAAACGCAAGAGGCTTTAATGAACAGGAAACAATTGCGCAAATGGGCTCCTCCAGCATGCAGGCTAGGGAGAAGCCCCCTCCCTTGGGCCCAGGTGTTTTTAAAGGCAAACCCACAAGCTTAGGGAGGGGGTGGGACCCTCTGTCCATTGAGTAAGTGACCCTTGGAGGCCGGATGGTCTGCAATTAGGGTCAGCATACCTTAGGGCCTCAGGTGTGCTAATTAATCTTGTCTGGGAAAAGCAGAGTTACAGCTATCTCTTGACCTTATTTACCACCTGTTGACTCACAGGAAAGGAGGGGCAGTGTGAATTCTTCTTATCTCAGGGCCTTGTAAGAGGAAGCTAGCAAATTCCAAGGAACAGATATTGGTTTTTAGGTTAGTCCATCATTAACATTACTTTTTAGGTCTTTCAGAAGCATAACCCAGGAATGGCATCTGGCAAGAGGCAAGAGGAATCTCGTCAACTTCCTCACGGACAACTGATGACTGGCTTTCTACATAGACAGAGAAAAAGACATGGAAGCCCTAAGTTTTCTCTTCCAAAAGAGAAGATGTAGGCTACGAGGCACACAAACATTCCTTCAAGACTCTTTGCTTGACTTCTCTTCTTCCCAACACAACAGATGACATCTCTCATTGTCTCTTTAATATTCACTGTTTTATTTCCTCAGCCTGGCACCCAGTAGGGATGCAGTAATGATTGCAGAACAAATGCACAATTAAACACAGAACATGAGCATAAAAGCAGAGATGAAATCAAACTTACTTAAAGACAAACTGTCCCCAGATGAGTTCAAAGTGGCTTTGAAAGGAGGAGAAAACAAAAGTTACAGTATAATTTGAGAAGAGCTGCAGACAGGAGCCAAGGAACATACCTGTTCAGAGTTTGGTTTTGAGCAAAAACCTGTACCCTTGAAAGCTTATTCAAGAAGTACAAAGATGGATTCTGGCAAGCTGAGAAATAAAAGAAGGAGAGACACACACACGTTTTCTGTTTTCTTAGTTCTGTCAAATGATCTCTTCCTTAGTGTCATTACTGACTCACATAAATATGATTTCATCTTGATAAAGGAGCATCCCAGAGATTACTATTTGATCCTCATGCTTTCTAAGTATTTTGTTCAATGAGTAGAGAACTATCAAGCCCCCAGAATGACCAAGGAATGAATAGGGTAGAGAAGGAATTTACTCTCTATCATGAGAGGAACAAGAAACCAATAGGTATATCCCAAGATCAATGAGTATACTGTGGTCTAAGCTCCTGGAATGCTATTTCTCCCTCCAGAAATAGGCGCAGAATTTTTCAACAGGAAAGACAAAATATTACTCAAATAAGTATAGAACTAAAAATTAAATTAAAAGGAGGAGGCTTACTACCAAATTTCTCTACCCATGAATTTGGACAGCGTGTGGAAGAAATTGAAAAAGCAGAGATCAAGAAAACCTCTAGGAAAGTGATATTAAAATAGTCTACAGTCTGTGTTAATATGATATTTCTTTCATGTATACACCCTCAAATGCACATATCAGGCTCATGACTTGACCTTAGACAGTTTCATATATTGTGAACTAATGACCGCTGGCTCAAATAACATTTAAGAAGAGGGTCTTGTGAAATGGCTCAATGGTTAAGAGCATTTGATCCATAATGAAGATGATTAATAATCCTCAGCACCAACTTAAAAAGCCAGGCATAAATGCATATACTTCAGCTTTGAGAAGCAGAGAGACAGATACGGTGAGCTCTGGCCACCTATCATGAAAAAAGGCAGTCTTCATATTCAAAAAAGATCCCCTTTTTCAAGACAATAAAGTAGAATATTGTAGAAATCAATTGATGTCCTGTTGTGAACTCCATGTGTATATGAACAGGTGTGTCTATCTGTACCCTCATGTTCATGTACCTCACACATTTATGAATATAATAAATACCTAACCAGACTAGAAGAGAAAGCTACAAATCCAGCTTTACACACATGCTTAAAATATTAATGCATAGTACTACTGACAGCAAAACCAAGAAAATGGTTCAAACTTTCCAAAACCCAGTCTTTTTTATTACATCCCAGATGTTCTCAGCAATAACGGCATCATTTGCTAAAAAAAAGAAGAAGACAAGGAGGGAGAGGAGGAAGAGGAGGAGTTGAAGAATGAAGAGGAAACAGCAGCAGCACATCTCTACATATATATGCATATATATATATATACAACATTTGGGAACTGGAATGGAAGGGATCAAGTTGGAATGAAAAAAAAATGACAAGGGAGAGATACGAAAGGATATAGTAAAATCAAAGACCATTTGAAGGGCAGTATAGATGCACAAAACAGAAGAAACATTGTAAAATACATGAAGCCAAAGAATGGCTATATGTTCTCAACAAATAAAGCCTCCATTACCATGAATGTGTTACATCTAACTGTGCTGTTGGCCCCACGGGTACCCACACACAACCCAGACTGTTGTCAAGACTATAGGTTGCTCTTCCCAACATGACAGCCGGACCCTACTAAATATTTACACATAGAGCTACTGCCAGCATAGAGCCTTCACCTCAATGAGCAAATGACTTTGGTGTATGAAAGTACTGAAAATATTCTGCAAACTACCCATTGAGAAATATAGACATCAACCCGGCTACAAACCATTTGATCAATAATGGTGTCCTGCCTTCAAACAATGTAAGTACAATGGTGGCACAAATTTTGTGGAGGTAACTAATCTAAACTATGTCTGATTTGACTTTAGGTCCTCCTCACAAGGTGGAACCCATATGTGGTACTTCTTGAGTAACCAGGAATCTGAGACTAGGCAGCCCAGAGACTGAGGGTAAAAGCAAACACTACTGTTCTCCTGAAAGAACATGACAAAATGACTCCTGGGGACAATTTGTTCTACTCATTGATCAGTGCCTTTCTCAACTATCATCAGAGAAAATTTTTCCTGAAGCATATGGGAACAAACAGAAACCCAAATGTGCAGAGAGTGTGAGATCTTGTAACACTTAGCGCTGAATATGATATCACTATCAAATCCCAGGGCTCAGGGAACCATGCAGAAAAGGAGGGGCACATAATGTCAGAGCCAGAGCGGAGGGAGGGAGAACACCAATGATTCAAGGCCTCTAAATCAAGACAATGGACTCATATGTGAACCACAGAGACTATGGCAGCCTGCACAGTGTCTGATTGATAAAATCGAGCTAAAAATTAAAATAGACACCTGCCCTATCCCATCCCATCATTAATCCAACCACCAGCTCCAATTGATGAACACTTGTAACTGAAGGTTTGGTGTTCTCCAAGGGAATTCCACTAGAGAAACTATGCTTAAGTGTAGTCTTCATGCCCAGCACTAGTTGACCAAGAAAAAACAAACTCAATGAAGGGTACTTTTCTCATAATCTTGTATCAGGGCTGTTATTTATTTGTTTTCTATTTTTATACTTTTTCTATTTGTTATGGTTTCCCTTTTGTATGAAATCCCTGAGTGTGTGAACAATTGAGTCTATGCACCATTGTCACCTGAGCATTTTCGTGTGCTCTCTTCCTTACATTTGATTTTATTGTCCTCTTCAAATGTGACAGTTTCTGTTCTATCTTGTGCTATTTTAAATTTAAATATTATCCCTCAGAAGACTGTTTTCTTTCTAAGAGAGATGATAAGGTGGTGGATCTCGATGAAAGTGTAGATGGCAAGGAATTGGTAGGAGCACAAGGAGGGGAAACCACAACCAGAATATAGTATATGTGAAAAAATAAAAAGAAACATCATAATTTATCAATAAGAGTAAAAATTAATATTTAAAATATACATAGAAAAAGCATGTCAACATTTGATCATCTGTACTAATAAAGCCATTTTGCAGATCAGTATGGCGGTTCCTCAAAAAATGGGTATTAGTTAACCTCATGACCCACAAATCCCCCTCTTAGGCATATAGCCAAATGATCCGCATCCATGCAACAAAGACATGTGCTCAACTAGATCATAGCAGCATTATTTGTAATAGCAAGAACCTGGAAGCAACCTAGATTCCCCTCAACTGAAGAATGGATAAAGAAGTTGTGGCACATCTACACAATGGAATACTACTCTGCAAAACAAAAACAAAAAAAAAAATGGAATCTTGAAATTTGCATGCAAGTGGATGTCACTGAAAAAACCATCCTGAATGAGTTAACCCAGTCATAAAAATAAGAACTTGGTATGTACTTGCTCATATATGGTTTTTAGACCCAGAACAAAGGATCAACAGCCTATAATTCACACCAAGAGAGTAACTGGGATACAAGGAGTATTCTAAGAGATTCATATAAGGTCCCTCACATAGGGGGGAATGGACAAGTCCCCCAGAGCACATGGGAAGTGGGGGGGCAGTGAATGGAGAAAGATGTAGGAGAAAGAGAAGGGGAGGAGGAAAGCATGTGCGACTAGGAAGATTGAGTAAGGGTAGGAATTGAAGACAGAAGAGAGAGAGAGAGAGAGACAGAGAGACGCACACACAGAGAGAGATAGAGAAAAAACATGAAGGAGGGAGCCATTATTGGTTGAAGAGAAACTGAAACTAAGTAAAGGTCTAGGGATCTATAAAAATGACCCGCAACAAACAATTTGAGCAACCATGGAAAGGCAAACATAAATGGCCTTCCCAGATAGTGAGATCAACAACTAACTTATCCACCATCATGGACCCATCAGAAACAGAAGAAAACACCCATAACTAAACACTGAGTTGTGCTAAAATCCAGATGCAGAGGGAGAGGACAAGAACAGGTTGCAGAAACACACAGAACTGCTGACCTGAACAAGGAGGATCTAATGGGCTCCCAGACTGATAGCTGGGAATCTATCATGGGACTGACTCAGCCCCCCCCCCCCCGAATATGGGTCTCAGCCAGAAGGATTGAGCAGTCTAAGGGACCTCAGTCAGTGGAACCAGGGTGTATTCCTAGTGCACAAATAGACCTTGTGGGCACATCCCCCATGGATGGAGACTGACTGAACCTACAGACAGGAGAGAACTCCTAGTCCCTACCTCAAACAACTTGACAGATCTACAAGACCGCACCTGGATGGCATTGCACTACCTGTGGAATTGGGGTGTTGGAATGGGATGGGAGGTTGGTCAAGGTGCATGTGAGGGGGCAGAGAGTGTAAGAGGAAGGAAGGGCAGGAAGAAGGGAGGGAGGGAGGGAGAGGGAACTGGGATCATGTTAAATGAAAAATAATTGAAGAAATATGCATAATTATTTCCTGATTATGAAGTCTCCTAAACTTGGTTTTCCTATGAACATGCATTCGGTCTCTTCAGTGTCTAAAGTAAAGCAATATTTAATTTTGCTTAATTACTTTGAAATTAGAGCTGACTTTCATTGTTGTGATTTCTTATTGACACTATCATTAAGCTCATATCCAGACTATCACTCAATGGTGTGTGCTTGCCTGCCACATAGAAGGCTCTAAAGTCAATCCCAATGTCAACATTAAAAGCACACTAACACTGGCTGAGGAAATGGCTCAATGAGTTAAACTGCTTGACGTGCAAACCTGGTCATCTGAGTTCAAACCCTGCTATTGAAAGTGGAAGGAGAGAATTGACCTCAAAATGTTTACTGATGCCTGCATGCATACTATGGTATGTCCATGTACACACACACACACACACACACACACACACACACACACACACACACTGATAATAAGGGAATCGCCTTTAAAAAAATCATCATGGTTGTCTTGTTAATTCCTATCTTTCAATATACAGAACATGGCCCAGAGCTCTACAATGTCGGTTGCAAATGTGATGTCAGTGTCTAGGACAATTACTCTCTCTAGGTTGGCAGGAAGAGTCTGGTCAGAAACCACTTCATCAGTCCAAAAATCCAAGAGTAGAGTTTGTTGGGTATTCAGGACACTTCAGACTAGACTGGACAGAATATAGAGAAAAAAGTAGAGTGTCGCACCCAACCTCAACCAGCAAGGAATATGCAACTCAGGGGAGATCTTGTAGCAGTTTAATCAGGATCCTTGAACAAGCTTCTTCTTGTAACCCCTGGGAAATGCCATGTGCACCCTGTAGATAGGCTGCTCTTATATGGAAGCATGCAAGCTGAACAGGCTTAGCCAAATAAGGACTTGGTTACCACAGAGAGAGCTCACTATCAGAAAAGTGGAAGGGGGAAGCCAGTGCCATCTTCAAGGGCTCGCACTTTGCAGCTCTCTGCAGTAGAGTAAGAGGGAGGGAGGAGAAGGAAATACAGGGGGAAGAATATGGGTTAAAGAGAGGGGGAGGGATGGGGGAAAGAGAGGAGAGACTTGGTAAAATAGGAAAAGGGAAAATAGCCATGTGGATTCATTGCTTAAACATTAAAAACCATGCTGAGAAAGAAAAATTATCCAATTTTACAAACTTTTAAAATAAATAAATGAATTTTCTTTAAGGATTTATTCACATAACTTTGTCGCATTAAGTTTTTTTTCTGGGAATAAAAATGTATTTAAATCAATGCAGGTATAAAATCCTAGTAGTGATGTAATTATTAAATGTAAATTCTATGATGACTTTTGAAAAGACTTTATTATTATTAGGGAAATTATACAGGTCCAGTGAAGAAAATAAGAATATGAAAGCAAACCAACCCAAAACAAAACAAAACAACAAGCTAGCACCTCATTTTTTATAAGTAGAATCATTTCTTTTATTCACTATATTTAGGTGCCATTAAATATCACTACATGTCTTGGTGACTATATAACCTGGAGAAACTGCAGAACCCAGAAAAAAAATGGACATGAGTGTGGAAAGCAAGGGAGGGAAATAGCAAGGCACAGCCACATAGAATTAAACCGTGGTCAGAGTAAAGCATAATACCTCACAGGTCATACGGGCAAAATTGAAAGTTGGGTCAGGTGAATGGAAGGCAGGAAGGAGAACAGTAACCATCCAACCATCAACCCCACTTTACAGCAGTTATTATGTAAATCTGTGGTTGGGATTGCTAGAGGAGGAGCTAGCAAGATAGCTCAGAATAAAGTATTTCCTGTACCATCAGGAGGACCAGAGTTTGGACAATAATAAACAACATAAAAGGAAGGAAATAGACCCTATGCAAACACTCATCCCACAACATCCAACAGAAGCAGAGTACCTGGCATAGGCACTTGCCACAGTGGATAAATGATAAAGGGTCTACATAATTAAAAAGATAATAATGAAGACATTACCCTCATTGTAATGGACAGAACAGTATTCCTGTAGTGACTGTTAGTAATTCTAACCACATGTGGCAGGAGCTTTAATTTTAACTAGCAACAATCCAATTGAATCCAAGATTACTATATATGGCACACATATAAGTGAGCAGAAATAATCACAACTTACAAATTCCTTCTCAAGTGGTTGATGGAGGTCACTATGAGTTAGAAACTCACCTTGCTGAAGCTATGACACTCTGGGTATTCATGGGAACTAAATGGCATTTCCTCAAAGCTCTCTAGCTGACTTGGGTATACTGAATATTCGGTAGCCCTGTAAAAATAACCTAGAATACCTGAGTTAGTGTAGTGATATGAGTTTGAGGACACTCCTGATTTATCTTCAAAATTCAAAAATCCCAAGCCAGGAAATGAAGGACAGTGGTGTGTCAGTCATAATGTCAAGTTTCTGGACTTTGACAGCTCATACACAGGCAGTTGAGGAGGCTGGTTTGGGCAGGAAAGGCTGCCCACTTCTCATTTGGAAATGATGATTTTCAGTAGTCTCTAGGCTACTGCAGTAATGATAGCAGGGACAAATGTATTATCCTTCACTGAGCGTCAGAGATTAGGGGAGAATTTGCTAACATATTAAACACCTTAGAATCATTCCATCCGTTGTAGTTAGCCATAGTACACAAAGCCTGAACTAATACCTTCCATGTTCCTTCTCCCTGCAGTCCTTCTACATTTCTGTGTTCCTGTAAGATCAGAGGAGAACTCTTGAACCATATAAACACAGCTTAAAGAACCAACAAGCCATGAGTGTGTGCCCTATTGTGCATGTGAGTGTTTGACTGTTGAGAGTACAGTACAATGTCAGGTATCATCTTTAAGAATGTCTTCCATGCCTTTTGAGTCAGTGTCTCTTTGGCTTGAAGCTCATCAATTGGGCTAGGCTAACTGACCAGTGAACCCCAAACCTCTGCCTTTATTACAAGAATACACTAGTATTCCTGGTATTTTTAGCATGGTTCCAGAGATCAAATCACATCCTCCTGCTTAAAAGCCAAGTAATTTTTAGGCAGAACAGTTCTCCCCAGCAAGGAAGACACGGATTTCTAAATATATTAATTAATTTAGTGTGTATATTTGTGTGTAATTTAGTGTGTATATTTGTATACATTATAGTGTATATGTGCTAGTGGGAGGGTAACTTGTTCAAATTTCTCATCTCATACTACAATGTAATTCTCAGGGATCAAACTAAGGTTTGTAGGACTAAGCAGCAAAGACTTTAAATGTTAGAGCTATTTGATTGTCCCAGGAAACCATTTTTCTTCCTTCTCCTCTGCCTTCTTCCTTTTCTGCTTTGAAAGTTAATTACATTTAGGCATCACTAGCTTTTCAACGTTTAAATCTCCCTGGGCCTTAAATTTCTCACCTGTAAAATAAAATTACTCCATTATTACAACAAAGTAACTGTATTTATAGTCTGTAAGCTTTCTCTCACTACTAAGGAAATATTTACTTGTGAAAATTAGGTTCCTTACCAATTTGAACCTATTTCTCTAAAGGGAAAAATCACACTGACACTGCAAGTGTGGATAAAAATATGTGGTCAGTTTTACAATGGAGTATTACTCAGCTATTAGAAAAAAAATGACACCAGGACATTTTCTTGCAATGGGATGAAACTACAAAAAAAAAAAAAAAAAAAAAAAAAAAAATTCCTAAATAAGACAACCCAGACCCAGAAGACTAACATGTTATGTACCCACTCATACTGGATATTAGTTTTTAAATAAAGGATAACCATGTACAATCCACAGACCAAGTGCAGTTAGATAAAGGGCAGGGATGGCACAAGGCTATCCCTGGCAAGATGAAGCAGAATAGATTTTGTGGGTGGATTGGGAACAAGTTAAGAAAGAGACAGAAGGAAACAGTACAAGGAGCAGAAGTGGAATAGGTGAGTCTTTGGGGATTAGGGGACAATGTGGAAACTTTCATGAGCATGAGCCTTGTGCACACTCCTTGGAATGGATTATATGGAGCCTGTACTGGCTATGTTCTGTAGTCAGACTAGACTCCCAGTAACAGGTCTGAGACACCAACCTAGTAAAACAAAACAAAACACTAACAACAACAAGAACAACAACAAAAAAGAAAAACCCTGAATACCCACAACCTCTCTTGCCTGTAACAAGCACTGGAGTAGTGGTGGGTGGTCCCGAGCTTGTAGGAGTACTGATGATTGTTCTAACTTCAGACACTAGCCACTAGAGGGAGCACTTAGCCAATCCTGCCTGAATGGCCAGATCCAGATGCTGGAAGTTCAAGAAGGAAATATGGACTAAAGGAGGTGGTGGGAGGGAGGAAGGGAGGGCAGGAGGAATAAGTCAGTGAAATTACTCCTAGTGATATTCTGCTACACTCATAGATTGAGGCCTAGTCTAATCATCATCAGACAGGCTTCCTCCAGCACCTGATGGGAGCAGCTAAATATGAGGCAGAGCTCAGGACCCCAGTCCCCTCAAGGTGAAGAGTTGGAGAAAGGATTGTAGGAGCCAGAGGGATGAAGGACACCAAGAGAACACAGCATACAGAATGAACTATTAGGAATCACGGGGGCTCAGAACAGAGCCTAAAGTAACCACAGAGCCTACAAGGGTCTGTCCTAGGCCCTAGCAATATATGCTGTATTTGTTTACCCTGGGGTTTTTGTTGAACTATTCAAATTTGGAGTAAGGTGTCACTTACTCTTGAAACCGACTTGTTGCTACAGGGTTACCTTGTTATTTCTTGATGTGAGTGTTTATATGTAGTATAATTTCATCTTGTTATGCTGTGTTCAGTTGATATTACTGGGAGATCTGCTTTTTTCTAAGGGAAACAGAGGCAGTAGATCTATGGGAGAGATAAGCAAAAGGGGACTGGGGGAAGGAGAGAGGTAGAGTCTGTGGTTGGGATATAATGTATGAGAGAAGAATAAAGAAAAAGAAAAATGTTTTGACACATAGAAAAGTCATTTAAGTTCTGGGTGGTTGTTCTGGCAGTGTTCTGGTTCTGTGTAAAACCACATGAGCAGGAACTGTATCATGCAGCCATAGGGTGGTGGCACCTGAAGAGGCTTGTGAGAAATAGCTAGGGAGTCCTCTGAGATGAATTCCAAAACCTATGTTCCTCACAACCACTCTGGAAAATTTACCTTCTTTGACTCAATCTCCTGACTCACAAAACAGGGGGAACTAAGTGATAGACATGACACACAATTGAGAGAAGTATTAAATGAGGAAGGCGAACAAAAGTGGCCAGCAGAATGTGTGCCACAAGATATGGGACAAAGATGAGTATTTAAATATCAATCCACACAGTCTAAAGAGCAGCTGGCCTTCAGTATAGCCATGGCTAATTAGGTGGTCTCTTTGGCGGAGTGGCTAGAATTTTGGGTATATCAGTTAGATGATGACACACTTATAGTACACCCTCTCTAGTGTGTGAACATTCTGGTGCTTCATGGTAACATGAGTAGGTATGCACCTTCTACCTACATGGAGAGCAACAGAAGTGGCAAGACCCATATTTACTTCTCCTTGCTATTAAAAAGGAACATTAGGAGGTTTGGTAAATGGCTTAGTGTAAGAGCTATACATATAATACATATGAGAACCCGAGTTTAATTTTTAAGAATTTCATAAAAATCTGATGAGACACTATACATCATGAGGCACAGACTGAACATTTCCTGAGGCTCACTAGCTCCTTGTTCTAACTGAAATCAGTCACATCCAAGATCAATGTGAAATGTTCTTAAAAATAACATATAAAGTGGCTGAGGAAGATCTTTAAAGTGAACTTCAGCCCTCCCCTGACACATGTACATACTCCTGTACACACACATAAATACACCACATTTTAGGGACAGCTTATGAGTTCCTGGGGCTAAAGAGAAGCCAGAGGCCAATATCAGTGATCTGAGGTATCGACCCCATCATTGCATAGTGTCACTTTATGAGACACACCCTCCACATGCAGGAATAGCTATTTATCATTTCACCTGGTGTTTGTATAACAGAATTTGGGAATACATCTGCCAGATGGACTCCTTGTAAAATTATGTACTAGTGGAATCTCTAGTCACCAGAAGCTGGGATTGGGCTTAAAAATCTGCATGCTAATAGTAAGACTCTGTTCCTCAAATCTGGGTGACTCCAGAGGCTGTACAAGTATCAAAATAGCAGCTGCCCTTTCCAGAGTCCACGAGAGATGTGGAAGTCATTATGTCTACATGTAGCAGAGCAGGCCTCAGAAGAGCACGGTACCATTTCTTCACTCTTTCTCTACAGCCACATGGGTGCTGTGTGGAAAGGGTATGGACAGTACATTCTAGAGGGTTTACTGATATCCATTTGGTAATAACCTTCCACATCTGTAATTACAGAATACAATGAACTCTGCTGGTATAAATGATAAGTGGGTGCACAGCATCCATCTGATAGAATGACAATTAAAATAGGGGGAGAATGTGGACACAATCAGATGGAAATATCCGGAGGAGATTAACTTTCAATTTGGTCTGCAAAACAAGTAGGAAGCAGAATTTCTCAAACACCTAAATGGAAAAAAATAGAAGAGGTGTCCATATATATAAACAGACTGCCAAGCATGTGCACACACTATGCACACCTGACTGTATGTGTTTTGGTGAAATAAATATAGCCTGAACTCTTTCTAATATTTATGATTACACTATGCACTCATGTGTACCACCATGTGCATATGAATGCTAAAGGTGAACTTGTGAAGTCAGTTTTCATTCCCTGTTTAGATGTGCCTATTCCTGTGAAGTCAGCTATAGCCCAGGTAGGTTCAAAGGTTGGAATTGAAGGAGGTTCATATGGAAAGAGCAGAAGGTTGCAAAGTATGTATAGCCTACTAAAGAGAATGGGGAAATACCATAGAGTGGAAAAATAAAAGAGTTTTTAATACCAGATTGATCCAATCTCAGATGTGTTTTAGGAATGCATGATATATGGAGGTTGGAGTAGGAGAAGGCAACTTCAGAGCAATAGAAGGACCATAAGGGTTTATTATCCGGGGGTAATATACCAAAAACTCAAGTTCTGATGCTCATTCTAGATTCATTAGGTCTGGAGCTGGGTTCAAGAGTCTGGAGTTTTCTGTCAGCATTTTCAGGTCATTCTAAACTCCACAGATTATAACTGAAGTAACATTAAAAACAAACGACATCCCAACTCCTCCATGTTTCCTTGGCTAGTTTTCTCATGTAGCTCCCAATTAGCTCATTGCCAAGAAACAGTCATAGACATCTCTGAGCAACAGTGATCACTGACAGCTGACAGTTTCCTGAGAGTACAAGGATAGAAGATCTTTCTCTACATACGTAAACACCTGGCTATTTTGAGAGAGCCAAACATGGGAGTTGTTTCCACATCTCTTGTAACATTTGAAACTTAGAAATTCTGTTTCCATATACATAGCCAAAGTTGCGGTGATGTACTTAAAAACCAACATCAGCTGCAGTGCTGAATTCTAGGACTCCCATCTCCCAACATCAGCATCTCTGAAAGAAACTTTGCAGAAACTGAAAGCTGGTCTGCATAGGTAGTAACACATCAAGGGAAACATATTTAGTGTGTGATCATAACCTAACTAACATACTTGCCTTATTCCACTTAAAAAGCAACAGAAACCTACTTACAAATCACCTCTGTGAATACAAGTTATTGTGTTAGGACAGAAGCTCAGTGAGGCAGAGGAACATGATCCCAGCCAGATCTACCTACAGGAGAAGAACCCCATCCCATCTTTGCAGTACCTTCCTTTCATCATATCACATCTCAGAAGCAGCTTCTGTTTAGATCCGTGGAACTTAAGGAGACTGTCCACTGGAGCACTACTTGCACACTCTTCAGAATGTCACACTCTGAAATGAAACTCATCTCAGCATCAAGCGTTCTTATTTGTGAACTGGGCTGTTGTAGCGATTTAGTTTCCTGAAATATTACTGCCTTAACAACTATTAGATTTTTCAGTTCACTGAGGGAAAAATTACATTAGATCCCACATCGTGTGAAAATAATAATGTTTGAAATTTCAGTAATTGATATAGTTTCAATATATACTTTATGTATACTTAAAACTGAGCTGTAAACAGAGAGAGCAGTCTGGGAAGAGTTTAAAAGTTAAACAATACAGCAACACAAACAATGCTGTCTAAAAGGACATGTACTCAGCTCAGTTAGTAGAGTACTTACCTAAAATGCAGGAAGCTCTAGGGATAATGCACACCCACCACCACGCCTACCAGATATAAATAGTGGTTCATTCCTGCAATACCAGAATTGGCGAAGTAGAGGCAGGAAGGCCCCAAGTTCCCAGAAGTCTTGAGTTATACAATAAGTTTGTGGCCAGCCTAGGCTACAAGAGACCCTGTCACACAAATACCCAAAGAAAGAAATCCACTGATTACTGTGTACCTTACCTATCAATGGGTAATGGACTGTTGAACTAGATTCAGCATGCTTTCAACCAACACTCAGTTGGGTCTTTGGGATTCTGCTCTAAGGGAGGAATGACAGTTTCTTGACACCTAAGAGTATTTCAGGAGATGATGGCACATCTGGAGCGGTATGGTGCTTCTAAGATATAGTTCTAGTTCTAATTCAGGCACATAGTCTTTGGTCAGTCTACATCAGAACTTTTTTTAATCACAAGAGTGGAGAGACCTGACATGGCATGTGATCTATGGACAAGAGTGTAGCCAACAGAGAAAGTGCACTAGTTAAATTACCTTCAGCAATGTGAACTTTATCTTGTACCCATGTTTAATTTTCTAAATTACAGTGCCAATGGAACAAACAGATTGTGTATCCATATGCCTGTGATTATGTCTAATTCGGATATGTAACTCACTTTTAAAATTATACTTACCTCTTACTATGAATAAAGATAATTACCTTCACCTGAATGGAGAGAAGTGGGGGTAGGGGTGGATACTTTCTCAGGTTCTTGGAGAGCATGAGAAGGGCAGAGACTGCATCTTCTGAAGCAGGACCGTTTCAGAGGTTCCTTATTATTATCCGTATAAGTTGTTCATGAATGAAACACCTGTTTATCATTTTTCTTGGGTCTAATGAACTCATTAATACCCCACATTCACATGGAGGTAGAAAAAATAAGTTATTCCAATGGTTTGAAATTAAAATCCTATTGAAGAATATAGTTATTGAATTAGTAGGAAAACTAACTCCTTATGACTAGACAGATCATTTCAAAAAGAAGCTGAGAACTGATCTCTGTTAGATTACAGCACACTCACTTAGCCCTGACAGGGAGGTGGGGGAAGTAAACACTGCAAAGTCACAGCATAGAACTACACAGATGTGTTTGTCATTATAGATTGAATCACAAGAAAGCAACTTTTCTGTCCTGGGGTCATCTGCTGAATGTTATTCTCATCCAACTTCTCATAATCAGTGTCAGAAAACGGCCTCTGACGTAAGAGACGAGGACGCATTCACACTTCAAACTCACTGTGATCAGCCCAGTTATACCACATGACTCCTAAGAAATATCCCTTCTTGACTCGGAATTAATAGCAGTGGTGTGTGTGTGTGTGTGTGTGTTGTCCCTCAACTCACTTGGAAGAACCACAAATTAAAGGGCAGCCATGTATGTGAACACCAGACACATGAGTGGTTAAGGAGAAAAAACACTAGGTGCCACTTGGTTAATTTCTGGTTGTTTCAAATTTGTTTTCTTTCACAACACATGGAAAGCAAATCTCTCTCATGTGGCAGTCTGAATTTCTTCATCTCACTGACAAAATGACCCTCCTCAGTGGTCAATCACGAAAAGAGTATAACTTCATTCTACTCATGCAAGACATGCAACTAACATTAATGAAAAAACTTCAAATATTTTGATCTTGACATTGAGGCTTTTCTCCAAACTAGTTAGAATATGGTTATATTGACATCCACCCTCCATTACAGGCCCTTACTATTTATATTATGTTTGGTAATCCAGATATTGAGTATAGCTAATTGTCTATGTAGGGAATTTACCATCCCAGAGAGTGCAAAAAGGAAAAGAATATCATCCCTAGATAGTACAGTAATAAAACATAGCTGTGAGTGTAGCTCATGTTAAAACACACATGGTTCTTGATCCTTTCTGTAGCGTGTACGGAGACAAACACACTCACACACACACACACACACACACACACACACACACACACACACTGCAAAACAGATAAGTAAAATAGGAAAAATAATTCTATTGTTCCTTCATTTCACTTAAATTTGTTCATTTGACTGATCAAATAAAAAAAAATAATAAATCAAACTCTTATGATCTGATGATTCTTTAGGCCTTGAGATAGCCTTGTGGGTTAAGATGCTTGCTGTCAAAGGTAAAGACCTAAGTTAAGTCTTCTAGATTTACACAAATCAAAATTAGGAGAGAACAATTCAAATCCTAATTTGGCCTCTGATCTTATGTTTACAATGGCAAGGATTCACCTGCCCACACAGACACTGACAAATAAATAATTAATAGTGTAGAAAGAGTTCACTTAATTCTTCAAGAGAATATCTGTCTAAACATTTGCTGTGCTCACAAGATTTGTATATCAATGAAAGAATTGCAAAGGTGGAGTGTTCCTAGGACTCAGGAGACCATCTAAAAAGAAGAGGATATTCTTGTGTTTATGTGAATATTGAGGTCACATTTGAGAAGTGTGAAGCAATTTGCAAATATCACTCACCCTCTAAACAATAATACTGAAGAACACACCAAGGAAATAACAGAATTATGAAGAGTTTTGAAGAATTATTGGAGCTGGATTTGAAAAGTCATATGTGCTTCAATGTGTAGCTCTTGATGTTTGTGGAAACTGATTCAAATAAGATGTTCAAGTGAACACTGAGAAGTGAAAACAATAAAGAAGTTAGTAGTGCAATTCTTGGGATGAAGTAACAGTTTGGAGATGGGAATTCAAAGCAGAAAATATGGAGGTCAACAGAGCTTGTATTTTAATGTAAATGAATACTCCCTCGGGGTAATACCAAAAACTACTAATAAAGAATAACTTTTTGGGGTATATATCATCATGTCTCCATCTCCAAACTAAAGGATTATAACAGCTATTGAAAATCTATTAAGAACCTGTCAGGAGTGTCGCAGGCTTTTAATCCCAGCCTTTGAGCCTGAGGTATGTGGATCTCTATGATTCCAAGACTTGCCTGGTGTATAAGAACAGGTTCCCAGGCAGCCTCTGGAAAACCTGTTCCAAGAAACAAAAAAAATTCTACTAAGAAAACTATGAAAACGAGTCATCAAGAATGCAACCAGATCCAAATTATAAAGGATCTCAGTCTGTTCTTCACTACTTTGCCAATATGCCATGTTGACATTTTCTGCTTAGTGTATTTGAACAGTGTCACTGCTGGCCTACAGCACACATGCACTGGATTTTCAGGCTTATTCTGCATGTAAGAAAGTTTAGTTGAGGCCAAAACCCCACACCAGTCAGCTCTGCCCTAAAACAACATGGCCCAAAGTGATAAACTGAATTTGGGCAGGTACAGGTGGTACCTAGTTTTGCAACTTGGTGTGGTTCAGTGCGTACAGCAAACACAGGTAGCTTCCAGAACTTCCTTGAGGGCAATTAATACTAATCAGTTGATTCTTCTGTTCAATCACCCTGAAGGTAACATCTGGGGAAATGAACTGACACATCAGCTCTAACTTTCTTTTCTTTTTTTTTTTTATGCATATAGAGTATTTTTTATTTAATTTTATATAACAAAGTCCAATTAAATGAAAACAAACATTTATACACAATATTTGGGAATTTGGGCGTCGTTCTTTCCAAACTACTTCCTGCTGGTAAGGGGCGCTGTCTTGGGGGATTCGAAGAAGATTCAGATATCCTAGCTGTAGTCTGTAGGGCTGTTTTGTCCAGCTGTTTGGAATGTAGGATCAGCTTGTACTCTGTTTCAGGTGGTCTGGTGTGATCAAACCACATTAGTCTGGAAGGAATCCACATCTTTTCATTTTCTGTGGAAACAAAAATAGAAATACTTTTCCCCAGTAACTTGTTCTTCAACTTAAATTTTGGAGTCAAAGCGTTTTTTTTTTTTTTGTTTTTGTTTTTGTTTTTTTTTTTATTATTTTACATGTCGATCCCAGTTCCCTCTCCCTCCCTCCCTCCCTCCCCCCAAGCCTCCCTCCCTCCTTCCCTCCCTTTTGCCCTCTCTACCCTCTCCCATGCACTCTAAACACCCTCCCCTCCCAACCCCCCACCACAATACAATATGTAGGGGAATGCCATCCAGTTAGGTTCATGTAGATCTGACAGGTCCTGTGAAGTAGGGACTAGGGCTTCTCTCCTATCTCTAGAATAAGGCACTTATCCCTCCATGGGGGATATGTTTGCAAAGTCCTTTTGTGCACCAGGGATACATCCTGGCTCCACTGTCTGAGGTCTCTTAGACTGCTCAGACCTTCTGGCTGAGACCCATATTCAGGGGGGTCCGAGTCAGACCCCTGTTGGCTTCTGCAGCTATCAGTCTAGTGGCCCTTAGCTCCTCCTTGTTCAGGTAAGCTGTCTCTATGTACTTCTACCGCATGGTCTTGTCCTCTCCATCTGCTTCTGGGTTCTAGTTTGACTCAGTGTTTATGTATGGGTGTTTGCTCCTGTTTTCAACAGGCATTAGTTGAGGACTCCATGGAGAAGTTAGTTGTTGATCTCACTCTCCAGGAAGGGCATTTATGATAGCCTTTCCACGGAAGCTGAGATTGTTAGTTGGGAGCAGTCTTGTAGTTACCTCAACCTTTCTTTGTGTTCAACTTTATCTTCAAACCAATATTGGCTCCCTCTTTTTATGTTCTCTCTCTCTGTCTCTGTCTCTCTCTCTCTTTCTTATTTTCCATTCCTAACCAGGCTCAACCTCCTGGTCGCACATGCCTTCCTCTCCTCCCTCTCATTTTCTCCTACTTCTCTCTCCATTAGCTGTCCTCCCCCACTATACCTGAGGTCTGGGGGACTTGTCCCTTCCCAGTTCTGTGAGGGACTTTATATGAATCTCTTAGAATACAACTTGTATCCTAGTTCCTCTGGTGATGTGAATTATAGGCTGGTGATCATTTGATCTAGGTCTAAAATCCATATATGAGTGAGTACATACTGTGTTCCTCTTTTTGTGACTGGGTTACCTCATTCAGGATGGTTTCTTCAAGTGCCATCCACTTGCCTGCGAATTTCAAGATACCATTATTTTTTTTCTGCAGAGTAGTATTCCATTGTGTAGATGTGCCACATCTTCATTAACCATTCTTCAATTGAAGGGCATCTAGGTTGCTTCCAGGTTCTTGCTATTACAAATAGTGCTGCTATGAACATAGTTGAACAGATGTCTTTGTTGCATTGATGTGAATCCTTTGGGTATATGCCTAAGAGGGGGATTGCCGGGTCCTGTGGTAAACTAATTCCCATTTTCCTGAGTAACTGCCACACTGATCTCCAAAGTGGCTGCATGAGTTTGCACTCCCACCAGCAGTGGAGGAGTGTTCCACTTTCTCCACATCCTCTCCAACATAAGTCATCACTGGTGTTTCTAATTTTAGCCATTCTGGCAGGGGTAAGATGGTATCTCAAAGTTGTTTTGATTTGCATTTCCCTGATAGCTAAGGATGTGGAGCATTTTCTTAAGTGTCTTTCAGCCTTTTTGATTTCCTCCATTGAGAATTCTTTCTTCAGTTCTGTACCCCATTTTTTAATAGGGTTATTTGGTGTTTTGTTGACTAGTTTCTTGAGTTCTTTGT
The DNA here is from genome assembly GCF_943737965.1 of Phodopus roborovskii. Classification (NCBI taxonomy): domain Eukaryota; kingdom Metazoa; phylum Chordata; class Mammalia; order Rodentia; family Cricetidae; genus Phodopus; species Phodopus roborovskii. Next base: position 179,920 of record NW_026126063.1, on the reverse strand, counting down.
ATATTTTGGAGATCAGCCCTTTGTCGGATATAGGATTAGTGAAAATATTTTCCCAGTCAGTGGGCTGCCGTTTGGTCCTGTCAACTGTGTCCTTTGCCTTACAGAAGCTTCTAAGTTTGAAGAGGTCCCATTTATTAATTGTTTCTTTCAGTGTCTGTGCCCCTGGAGTTATGTTCAAGAAGCGGTCTCCTATACCAATTTGTTCAAGGGTACCTCCTACTTTCTCTTCTAAGAGGTTCAATGTGGCTGGATTGATGTTGAGGTCTTTGATCCATTTGGACTTGAGTTTTGTGCATGGCGACAGACATGGGTCTATCTGCAGTCTTCTACAAACCCTCATCCAATTGTGCCAGCACCATTTGTTGAAGATGCTGTCTTTGCCCCATTGTATAATTTTAGCTGTTTTGTCGAAAATCAGGTGTTCATAGGTGCGTGGATTAATATCAGGATTTCCGATTCGATTCCATTGGTCTTCCTGTCTATTTTTATGCCAATACCAGGCTGTTTTCAGAACTATAGCTCTGTAGTAGAGCTTAAAGTCAGGAATGGTGATGCCTCCTGATGTTCTGTTATTGTATAGGGTTGTTTTGGCTATCCTGGGTCTTTTGTTTTTCCATATAAAGTTGATTATTATCCTTTCAAGGTCGGTGAAGAATTGTGGTGGGATTTTAATGGGGATTGCATTGAATCTGTAGATTGCTTTTGGTAAGATTGCCATTTTTACTATGTTTATCCTACCTATCCAAGAGCATGGGAGGTCTTTCCATTTTCTGGTATCTTCTTTAATTTCTTTCTTTAGAGTCACAAAGTTCTTATTATATAGATCTTTTACTTGTTTGGTAAGCGTTACACCAAGATACTTTATGTTGCTTGTGGCTATTGTAAAGGGTGATGTTTCTCTGATTTCTTTCTCTGCCTCTTTGTCGTCTGAAAAAAATAGGGCTACTGATTTTTTTGAGTTTATCTTGTATCCTGCTAGTTTGCTGAAGGTGTTTATCAGCTGTAGGAGTTCCCTGGTAGAGTTTATTGGGTCGCTTATGTAAACTATCATATCATCTGCAAATAGAGACAGTTTGACTTCTTCCTTTCCAATTTGGATGCCCTTGATCTCCTTTTGTTGTCTTATAGCATTAGCTAGAACTTCTAGTACGATATTGAAGAGATATGGAGAGAGAGGACAGCCTTGTCTTGTTCCTGATTTTAGAGGAATTGGCTTAAGTTTCTCTCCATTCAGTTTGATGTTGGCAGTTGGTTTGCTGTATATTGCTCTAATTATGTTTAGGTATGTTCCTGTTATCCCTGACCTCTCTAATACCTTTATCATGAAAGGGTGTTGAATTTTATCGAAGGATTTTTCTGCATCTAGGGAGATAATCATATGGTTTTTCTTTTTCAGTTTGTTTATATGGTGGATCACGTTGATAGATTTTCTTATGTTAAACCATCCCTGCAATCCAGGTATGAAGCCTACTTGATCATGGTGGATGATTTCTCTGATGTATTTTTGAATTCGGTTTGCCATTATTTTATTGAGTATTTTTGCATCGATGTTCATCAGGGATATTGGTCTGTAGTTTTCTTTCTTAGTTGTGTCTTTGTGAGGTTTGGGTACCAAAGTTATTGTGGCCTCATAAAAAGAGATTGGCAATAAACCTTCTGTTTCTATCTTGTGGAACAGTTTGAGGAGTAGTGGTATTAGTTCTTCCTTGAATGTCTGGTAGAATTCTGCACTGAATCCATCTGGCCCTGGATTTTTTTTCGTTGGAATGCTTTCGATGACTGCTTCTATTTCATTTCGGGTTATAGGTCTATTTAAGTTGTTTGTCTGTTCTTGATTTAATTTTGGTAAGTGATAGTTATCCAGAAACTTGTCCATTTCCTTTGAATTTTCAATTTTTGTGGAATACAGATTTTCGAAGTATGACCTGAAAATTGTCTGGATTTCCTCTGTGTCTGTTGTTATGTTCCCCATTTCGTTTCTGATTTTGTTAATTTGCATGTTCTGTCTCTGCTTTTTCGTTAATTTGGATAAAGTTTTATCAATCTTGTTGATTTTCTCAAAAAACCAACTCTTTGTTGCATTGATTTTTTGTATTGTTTTCCTGGTTTCTATTTTGTTGATTTCAGCCATCAAGTTGATTATTTCCTGGCGTCTGCTCCTGCGGGGTGAATTCGCTTCTCTCTGTTCTAAGGTTTTCAGTTGCGCTGTTAATTCATTTATGTGACTATCCTCTGTTTTCTTCATATGGGCACTTAGTGCAATGAACTTCCCTCATAGCACTGCTTTCAAGGTGTCCCATAAGTTCGGGTATGTTGTAGCCTCATTCTCGTTGAATATTAGAAAGTCTTTAATTTCTTTCTTTATTTCTTCTTTGACCCAGGAGTGGTGCAATTGCACATTGTTAAGTTTCCATGAGTTTGCAGGTTTTCTGCTATTTGTATTGTTGTTGAATTCCAATTTTAAAGCATGGTGGTCCGATAAGATACAGGGGACTATTTCTATTCTCTTGTATGTGTTGAGGTTTGTTATGTCTCCTAGTATGTGGTCGATTTTAGAGAAGGTTCCATGTGGAGCAGAGAAGAAGGTATATTCTTTTGTCTTTGGATAGAATGTTCTATAGTTGTCTGCTAGCCCCAGTTGAGACATAACTTCTGTTAATTCTTTTGTTTCTTTGTTGAGTTTCTGATTTGTGGTCCTGTCTAGTGTTGAGAGTGGTGTATTGAAGTCTCCCACTATAAGTGTGTGAGGTTTTATATGAGCTTTGAGTTTTAGTAGTGTTTCTTTTACGAATGTGGGTGGCTTTGTATTAGGGGCATAGATGTTCAGAATTGAGACTTTGTGTTGATGGATTTCTCCTGAGATGAATATGAAATGACCGTCTTCATCTCTTTTGACTAGTTTTGGTTTGAAGTCTAGCTTGTTAGATATTAGGATAGCTACGCCTGCTTGCTTCTTATTTCCATTTGATTGGAAAATCTTTTCCCAACCCTTTACCCTGAGGTAATGTCTATCTTTGGAGCTAAGATGTGTTTCTTGTATGCAGCAGAAGGATGGATTCTGTCTTCGTATCCATTCTGTTAATCTGTGTCTTTTTATAGGTGAGTTAAGACCATTAATGTTGAGGGTGAGTAAGGACCATTGATTGTTGATGGTTGTTTGATTTAGGTTTGTTGTTGGCAGTGGTATTGTGAATATATTTGTTCTGCTTCACCCTAGGTTTCTGGTGTCGTTGGATTATCTGTTGCCTACATTTTTGTGGGCGTAGTTACCTTCCTTGGGTTGGAATTTTCCTTCCAATACTTTCTGTAGGGCTGGATTTGTAGATACATATTGGGAAAATCTGGTTTTGTCATTGAATATCTTGTTCTCTCCATCTATATTGACTGAGAGTTTTGCTGGATATAGTAGCCTAGGCTGGCATCCGTGTTCTCTTAATACTTTTAGAACCTCTATCCAGGACCTTCTGGCCTTGAGGGTTTCCATGGAGAAGTCAGGTGTAATTTTGATAGGTCTGCCTTTATATGTTACCTGTCCTTTTTCCTTCGCTGCTCTTAATATTTTTTCTTTATTCTGTATGCTAGGTGTTTTGATTATTATATGTCGAGGGGTCTTTTTTCTTTGGTCCAGCCTATTTGGGGTCCGGTATGCTTCTTGTACTTTCATGTGCATGTCCTTCTTCAGATTTGGAAAGTTTTCCTCGATGATTTTGTTGAATATGTTTTCAGCACCTTTGAGCTGGGCTTCCTCACCTTCCTCTATGCCTATTATTCTTAGGTTTGGCCTTTTCATGGTGTCCCACATTTCCTGGATATTGTGTGTTAAGGATTTGTTGGATTTATGGTTTTCTTTGGTCGATGAATCTATTTCTTCTAGTTTATCTTCTGCGCCTGAGAGTCTCTCTTCCATCTCTTGAATTCTATTGGTTATGCTTGTGTCCGTGGTTTCCGATTTTTTGCCCAGCTTTTCAATTTCCAGCTTTCCTTCCATTTGTGTTGCCTTTATTTTCTCAATTTCGGTTTTCAAATCTTGAACCGTTTCCTTCACCTGGTTAATTGTTTTTTCTTGGCTTTCTGTACTTTCCTTAAGGAATTTGTTCATTTCTTCCACTTTTTTGTTTGTTTTTTCCTCTATTTCTTTAAGGGATTTTCTCATATCTTCTTTGAGGGCCTCTATCATTTTTATGATGGTGATTTTTAAGTCGTACCCTTCTGCTTCCTCTGCTTTGTTGTTGTGTTCCATTCTAGTTGGTGTAGATTCCCTAGATTCTGGTGGTGTCATGTTTGTCTTTCTGTTGTTAGGTGTTCTCTTGTATTGCCTTCTTCCCATAGTTTCTTCCTGTAGGTGTTGGTGGTGTCTCTTCCCTCTCTCTATGGTCCTTCCCCGATGGGCTTATGTGGATCAAAGATTCAATGTCTGTATCTCTGTGTGGTCCAAGCTCTCTAGGAGGCTTCTCTCTGGCCAATAGCCGGCAGAAGAGGACGAGGGCTGGGCTGGAACTTGAGAAATGAACTGACACATCAGCACTAACTTTCAATTTAGGGAAAAACAAACCAAATTTCTGTTGCTTAAAAACTTTAGATGGCCTGTTTTGTTTGTTTGTTTGTTTTTGTTTTCTTTTCCAACATACTTTGCCAAGTTCCTACATAGTTTTCTTGGAGGAAATTCAAAGCAGTCATTATATGGAAGCACATGGAGCAATAAAATGAGACCTGACCCTGGAAAACAAAGACATTTCAGAGCAGTAACTCTCAGGTCCTACATTTCAGATACACAAAAGCATCAGCTTATTTCATGAGGGCTACAAATAGGATGCTAAATAGGGCAGTGCTGAGCAGAATGACTTCAGGAATTAGCACACACACACACACACACACACACACACACACACACACACACACACCACTGCTATTAATTCCGAGTCAAGAAGGGATATTTCTTAGGAGTCAAGTGGTATAACTGGGCTGATCACAGTGAGTTCGAAGTGTGAATGCATCCTCGTCTCTTACGTCACAGGCCGTTTTCTGACACTGATTATGAGGGAGGATGATGTCTCTGCGTAGGAGAGTTTCCCGCTAGCTACTACAGTGTGGCTTTTGGATTGCAGAGGATAGGACAGAGTGTGATAGTAGCCCTATCTTGGGGGCTGAGCTTTCACTCTGGGGCTGTGCCCCAGCCCTCGGAATGTAGGGCTGTAGCCCCAAACTTGGTGCTTCAGCTTTTAGTGTTCCATAGGAGAGTGTTTTTTTTTTTTTTCTTTTTTTTTTTTTGACTTTTTTGGACAGAGTGCGATAGTAGCTGGGGATAGGGGGCTGAGCTTTCACTCCGGGGCTGTGCCCCAGGCCCCGGAGTGTAGGTCTGCAGCCACACACTGGGTGCTTCAGCTTCTCTTGCTCCAGCTCTCCAGGACTCTGGTGCTGGAGGTCAGAGTGCCAGTGGTGACGCGTCAACTGAGATAAGGAGGTGGAGAGGGCAGTGGTGCCGTCCAGCCCCAGAACCCTTCCCTTTCCCAGTGCACCCCCTCACTGTGCTCTGCTGCTGTCCATCTGTCCCGCTGCAAGGCCCCCCATCGTGGGCACAAGGATGGCGGTGACTCGTACTGCCACCATGGAGTGCCCATGGAGGATTTTTTGAGCTGCTGCCAGTTCTAATTATCTTCATGTTCTATGAATTTAAAGTAAGTAGTGCCATGCTCATGTTTCATTTGCCCATGAATAAAAATGCTCAATGGAGGTTCTAAATGAAATAAGGAATTTGGTCATTTTCATCATGTTGGCTGTTTGGGGAGAAAATACACAAAATTAATCCACAGTTGAAGTCTATTGCCTATAGAAGTACACATGCAAAACAAGGGAAGTGAGTGATTATTTTTCCTTGGGTTGCTGGGAAAGTCTTTAGACTGAGCAAATAAGTTTTAGTAGATGATATGTGAAAACAGCATGCACAGGAGCTCACAGCATAAGTGAGCCAAGGGCCTGATGTGAAATGATGCTTACTGTAGACCAATGGGTCTCAAGGATTGCTGTGGGGTGTGAGATCCAGCACAGGCTCATCAGTGGTGAGACCCATAGAAAAAAATGTATAGATATTCCTGATAGTATGAGAATCAAATGTCAGGGAAAAAAAACACAGGAAGGAGAATTGATAGGGGTAAGAATAGAGAAGTTGGTCCTAAATGGGGCAAGAAGAAATAAGAGCTAAAATGAGTGTGACTTTCTTGATTAGCTGTAGAGATGGGTGGGATGTGTGGAGAATCTAGAATAATCCCAAGTTCCTGGCTGTGTCAGTTAAGTTACTGAGATGGGGCTTATGGGAAGAGAAGCATATTGTAGATGAGAGATGATTTCAGATCACACACATCTTCCTCAGAATTCACAATTAGGGCCTAGGGAGATGGCTCAGTTCGGAAAGTAAAGTGCTTGCTATGATCTGGAGTTGGAGCCCTTAAGGCAATGTAAATGCTGGGTGGAGGTGTGAATAGAAGAATCCCAGGTTCACTGGTAATCAGTTTATCAGAGAATGTGTGAGCTCTAGATGGAGTGAGAGACTCTGCCTTAGAAAAATTGAGGTAGAAAAGGAAGACATTATCACAGCAGCCTCTGGCTTTTCACATAAAATACACAGGCACCTAGCAGTTACCAACACTTATTTTTGATAAGGTTGTGGGTGAGGAACATGGAGGGATTTTGCAGACTTGGCTGGATTTTCTGTGGTTCAGTGGGCTGTGTGGATGTGTGTTGCATTTTGTAAGGGAACAGTTCTCTCCCCTTCAGGATGGTGTTAGCTGTGAGTTTTCTGTTGGTGCAGTTTTTCAGATTGAGAAAAGTAGTCCTACTTTGCAGTCTCCTGATGATTAGAAGGTTGATTTTCTTACATATTTTATTACTATCTGTTGAGATCTTCTTTTTCTTCATTTCTTTTACTGTGGATTATGACATTGTTTTTTTAACTGAACATTACATTCCTTTCTGTGTACATATGGTGTGTGTGTGTGTGTGTGTGTGTGTGTGTGTGTGTGTGTTTGTGTGTGTGTGTGGGTGTGTATGTAAATGCAAAGCCCCAAGAGTCGGTTTTATCCTTCTACCACATTGGTGATGGGGGTCAAACACAGGCCCTAAGGATTGGTGGCAAAGTTTTTACCTGCTGAGCTATCTTCCAGGCCCAATAATATTAAAATTTTTATTTAGAAGTATTTATTATATATAGTGTGTTCTTTCTCCTTATATCCCTGCAGGCCAGAAGAGGGCACCACATTGCAGATGGTTGTGAGCTACCATGTGGATGCTAGGAACTGAACTCAGAACCTCTTGACAACTAGCTAATGTTTTTAACCATTGTGAGATCTCTCCAGCACTTGCCCCCACATATTTTTTGACAAAGTCTTTTATGACTATAAATTTTCCTGTTACACACTGAATTAGTTGTTTTGTGTAAGTTTTGTGTTGCATTTTATTATTTAAAAAAAAAAACCTTTTATGTTCATGGATGTTTTGCTCTTGCATGTATGTCCATGCGTCACATGTTTGCTGTGCTTAAAGATGCCTTAAAGGGTGACATATTTCCCTCGAAATGGAGTCATAGATAGTGGTGAGCCACCAAGTGGATCCTGGGAACCAAACATGGGTCATTTATCTACAAGAATGACAAATGCTCTTAACTGCTGAGCTCTCTATCCAGTCCTTCCTGTTTTCTTTTTTTTCTTTCTTTTTTTTTTTTTTTTTGATAACTGATTTTAACCAGTTGTAATCAGAGAATATGATTCTAGACATGGGAAGTTTTTAATTGAATTTTTACTATTTTAAACTATTTGTATGTGTGTGTATGTGCTTGTGGCTTCAGCTGCCCAAGGAAGCAGCAAGAGGGCATCAGATATCACAGAGCTGGAGTCATGGGCAGGCACTTAGGGATTTCTTGACATGGATTCTGGGAACTGAAGTCTGCTCCTCTGCAAGAGCAGCAAACGTTTTCAGCTGCTGAGCCATTTCTCTGGGCTTGGCCCTGTGATTTGATTATTTAAAGAAACAAAACAAAAAACAAACAAAGAAAATATTGAGGTGTGTTTTAGCTTAGTGCCTGGATTTTTTCTGAAGAATCTTCCATGTACATTTGAGAGTGAATGTATTTTCTGCTATTATTGCATAGTATTTTGCTAGTATGATAGTCTAACTTATTTGTAGTGATTTTAACTCATTCTCTTTTCATGCTGACTCACTGAAAGTGAGATCTAAAAATAACTAACTACTGTTGATGAACGGTTTGTTTTATCCTTACTTCAACAGATTTACTTCATTTTGTGGTTCTCTTGCATAAAATCCTACATCTTAAAGACTGAGCTAGCCTTTTCCATCACATCTTTGTTTCTAGTAACAGTTTTAGTCTTAGCCTTTTTTATCTGCTATCAGAGGAGTCAATCTACTTGTATATGATCAGTTAGTATTGGTGCCTGGTGATAAAGACTAGAATAACCCACTGAGGGAAGATGGATTCAGGAAGAGGTAATATATGCAATTAACTGCAGGCATTACTCTGTGAGGTGTGGAAGAATATTTTAGAGGGTATGTGGAGGGCTTGGTTATACATTCATTGTCTTTGGAGGGAGATAATGGAAATATTTGCCATGCATGAATATCTGTTCTGGTGATCCTAGAGGCAAATCGTTGTTATCATTGCCTTGCAACATGATATCACATTTTGTGTATGTGGCTCAGGTGAGAAAGAGAGAGACAGGACCAGGATAAAATATTTTTAACCCTTTTCTGAGCCCTTGTAAGGTCAGTCCTGTACCTTAAGGATCTAAAACACAAGGTTAAAGGAACTCTCCATGAAACCCAGAGCAGAGGCTGTGCACCTACACTTTGGATCCTTTCTGGAGTCACAGATGTAAAAAGGAAAATAAAGATACAGGGAATAAAAAAAGAGGATACTATTGCATGTATTTTTTTTTGGTAGAAGTTAATAAGCTGTAGATAGCAGCTTGTAAAAGGTCCTTGTCATGTACTAGCATAAAACAGGTTTTATAGATAGTAATTATCTAAGGATTTGTTGTTCATTTTGTCAGACCCCAAGGAGAAGACAGCTGTGGAGTTTCTAGATGGTGTATGTTGATGCCTGGAACTAGTCAAGCCCATCATTTCTATGGTTGTTTTTGAAAGAGCCATTTTTGGGGGGGCTCAAACTGCATTAATTTAACTCAAGAGACAGGAAGGAAGGGTTTAAATCACAACTCTGAAGCTCTGTCAGTTGTTTCTTCTCACTCTCCCTTCCTCAGAGGACAAGCTGCGGATCAGTGTTTTTCCTCTGCAGGAAATGTTATTTCAAACCCAGTGGATAGGGATAAATCATGAACCTGAACTCACGGGAAAGAACCCAACCCAGCCATTGATACTTTTCTTTTTTTACTGGATTTTAAAAATATTTGGTAGGGATGGTGTCCCTCACCTATCTCCTTAATAAATACATGGAGGTTTATTCTTACTTACGAATGGCTGACCTTAGCTCAGCTTTTTTCTTGTCAGCTTTTCTAAATTAAATTATCCCATTTCTCTTTATGTGTTGCCTCTGAGCTCTTTTACCTTTATTTATTCTATATGCCTTGCTTTCCTTCTTACTCTGTGACTGGTGCCCTTGGTGTCCTCCTCCTCTTGTCCCTGGAGGTCTCTCCTCCTATTTATTCTCTCTGCATGCCAGCCAGCCCTGCCTATTTTTTCCTGCCTAGCTATTGGTCTATTCAGCTCTTCATTAGGCCAATCAGGTGTTTTAGACAGGCAAAGTAATGCAGCTTTACAGAGTTAAACAAAGGCAACATAAAAGAATGAAACACATATAAAATATTCCACAATGTTCTTTTCTTGATGCTATATCCTTATCCTTTAACTCTCCTGGAGTTATGCTGTGTGGAATCTCCCCATAACTTCTGTTTGAAAACTACTGTTTCACCACACTTAGCCCCTCAATAAGAACAATTGTAATTTACTAGAAAACATGTTTGGAAGCATTCTGCTTTGTATTTTATGGTAGCCCATTCAATATGAATAGAGTTGGCCACAGCCACCTGTGCCTGTCTTTGTACCAGTACTGTTGAAGAAGCATGCTTATAGGTTTATTTTCTTTGTCTGGAAGGTTGTGGCAACAATGCCTGAAGATATGACAACAAGCTTTGATCCTAGTGAGCCATCATTAGAATCACAGATATGTGTGGTTGCCATTGCACTGCTTACCATTTTCTTATTTCTTTGGAGAGGATAGTGATCAGTAAGTTACCACTTATAGTAAGTGAATGGTCATTCTAGGTTTTTTGCTTTTGTTTTTTAAGTTTATTTCCTTTTATGTGTATGACTGTTTTGCTTGTATGTATGTGTGTGTGTCACGTGTTCCTGGTCTACAGAAGTGATTAGTGGGCCATTGTTGGATGTCCTGGAGCTGGAATTACTGATGATTGTGAGGTATAATGTCAATGATGGCATTGAATCTTGGTCCTCTACAAGACTAACAAATGCTCTGAGCCATGTCTCGGTAACCTTCATTTTGTGTTTAGACTGAACAACTAATTGGAGAAACTTATTATTTCAGGGAAATGAGTTAGGTCTTAGTGTTCTGCGTTATGCTAACAGGTGGTTTTTAAAAACTGAACAGGGATTAACAGAAATATTTTTATGTAAGTATATTTTAAAAGATTTTATTGTAGGGATACTACACACTAGTACTAAAGCCCCAAGTTTCTTTCTTTTCCTTTTCTTCTTTAAATTTGGGGTGTCTGTGCTTGTTTTTAACAATATTAAAAAGTTTGCAGGTATATCTACTTCCCAACTAAGAGTAAAAATCACTACTTTCATGGCTCTCCTGGATCATATATTGCTTTTTCCTATGCTAACTGTTTTTAAGGAGGGAGTCATAACATAGCCTTTTCTTTCTGAGACTTCTTTTTAGATGTTGGCCTTTGTGCTTCTGACTGACTTCATTTCTAATATCTTCATGGTTTTTTCTTCCTTACCTTCTGCTTACACATATCCCACTTTTTTGTCTTTTTTTTTTTTCTTCCAGTTTTTTGTCTCTGTTTTCTAGGTGGCATGAGTGTTCTTGTTTGCGTCCCTTGATCACTTTACCCTATCCCCACTGTTCTCAAGGGTGTATTTATCTCTTCCTCATCGAAAGCTGAAGTATGAAGAAGAAAAAGACTAATGAGTTTTTTAGTCAGTCAAGGTCTAGGGACCAATGATATTTCATATATTTTTATTTTGATTATTAACCGTAGGAGATTTAATAATGGTGGCTCCTTAAAATACTTTGTTTTAGAGCCAATATATGCATGGGAAACATGGGGTTAAGTGGAATTATACAGTTTTCTTTAGAATGAGACTGTTTCAGAGACACACATGATACCACACAATGGGAGACCTTACAATATAGCATTGTTTTCATTTGAAATAAAAGGCTTTCGGGTAATTTATTTACCATAAGGCCATAAGAAATTTGGCGTCTTAAAGCTGGAAGTAGAAGTCAGATAGATTTGCTTAAAGATACATTTGTTTTTATGTAATTTTGTTAAATTTTTTGTTTCAGATTCAGAGCCGAATTTATTTGAGTAAGTAGTCTTTTTTGATTTTAGATCTTGTGATTGTATCTAATTTAAAGTGTTTTCACACTTTAGTACTAATAATCTTTCCTTTGATTTCTCAGTAAGGAAGAATAGACTGGCTGTGGAACTTGCAATGGAAATCAAAAAGAAATGTGATCTAATTGACAAAGTGTGCCTTGCTCAAGAGGAGGTAAGATGTGTTTGAAAATACGACCCATCACATTGTGCTGCTTAATTGATCTCCATGGGTTATTGCCTGCCATCAGAGCTTTGTTTCAGACCAGAGCTCTGTTGCTGCTCAACTTCATCACTTAGCCATTCTCTTTGCAGCCACCCTGGTGATGTGTAGTGTTTACCTTCCCTGACTATTTAGTCAGAGCAACTTGATTTGCTTATTGCTCATTTAGATATTGTAAAATTGCCTTTTACGTCTTATCCACCTTAAAAGATGACTTTATTTTTACTGTGTGTGTCTATTTGTGTCTATGTGTGTAGGCATGTACCAAGAAGGCATTTGTGTGGTGATCATAGGATCATAGGACGTGGAGGAGTCACTTTCCTCTTTTTACTACGTGGGTCCCTGGGATTGAACTCAGGTTATCAGTCTTGGCAGCAAGCTCCTTAACTACTTACTGAGCCATCTCACTTGCCCATTTCCATCCTTTTAAATGCACTCATAATCTTTCTCAGTTTATGCCATATAGATTAGGGCCTTTGCTTTTACTATTTTATGTCATATATAAGAGTTTTTCAGATATATGAATTGTAAATCTCTTCTACTCTGTGGCTTACATTTCTGTTTTGTTTGGTGTCTTAGAAGGTAGAGGATTTGAATTACAATTTAATGTAATGTAATGTTTCATGAGGTTTTTTTTGCTTATCAAGGATGTAAAGGTACTTTTACTTGTTATCATGTAGAGACTTTATTTACTGTTTTCATTTGGACATGCTAGGGCTACTGTGACAAAATACCTTTAGCAGCAGAAGTGAATTTCCTTACAGTTCTTGAAACGAGTCCATGGAGATATAGCCAGGCTTTGCTTCCTCTGTGACCTGTCCCTTGACTTTAGATAGTACTGTCTGCTTGTTGTGTCTTTCTCTGTCCTAGTGTTCTCCTCATAGGATATCAGTCATATTATGTTGCGGTCATCTTAAATCCCTCATTTTAACCTAGCTGTATTCAAAGGCTTTGTCTCTAAATAACACAAATTCTGAGGTGCTGAGATAAAAGAGACAGGGTTTCTCTGTGCATCACTGGCTGTCCTGAAACTCACTCTGTAGACCAGGGTGGTCTGAAACTCACAGATTTTATCTTCCTTACTTGCCTTATTTATCACATGATTTAAATGTCTGATAGCCAGTTACCACATATTGTTCTACTGACAGACTGGAGAAGCCATTAATCCATTCAGGGGATAGTAGAAGACTCACTTCTTTAGATACTCTTTAGTCACACTTGCTGTTAGGGTTTTCAGCTCCAGAAGATGTGGGGAAACTTTGCTAGTCACAACGGAAACGTTCTGCCTTATGTTGCCTAGGCTGATGGATGTGGCTTGTTTGTAGACCTGGCTTTCCTCAGCACAGTGTTTAGATTGCAAAACTAAGCTCACAAAATCCAAGGGTTCTTTACATGGTGGATATAAATTCTGTTTCCTTCTTTGGTGTCTATTTAGATACAAGTTGAGAAAAAATTAATATTTTTTCCTCACGTGTTCCCTTATTTCATTCAGTATGAAGGCTTAGAGTCATCCTTAAAGGAGGCCAACTTTGACAAGGCATCAACAGAAGTACAGAGTTTGAAGGTAAAAACAAAAGTATGATATAAAAGCTAGGGGAAAGATTCTTATTAGAAATATCTTGTCTCCTCAAAAATAATTATGTCAGAGAAATATGAAATTGTGTATCTGGATCTTATAATGTACAGAAAAAGTTAGTGGAAACAGAATATTTGTATGTAGCATAAAATATTTTAAAACAGAACAGTTTCTACTCTTGTCATTAACTTGTTTTGAGGGATACAAAATGAGTTTATCAGAAGCTATAGATTTATAGAAAGAAAGAAATTCTGCATTCTGTACTCCGGTGAAAGGATTGAAAAGACAATTCCTACTTTTGACATAGTATGCTCCTGGAAAGAAACATAGAACTCTCACAAATTTAAGCATAGTAGCAGACAAGCAAGTTGTAACCATATTATTTTTTCTTACCATGGTAGTACACATTTACTAAAATTAGACCAGAGGTTTAAATTGTAAAGACTGGCATGGTGATAAATATTTAATCCCTTTCTGTGCATCAACCCTTGTCTACACACTCCATCACAGCCAGTTTTTAGTCCATAACCATGAATTCACAGAATGGAGAGTTTAGGAGAGTTGGACAGTTAACTCTCCTGATTCAGAGGACACAATGGCTCGTCTTAACAGACAGAGTATGATGTGATGAAGTGCCTCAATACTCCTTGCAAGTTGAACGGTTATTAAAACTGAGTTGTGAGCCTTTATAGTGAATAGAAATAGCCTGCTCCTACCAATGAAAAAACAGAAAACAAACTTTGTCCCTTTGATTATGTGTTCAGTCCAGAATGGCAGTTCTGTCATCCTCTGTCCTGAGTAGCAAGTCTGTGTTTATGATGTAGAATGCCCTTGTAGAATCTGCAGGGAGTTTAGACTCCAATTAAACTCATTAATTTTTCTTTATTTTTACATAAAAGTTTTTTTGGAATACAACTGTTTTAATTCCTTCAGGGGTATTCATTGTTTTCCATGGTTGACTGGTGGGCACCTAAAATACTTACATGTTTTTTTTATAGAAGTTGCTGGCAACTGCTAAATCTGCTGTTATTTCAATATTTGAGAAATGAAAAAATGTGTAAAGTGTTTATTAATTTGAGTATACTCATCTGATTTTTACCCTAACTAAAAATTCTTATGTTTGGCTTGTTTAAGGTTAGCTTTCTATTTTAGGCAACTTATAAAAATCTAGAAAGAGATAAATCTAAACTTGAAGAAGAAATATTACTTATAGAGAAGAAACTAGAAGAAGAGAGAGCTAAACGTTATGAAGAAGTGGAATTGGTGAGTCTCATATATTCCAAGAGAATTATGAATCTTATATAAATTAAATATTGATTAAAATATTATATGTGAGCCAACCATAGTGGCACAAACTTATAATACCAGGACTTGGGAGGAAGAAACAACAGTTCTAAGCCCTGAACAGGGAGAGGATATACTATCTTCAAAAATGAAAAGAAACTCATGTATGTAAAACATGAATGAAGGCTGGACATTCTTGACAAATGCCTTTAATCTTAGCACTCTGGAGGCAGAGGCAGGCAGATCTCTGGGAGTTTGAGGCCAGCCTACTCTACTGAACGAGTTCCAGGAAGGTTCCAAAGTGGCACAGAAAAACCCTGTCTTGAAAATTCAAAAGAAAAAACAATGATGTAGACTAATATGGGAACAAAAATTTTCACATCTGATCTGATCTTTTCACCTCTTTTGTTTATTTGTTGATATGTTTTGCTTTTTCAAGACAGTATTTCTCCGTGTAATAGCTCTGGGTGTTGTGAAACACACTATGCAGACCAGTCTGGCCTGGAACTCACAAAGATCCACCTCCCTCCGCCTCCTGTTTTCTGGGATTAAAGGCATGTGCCAACACCTCCCATCAAACTTTTACTTTTTAGATGTTATGATGAGTGGCTTGTGCATATTCCTGTTTTCTTATTGTTTATATTTATTGATATACTCTTAGAATATAGTCCTGTATGTATAAGTGAGGCTGGCCTCAAACTCATGACCTTCCTGCCTGTGCCTCTTAAGAGCTGGGATTACAAGTGTGCACCCCCACACTTGGCTAGCTTGTTATTTAAATGGAAAATTTCAATATTTACGTTGCAAGTAACCATAAACAATATTACTTGAATATTCATAGTGAAAAATATATAACATATGTATTTTTATTTTACTTTAAATTCTGGATTAAGCAAAATCTTGATGTGTGTGAGATTATTTAACATATGAATTAGTGGGTTCACCTTAAACCTGAAAAGTTCTATGATGTATTGCATTTGTAAGGACATCATGTGATTACATAATTTGTAAAATCCTTGTGAGCACTTGGAATGCAATCTGACAAGGCCTCCTCATCTGGCCTCTCCCTTTTATTAACAGTAAATTAATAATGTACCTAACTAATGCATGTTGTCTTGGAGCAAAATGGACTTATTAAATTCTTACTGACTGATACTGTCTTTTCAGATGAGTGGCCTTTCAAAATTGATGCAGTCTCTAGCAGATGAATCACAGTCTGTCAAATCACAGCTAGCTGAAGTAAGTTAAGTTGAAATAAATTGGTCTGTCATTTCTGATGACCATTTATGTTTCATATTATTATTGGGTATATTTGTCAGAGTTTTTTAGAGGAACAGAATTTAGAAGATGATATATATATATATATATATATATATATATATATATATATATATATATCGGGTATTTATTAAAGCGTTTCCAGGCTGTGATCCACTCAGTCCAGCAATGTCAGTCTACCAACAGAGATTCCAAGAATCCAGCACTTTCTCAGTCCATGAGGCTGGATGTCTCACCTGATACTCAGTATACACTGGAATACCAAAGAAGTAGGCTGTAATGCCAGTGAGGGTGAGGACCAGCAAGCTTCCTCCTTCCAATGTCCTTTAGATAGAAACAGTACTCACAGCTTCCTTGGGTTTTAGTTAATTCCAGTTATTGTTGATAACCAAACATAGCCATCACATTAGGTAATAAAATATTGTTAGTATTTGAAATGTAACCAAGCTTAAATATGCATTTGTTTTGATGTGTTACTTTGATTGAAATTCATTTTCCTCTGGATATATTTAACCTAGGAATATATCTGAGCACTCTTGAAGTTGTGTAACATGTATCGATAATAAAAAGATTTGCCTCCTGCCATATATTGTTTAGGTCAGGAGACAAAGAGTAAGGAGTGTGGGGTCTTTCCCTAATATCTACTCCTGCACTAGTGAGCATGAGGACTGTCCTCATGAGACCTCCAGAAAGCCTTCAATTCTGGTTAGAGTTTCTTTTTTAAAATCACAAAGTGGGCAGGCAAGCAAGCAAATTTTTCTGAAGTGCACATGGCAGTAGCAGGTTGCTAAGGGTAACAACCCATTCTTTCAGCTATTTCTCCAGGTTTTTCCCTTCCTGGTAGCAAGTGAAGCCATGTTTGTCAAATAGGCAGTACAAGCAGTGTTTTAAGTAAGCCGCTAAATAAACCAGCAATTCTGTAACTAATAATTGTTCTTTTCTATTTCAGTAGTTAACAAAATTGTCTGCATTGTACATGGAAGGTTCAATAATTTGTTCAAAGTCATGTGGCAAATGAGTGTATCAAAGTAGTGTTGATACTGCCTCTGCTGTAAATAGTGGAATGTTTTGACCTTTGCTTACATTTTATGTTCTTCAGAAAAGACATAATCAGGTGGCTTTCTGTTAAATTGTTTTAAACGGTATATTTCTATTACTTAGGCCAAAACCACACTAAGAATAATTGAAATAAATAAAGAACGACTTAAAGGAGTAATAACAGATAACTTGAATGAAAATTCTCAACTTCAGGAAAGCATGCTTCAGGTTTGTAGACTACAGATATTCTTTTAGATGTGAATATAGCCTTTGATGTTCTGGGCACCTACCTCACAAATGAACCATGTGTGGAGTTGTGTAGTGAATGAGTAAACTTATGGGATCAGGAAGTCTCCCCTGCAGACTCCCATAAAGGATTTAAAAGTGTGTTCTTCCATCTGTCTTCTCCCATGATAGAAGGCAGTCAGAATTTTTACTCTCACAGGAGACATCGGCTAACAGGTTCCTCATAATAAAGACTGCAGTAAGAGTTAACAGGTTACCAATTGGGGTCCTAGAGGAGGGAGGAGTTCTTGGGTAATGTAAAGTGACAACTTACCTTTTGTCCTCACCCTCCTCTCCCGTAGACACTAACACACACGTGCTCTCGCTGCTGTTGTCATAAATCTGTTTATCTTCCCAGGTCCCAGGCCCCTTCCCCTCTGTCTCTTTCCTTCCTTCCTTCCCCTCCCTTGCTTTCTCTCTTTTCCTTCCTTTCTATAGTGTGCATATTGAGATGGGAGTGTTTGTGGGGGTGTGGTATGAGAGTTTGACTGTGCACAGGTGTGACATGGTGTTGGTCCTTACCTTTACTTTGTTACAGACATACTGTTCTTTTCCTCTTGTGGAAACGCTTTTACTATCTTCCCAACTTACTAGTGAGACATTTTCTTCTTACAGTATTATGGATCTCTAAATAGTAGTCTGTCTGACTTGACTATATATCCTGAGTTGCCCGACTTTTTATTTTACTACTTGGCTTCCTGTAATGGATATTTGTAATCTATCTCAATGGAAATGTCAATCACTCAACTGTCTTTGCTAATTTGGATATTTGTAATCTATCTCAATGGAAATGTCAATCACTCAACTGTCTTTGCTAATTTGTTCATTTACAATTTTATTATTGTTATTATTTTTATTTATTTTTTGAGAGTGTCTTGTATTGTAATTCAGGGTGACCTGGAACTTACTGAGCTACTCAGTCTCCTAATTGCTAGGGTCATAGGTATGTGTGTGCCTACTGCCAGATTTTTCCTCTTCTATTTTTTATTTTAATTATGTGCATGTGTGTAACTTGATTCTAGATATGTGCACACAAGTGCAGTTACCTTTGGAGGCCACAAACATCAGATCCACAACATAGTCTGTAAGGGGAACCAAATTCAGGTCTTGTGAAATAACCATAGATATTCTTGGACTCCTCCTTCATTTTCTTCTGGGGGCCATTTTTCTTGGAATCTTAGATTCTCCTAGTCCAATAAGAATGTGTAATGAGTGGCAGTGGTGGCACATACCTATTTATCCCAGCACTGTGAACAGAAGCAGGTGGATTTCTGTGAATTTGAGCCCAGCCAAGTCTACAGAATGAGATCCTGGATAGCCAGAGAAACCATGTCTCCAAGAAGGAAAGAAGGGAGGAAGAAAGGAAGGAAGGAAGGAAAGAGAAAGAGCAAAGAAAGAAAAAGAAAAATGTGTTCTATAGATCTACTGGGCATTTTTGCCCTGATACTACAGTTCACTCAGCAGCCAAGGATTCTTGTTTCCTTATCTTAAATGTTCTGTTTCCTGTTTCAAAAGAGAACATTTGCGATTCATTAGCTTGTTTATCTTTCAGATAATAAGGTACAGTAGGTAATTTTAAAAGGAGATTGCACAGTTGTAAAGGTCTTATTTTCCATTTTTAAAAAAGATTTTATTTTGAAATTATTATTTTTTAATTTTGTGCGTGTGTTGTTTTGTGCATTTGTGTTCATGATTAAGGTGCTCTCAAAAGCCAGGGAAGGATTTTGAATCTCCTGTACTTCGAGTTATAAGTGGGTGTGATGAGCCCGATATAGGTGCTGGGAACTGAACTCAGGACCCCTTGGAGAACAGTGCATAGTATTAACCACTGAGAAATTGCTCTAACTCGTTGTTCTCTTTCATGTTTCTGATATATAGATACTTATTTGCACTTCTTGTTGTTTTGATTCTGTTTTGTTGTTGTTAGTGTGACAGGGTTTTTCTGTGTAATAGTCTTGGCTGTTCTGGAACTCACTATAATCTCATGCAGGCTCAAACCAGGAGATCTTTCTGCTGTGCTGCATTTTACTTAAAATAAAATTTTGATATTGCTGCATTGTCTTCCCTTTCCATGTTTGGTTTTGAAACTTGAATGATGTGTTGATTATGGGACCTTCTTTGCTTTCTGCCCTTTTTTTCTCCTCAAACATTATCTTTCTGTTGTCTTTAGCTCTCTGAGATTGTGTGATGATGTGTCACATAGGGTTTCTTTAATATGTTGGATTCTTACATTCTGGAAACTCTTGAAACTGTGGGTTACTAGAACTATTTATTGTGATAATTTAAATTTTGTTTTTTTTCCTTTTTATTTAAATTTGAAACATAGTTGTCAATCCCAGTTCTCTCATGTTCCCATTCACGCCTATAACCCCCACCAAAACCCTCCCTATCCCCTTTCTGCTTCCAATGAAGGGTGAGTCCTTCCGTGACCATATAGCAATCCAAGAAATACTGGAGAGACTAACATTAAAGCCCTTCCATGATAATGATATTGACGACTACCTGATTTGTTGAGTGTGTTTGTGGGTGTGTGTGTGTGTTCATTTGTGCATGTGGATACATGTGTGTAAATGTGTGTAGTGACTAGAGGCCTTAACAGTGTTAGGAATGGTCCACCTCATTTTTTTAGAAAGAATAATCTCTCTTAAGTAATTCTGTCTATAATGTGGTTTGATCACGACAGACCGCCTGAAACAGAGTACAAGCTGATCCTACATTCCAAACAGCTGGACAAAACAGCCCTACAGACTACAGCTAGGATATCTGAATCTTCTTCGAATCCCCAAAGACAGCGCCCCTTACCAGCAGGAAGTAGTTTGGAAAGAACGACGCCCAAATTCCCAAATATTGTGTATAAATGTTTGTTTTCATTTAATTGGACTTTGTTATATAAAATTAAATAATAAAATAAAATATATATATAAAAAAAGTGGGAAAAAAAGTACCACCATTTTAAAACACTAAACTTTATTAAAGAAAACATTTCCAAAAAAAAAAAAAAAAGTAATTCTGTCTATCCTGGAGCTCCCTATGCAGAATAGGATGACTTTGATCTCACAGAATTCCACCTGACTCTGATTCCTGGGCACTGAGGTAAAAGGTGTGCATTGCTGTGCTGGACAACATTTCATCTCATTGAGCTGGTTGGCCTTAAATCCAATTAGAAAGTGGTTGCTTACTTTAATAACACTTATGCTACTATGGTACCATAAGCCACATCTTGCTGCTGGGTTGTTATTTCAGCTTGTGTGCTTCACAGGTAGGTGACATTGATGAATATGTTTTGTACTGCTGTATGCATAACACCTTACAGCACTATTGAAGCTTGCCAGTAGGGATGAAACATTCAGCTATATGTATTCATAAAAGAAAAAATGAGATGAGTGGAAGAAAATGTGATGTGTATATGCATGTTTGAGAGAAGACAGGTACAGGGAGGTAATAGGAGAGATATCAGGAGCATGTGTGTGCTTCTGTGTGTTGGTATGTGTGTATATGTTCAGGCATTCATAGGGACTAGAGGAGGACATTAGATCATGTAGAATTACAGGCACCTGTGAGCTATTCAGTGCAGGTGCAGGGGAATTGAGTGTGGGTCCTCTGCAAGAGCAGTATGTGCTTTTAACTACTCTACTGTCTCTCTAGTTCCCTAATTCTTCCCTTTTGGTTTCCATTCCTCCATCTACTACTACTGCTTTCAATCATGAGCCTCTCTGGATTGTGTCAGATCATCTTATTTTATGTTTTCCTAACTGGCATATGTTTCTTCTATTGTCTGTGGATTGTTTGGTCTCACATGTGTTCCTACTGTTCGTCCATTTTCTTTTGGGGTTGATGCCTTTTCCTTTCACATCTTTGTTCTATCATCTCAGATTTTAGAAAACATGGTGGTGAGGACTCCTGTGTTGATTGTCCTTACTATAATAAAAGCTGAGTCATCCTCACTTCAAAGTCCTACCTTCTATACCAGGCTAAACTGGAACTCACAGTGAAGTTCAGGCTCAGATTATCTGCAGAATATATATATCTGGACATTGGTGGCACGTATCTTTAATTCCAGCACCTGGGAGGCAGAGGCAGGTGTATCTCTGCTGTGAGTTCCTGGCCAGCATGGTCTACAGAGTTGGTTCTAAGAAAGGCTCCAAAGCAATACAGAGAAACTCTATTGGGAAAACAAAACAAACAAACAAACAAAAGTAATGAGATGTAGCAGAGTATATAGGGTACAAAGATAGAAATAATTGACTAGATTTTTCATACAAGTATGTGTCAAAATCATGTACTTGATGAAAATTTTCCTTGGAAATTAGTTGAAGAATATTTCTTATTTTATAGTCTTCTGTTTGAAAGTTCTTTATAAAAAGGAACCACATCTGAGTGCCTATTTAAGTAGCAGCCCTATCTTTTTTAATATCATTTAATGACACATTTAGTATCTTTTAATGATATGGAAAAAATTCATCTAAAAATTGTGCTGTCTTTCACATCCTTGTTATTGTTTTCCTATCAGTATTTAGAAGAAGCTAAAATCATGAAAGAACAAATGAATCAACTCAATAAAGAGAAAATAGCAATCAAAGTATCCAACGTACAGGCAGAGCAACTCCTAAAAGTAAAGGAAAATCAGTTCAAGGTAATGGCTTGTTGGGTTTAGTCATTAGATGGCCACAATTTTATACTTAATTGTAAAATCAAATAATTTTAACAGCTTTTATTTGCTATTGTGTCTTTTTATTACATTTCAAATGCTTCTAGAACATACATAGATTTGTAATACATATGTTAACACTCCATGTCTTTGTTCTCCAGTATCTTAGCCTGGAGTTCATGAATAAAGAAATAAAATAATGATTTTTACCTTTTTGTTGTTTTATATAACCAAGTCCATTTAAATGAAAACCAACATTAGAAAACATTTGGGAATCTGGGCATCGATTTTCCAAACTACTTCTTGCTGGTAAGGGGCTCTGTCAAGGTAATTCCAAGAAGATGCAGAAATCCTGGCTGTAGTTTTTAAGGCTGCTTTGTCAAGCTGTTTGGAATGTAGGATCAGCTTGTACTCTGTTTCAGGCAGTCTGGCTTGATCATACCACATTAATCTGGAAGGAATCCACATCTTTTCATTTTCTGTGGAAGCAAAAATAGAAATCCTTTTCCCCAGTAACTTGTCCTTGAACTTAAATTTTGGAGTCAAAGCATTTTTTTTAATTTATTTTATTATTTTACATGTCCATCCCAGTTCCCTCTCCCTCTCTCCCTCCCTCCCTTCATTCCTCCCTCCCTCCTTCCCTCCATCCTTCCCTCCTTCCCTCCCTTTTATACTCTCTGCCCTCTCACTAGCACTCAACCACCCTCACCTCCCATCCCCCACCCCAATTCCATATGTAGGGGAATGCCATCCAGGTGGGTTCATGTAGATCTGACAGGTCATGTGAAGTAGGGACTAGGGCTTCTCTCCTGTCTCTAGGTTAAGGCAGTTGTCCCTCCATGGCAGATGTGTTAGCAAGGTCCTTTTGTGCACCAGGGACACATCCTGGCTCCACTGTCTGAGTTCCCTTAGACGGCTCAGTCCTTCTGGATGAGACACATATTCATTGAGGCCTGAGTCAGTCCCATGCTGGCTTCCCAGCTATCAGTCTGGTGGCCCATTAGCTCCTTTTTGTTCAGGTAAGTTGTCTCTACGTGTTTCTGTAGCTTGGTCTTGTCCTCTCCATCTTCATCCGGGTTGTACTTTGACTCAGTTTTTATGTATGGGTGTTTGCTCCTGTTTCCATCAGGCACAAGTTTAGGACTCCATGGATAGGTTAGATGTTGATCTCACTCTCCGGGAAGGGCATTTATGGTAGCCTTTCCATGGAATCTCAGCTTGTTAGTTGGCAGCAGTCTTGTAGGTCTCTAGACCTTTCTTTGCATTCAATTTTATCTTCAAACCATTATTGGCTCTATCTTTTATGTTCTCCTCTCTCTCTCTCTCTCTCTCTCTCTCTCTCTCTCTCTCTCTCTCTGTGTGTGTGTGTGTGTGTGTGTGTGTCTCATCTTCTATTCCTAACCGGGCTCAATCTTCCTGGTCCCACATATTTTCCTTTCCTCCCCCTCCTTTTCTCCTACTTTTCTCTCCATTCGCTGCCCCCCCACTTCCCCTGAGCTCTGGGGGACCTGTCCCTTCCCATTTCTGTGAGGGACTTTATATGAATCTCTTAGAATACACCTTGTATCCTAGTTTGTCTGGTGATGTGACTTATAGCCTGGTGATCATTTGATCTAGGTCTAAAATCCATATATGAGTGAGTACATACTGTCTTCCTCTTTTGTGACTAAGTTACCTCATTCAGGATGGTTTCTTCAAGTGCCATCCACTTGCCTGCATGCTTCCCACAGAGGCCAGAAGAGACCACTGGATGTCCTGGAACTGGAGTTACAAGTGGTTGTGAACCATCTGATGTGGGTGCTGGGAAAAGAGCTTAGATGCTTTAGCAGAGTAATGAGTCCCGAACTGCTCAACTATCTCTCCAGTCCAACTGCAAATTAGTAAAAAAAAAAAAAAAATATATATATATATATATATATATATATATATATATATATATAATGAATGTCAAAAGAAAGTATTTTAGGGAGTGGGGAGATGGTTTAGTGGGTTAGTGCACTTGGTCTGCAAGCATAATGACTTGAGTTTGAATTCTAAGCACCCACATAAGAAGAGCATGGGTGTGCATGTTTGAGAGCCCGCACAGGGGACAGAGACAGTAAACACTGTATCTGATTTTGTTTTCTCTTCTTTCTTTTCCTTATTCTCTTCATCCTTCCTTCATTCCTTCCTTCCCTCACTACCTCCCCTTCCTCCATCCCTCCCTTCCATAATATCCATAATATTTTTGTTGCATACAGAGTTTCAAGAGGTATTTTTTTATTACCAGAACTCACTTTATTATATCAGGCTGGCTCCCATCTCACATAGATCTGCCTGCCTATTCCTTCTGAGTGGTGGGGTAAAAGTTGTACCATGTTCAGCACGTTAGTTTTTCAGGAATAATAGTCCCTAAATGTAGAGTTAGAAAATAAAACCAACTATTTACATATCTCAATTGCAGACAGATACTTAGGGCACAAAAGGATTTATTTATGGGGATTGATTTAAAAATTATAATATTTAAAAAACTTACTTGTGTATGTATGTGTCATGTATGTGCATTCCATGATGTGGGTATGGAGTTCAGAAGACAAATTTTGGGAGGCAATTTTCCTACCATGTGTGTTCTGGGGATTAAACTCAGATTATCAGTCTAAGTGGCAGATGCTTTTACCTGCCGAGCCATCTCATTGGCTCAGGATTGAATTTCATATGAGTTAACTTCTAAATTGTAAAGCTATTATCATGAGTCATTACCTTCTCTTTTTGTTTTCTCTTTTTACTCAATATCCAGTCTCTGATGGAGAGCCTGCTAAGGATGAAAGACTGGAAATCTGTGCTTGGGGAAGATGTAACTGATGATGGTAATCTGGATGTAGAAGTGAACAATGACTTAGAGAATAACGTGCACTGACTTGTGGCAACCGGCTCCTTGTTTCCTCTTCATTCCACATGTGTATCGAGGTCCTCATATACTTAGACTTGACACATTTTGTCTATCTTCATGAAGTACCATGCACTCTTTCCACCTTATTTAACTAGTGTTTTGTGTAAATCTTTCTTTACCTCTTCAGAGTTGTAGACTTCTTCTCTTTTGTTCTTCTCTATAGCCTATATTTCTTCATTATAACAACACAGCTCTTAAGTTCCATAACAAAAGGGGAACTATAGTAAGGTATAGTAAGTTATATTTGTATTTTTCATTTTTATTTTATAATAGAAGAAACATAAATTCTATTTATGTTTAATAGTACTTAACTTGGAGCCATGGTTCATTAATAATTTTAGTGTTGAAGCCACGATTGACTAATTAACCTGGATGCTGTAATGCCATAAGAATCTAAGCATAGTTAAGTCCATGGACACTGTTTATGTAAATATTCAGTTCTTGTTGGGTCTCTGTAGTGCACTTTCTATCTTCCTGAGTGTAGGTCACTCTACCTTATGTAAATTATTGTTTTTATTTTAATTACTCTTTTTACTGAGACAATCCTCTTGTCTTAGCTGTGAAATGTTGGAATTAGAGTCAAGAGCAAGTAAGCTCAGACTCAAATTGTTTAATTTTTGCTGGAAGAGGGGTTGCAAGACTAGATGAAGAACTAATGCATTAATTTGGATGTGTTCACTAAGTATGGTTTTATTTTTCACTGTAGGTAATCAGCCTAAGGGAGCTTTGAGGAAGCTAATATATGCTACTGAGGTTTGTATTAGTATGTAAAAATCTAGATGAGAAGGAGGAGGACCTACAGCAGAGATGAAATCTGTGTGTCCTTATGTAACTAATTTAAAGAGTGCTTTTATTTTTTTTGTATAAGGTTATATGATAAATGATTAGAATTTTCTTTTTTTTAATGTATTAATTTTCTGTGCATTGGTGGTTTGCCAGCATGCTTGCCTTTATGAGTGTTTGAGATTCCCTGGAACTGGAGCTACAGACACTCGTGAGCTGCCATGTGGGTGTAGAGACTTAAATCCGGGTCCACTGGCAGAGCAGCCACTGCACTATCTCTCCAGCCCCTAGGATTTCCTTATCAATTTCTTTTTTTATATCAACTTTAGAAATTCTTATAATTAGAGTATTTAGAAATGTTCAAATTGTACACTCATTCCTTCCATTAAAGATATCTTCAGAAATATTATTGTTTTGTTTCATCATTCACCTTATTCATTATTTTCTTCTGGTTCCAATGGTTCCACATACTCTTTTGAGAAATAAATAATAGCTGTGTTTTCTTCTGATTTATTCCCTCTGTCTGTTCTTAGTTAATCTGTGTAAAAAGTCCTGATTGTATAGGGTGAAGGCTGCTTTAGCAGCTGCACTGATGTCTTTATGTTGTCCATGATAACATCATCTCAGGGAAAATAACTGCAGAACAGTAGTATGGGGTATATTGGGGATGTGTGTTTGTTTTTTTGTTTTTTTTTTTTTTTTTGTGTGTGTGTAATTGATAATTGCTTTTCTTCTTCTTTTCCTTCTTTAAAGTTAAGTGCTTTGTTAAAAATCCTAGAAGGAGACAGAAAACAAATTTATACTCAGTTATCTGAAATAGATGCAACAAATGATGATCTTACAGGTAAGGGTTCTTGACGAGCATGTCTCCTTAAAGAGAATGAATTATTTCTGAGTTTTACAGTCAGTGGTAAATGTACTCCATTTTCTCTTATATTTATGTAAATTATTAAAAGCATGTAAGAATGTGGAGTATGGTGCATCTTTGTTAGGGTTTCTATTGCTATGTAGAGACACCTTGACCATGGCAACTCTTATAAGGAAGACATTCATTGGATCTGGCTTATAGTTCAGAGTTCTAGGGCCTGCAAATGATAAGTATACCAAAAGTAGTATGCAGAAGATCTCACAGGCAGACATGGTGCTGGGGAAAGAGCCAGAATTTCTATATCTCGATCTGCAGGCAGCAGGAAGGAAGAGTTCCACTGGGTCAGTCTTGAGCATCTGAAATCTCAAAGCTCACCCTCAGTGACAACTTCCTCCTACAAGCAATACTTCCTAATAGTGTCACATCCTCTGAGCCTACGGTGACATTTTCACTCAAGCCACCACAAGGAGTACAATGTTGGATATAGTTTTAGATGTTAAAAAGTTTTAAAGTTAACTTTTTCCTTACATTTTTTAAAATTGAGAAAATGATCTTCAGGACTTGAGCTTGTAATGTCTACTACTTTAATATATTCATATAATTTATTAGCATACACAGGAGTGGATTTAGACCTGTAAAATAAATATTTTTTAGGGAAAGTATTAAAAAAGTTTGCTGATTTTGTTCACATTGAAAAATAGATTTTGCCAGTTGTGTTTGTGCTATAAAAGGCATATCACATCTCACTTTGTTAATGAAATAAATTCATATGCTTATATCTGAAGAGAATGGATGGACATATTCAAATGTCTGTGCTGGGTAACTCAGAATGGGACCACAGGCATCTTTTTTTTTTTTTGTTTGTTTTATTTCTCCTCATCTATATTTTCTTTTCAAAACAGGCTTTATTGTTCCTGTTACACTTGCATAAATGATGCAACATAAGACAAAAGCTTCTGCTTGTGGAGCTTCATTTCCACCTGCCTGATGCTTTTCCTGCCTGTTTCTAACTCTACACCTATGATCACAGGCAAGACCCCTTCACTGATTACACAGCTGAAATTAACATACCAGAAATCAACAACAACAAATTAATCCTCTCAATGAGTACAAGAAATGTCAATATGTAGTCAACCATTGCCACGGCTGCCCAGAACTTCACATTTCTTCCTTTTAATTCTTAACTTATTATGTATTCCAAAAGATAGCCAGAACCATTTGAATCTGGACCTATGCTCTTTACCAGACTTCATCATTGGGAGGACAGCTTCAGTGTACTTTATCTTCTTTATAACCTTCAAGACCAGGGTTGAGATCTGATGAGAAAAAGACCAAAAGGGTCTCAAAGGCCTTTAATTCTTTTAATTAGCAAAATGCTTAAAAATGATTGAACCATTGGATTAAATTGCTCTACTCATTGATTATAGTAATTTTATTGTTATTAGACCTGAAAAAAACACTAGTCTAATTAAAAAAAATGCTGCTATCTGAGAAGAATGGTATTAACAGCATGGAAGATACAGAGAGGAATATGCACTCTTTTCTCAAGGCAGCTTTATCGAGGCATACATTAACATACAGGTATCTTAGTAGGAAGTACCAGTGTAGCAAGCAATTAGTTCACCAGTTATACCATTGTTTACTCCTTCTCTTGGCCAGTCTTAATCCCCTCCCCCCCACCAAGTAATACTGGAAACTCTTGTGTGTGTAGAGCATTCCTCCAAATCCACCTTTTCTTTTTCCATGGTGTTTTTAAAAATTATTTAATGTTTTTTATTTATTTACTTTATTGGGATTTTGCTCACATATATGTCTGTGTGAGAATGTCAGATCCCCAGGAACTGGAGTTACAGACAGTTTTGAGCTGCCCTGTGGGTGATCGGGATTGAGCCAAGGTTCTCTGGAAGAGCATTCATTGCTCTTAACTGCTGAGCCATGTCTCCAGCCCCAACATTCTTTCCTTAATGCGTCATATAATTTTTCAATAATTAATTTTTACCATATGGGAGCATTTTTCCCTAACCATCTCTCATCTCCCATAGTTTCTGGCCTTTTTGGTAATAATTTATAGTGTTCTTCCTTTAAATGCATGTTTCTATGTAACCCCAGGCTTCTTGAAGTCTTCACATTTCTACCTCAGCTTCTAACACGTCTGCTTTATATAGGCTTAAAATTACTGCACCTGGCCTGTACAGTGCCCTATTATAGTGTGTGGGTTTAGTGCATAAAAGCCCCTTCTTCTGAGCCTGATGGTCTGAATTCAGTCTCCAGTGGAAGGAGAGAACAGACCCCTGCTAGTTGTCCTCTGACCTTTGCCCACCTGGGCATGCAGGCTCAGGTGAACACACACACACACACACACACACACACACACACACACACACACACACACACACACATTTTTTTTTAATTGAGCTATACTTTTTCCCAGACCCCTTCCCTCTGAGCCCGCCCCTGCCTTCCACGTCTCCCAAACAGTTAGTTTTAAAATGACATAAAGTAAGACACTACAAAAAAGAGCTTGAGTGTATAATGGTAAAATGATTTGTGTTGTTTTGTAAGACTTCTCTGCATTAGTATGATTCACTTATATTACAGCTTATATTGATCATTGATTTCTTGATAAGTGACTTGTTAGATTTGGCAGACAGTATGGTTGGGCATTTTTTTCTGGTACAGCTTTACAATTTCTGCAGAAGTCACCTATGCATGATTTCCTGTACATGTTCACTTTGATATTACTGTATAGACACAAACTTTTCTTTTGGTCCATATGTTTATTTAGCTTGCATTTTAGAATAATAATATCCCATTGCATATAGTTACTAAACTTTTCCTTGTTATGATTTTGAAACTGCCCTTTTGAAGTATAGTGCATTTTTTCTTGTATTCGACTGGTTCACATTTGTTTTGGGAATGATACCTTAGAGCAGGTCAGAGTTGAGGATCTCATTTCAATATTAGAGCTGTGTAGAGTTGTAGTAATCATAATGAAAGAAAAGTGAGATATGTAAAAATAATGGTATGCTAGTTCATACAGAATTCACAATAACTTATAATTGAGAATCCATTTTGTGTGTGTCTGTATTCATATGTATATAGAGGACAAAAGTAGATATTCAGGCTTTCCTTCAATAGCTTTCCCCCTTATTCATTGAGAAAGCTCTCATTAAACCTGGATTGTGCTGCTCAGTGAGCCCTAGGGATCTTGTTTTTTCCCGTTCTAGCACTCAGACAGGTCTTATATGGGTGCTCATGACCCAAACTTTGGTCCTCATGTTTGTTTAGCCAGTACCTAACTGACTGAGCTATCTCCCCAATTTTGTGGGTGATTCAGTAGTATAGCAGTTGAAATAATGGAAAAGTCATTATTCTTTCCAGTATACATTTTGTTTGAGACTTGGTCTCTCAGGAAAGTGGAAATGAGCACTTACTATCAGCTAGTTTGAATGACAGCACATGAACAATTTTGACTGAAAAAAAGCTGATTTATTAAGGTACTAGTAACTGAACGTTGTCTATAGTAATTGTCTATAGCTGTATGTCCCTGGGCATGTCCAATCTTGTCAATTATCTTTTTTTCTTTAAGATTTATTTATTTATTATGTATACAGTGTTCTGACTGGATGCACACCTGCAAGCCAGATGAGGGCACCAGACACCATTACAGCTTGTGTGAGCCACCATGTAGTTGCTGAGATCTGAACTCATGACCTTTGGAAAAACAAACACTCCCCTTAACCTCTCTAGCCACTAAAAATTACAGACATATTTTTAATTGTATATTGTCTGAGTGATTCCATATACATTAAAAACCCTAGGCATGTGACTAAGGATTTTTGTTTTCAAGACAGGCTTCTCTGTGTATCATTATAAAGTAGGTGGGTTTTGAAGTCACAGTGATCTGGCCAATTTTGTGTATCTTTAATATGATTTTAATATGTTTTTAATTTTATGAAATTCCTTTAATTTTGTTTCTTTATGATGTTGTAACTTTGTCTAGAGCATATGCGAAGTCTCAAGTCTGAACAAGTGTCTCTGCAGTCAGATAATACACAACTTGAAATCGAGAAACAGAAGCTTCAAAGGAAAATCACAGTGATGAGGGAGCTGTACCAAGACAATGAAATGATGCTTCACAGGTGAGAGGTGAATTACAAGTAAAATGTCTTTAAATGCATGTTATGTATTAGAGGCTTTACACATTGATTACTGGATGTTATCAATTACATAGAATCATTCATGTTGTTTCTTTTATTTTTTTTAATTTGGTGTTTGTGTTTTCAAGACAGGATTTGTCTGTGTAGCTTTGCAGCCTATCCTGGAACTCATTCTGTAGACCAGGCTGGCCTTGAACTAAGAGACATCCACCTGCCTTTGCTTCCTGACTGCTAGTTTTAAAGGAGTGCCCTACATTACCTGGCTACATCATTCACATTTAAGAATGTTATTTTGTCTTGAACGTTTTTCTTCATGAACAAAATGTAAATAATTTGGAATTCCCAAGCTACCTTTCTCAGTATCTAGTAACATTTATCAGATTATTGCCTTAAACTCATGCTGACATACAGGGTCCGGGAATCTGAGTAGTGTCTTTGGATGGAACTTCCTGGTGTATATAAAACTGACTCCTTGCTTCTGTGCGTGTTAGTCTTGCTTAATATTCCTTGTTGTAGTTACTAAATGGCAGTATCATTGTCTTTGTGAACAGGGCAGCTGCTAGTCAACCTTCAGTGCCCCTTTTGTGTCCCATATTTGTTTGTCTTATCATCAAATTCTGTCAAATTTCTTAACCTTTAATCTGATGGCTTTTTATCATCTACCAATACTCTGGTTAAAGCCATCATTAACAGTAGTGGGTTCATTACAGTAGCCCTATGAATATCTTTTACCTCAACTTCCTACACTGTCTTTTCTCTGTAAACTCAGAATAACTCCTAAAACATAAATTGTGCATACTGTAACAGTCTTTCCTGGACCCCCACCCCAAATGCTTTTAAACAGACTTAAAACAAGATTCTCAGAGCCAAGTTTACCGTACCCACCTTGTGAGAAGCTATAGACTATACTATGTCGCTTTTCTTTGTTGCTATCTATTGCCATTGGCTTTCTTCGTTTTTGGTGTGCCCAGCACATCTGTATGGTAAGGTCTTTCATCTTTCAAGCTTTTTCTTTTCTTCTTATTTTTTTCACTATGTGGTGTTCTATGTGATTGCATTTTCAAATCTTAGTTTCATTCAGATGTGGGTCCCACTGTCATCTTAAAGAATGCTTTCTTGGTACCCTAACTGAACCAATATCTCTTATTTTGTCCCGTTATTTCTCATCAGATCTTGTTTTGTTCTCTAAACATCATGTGCTCCACTTCTCATTAATTTAAACCCTGTAAGAAGTATGGTACTTTTATTTATATTCCCAGTGCCAAAACTGAAAGGAAAATAGTGGGTTTCCAATCAATATTTGTGCTCAATCAATTCTTCAATGACCTTGAAAGGATAATAATCAACTTTATACAGAAAAAAAAACCAGGATAGCCAAAACAATCCTGTACAATAACGAAACTCGAGGAGGCATCACCATCCTCAACTTTAAGCTCTACAACAGACCTATAGTCCTGAAAACAGCCTGGTATTGGCACAAAAATAGACAAGGTCACCAATGAAATTAAATGAAATATTCTGACATTAACCTACACAGCTACGAACACCTGATTTAGGACAAAACAGCTAAAATTATACAATGGGGCGAGGACAGCATCTTCAACAACTGGTGCTGGGACAATTGGATAAGGGTATGTAGAAGACTGTAGATAGACCCATGTCTATCGCCATGCACAAAACTCAAGTCCAAATGGATCAAAGACCTCAACATAAATCCATCCACACTGAAACTCATAGAACCTCATAGAAGAGAAAGTGGGAAGTACCTTTGAACAAACTGGTACAGAAGACTGCTTCCTGAACATAACTCTAGTAAGCACAGACACTGAGATGTACAATTAATAAATGGGACCTCCCCAAACTGAGAAGCTTCTATAAGGCAAAGGACACAGTTGACAAGACCAAACGGCAGCCCACAGACTGGGAAAATATCTTCACCAATCCTATATCTGACAGAGGGCTGATCTCCAAAATATACAAAGAACTCAAGAAACTAGTCAACAAAACAAAAAATAACCCTATTAAAAATGGGATCCAGAACTTAATAGAGAACTCTCAATAGAGGAAATTCAAAAGGCTGGAGGGCCCTAAAGAAAGTACTTACAATCCTTAGCTATCAGGAAAATACAAATCAAAGGAACTACGAGATACCATCTTACTGCTGCCAGATTGGCTAAAATTAGAAACACCAAGAACAACTTATGATGGACAGGATGTGCAGAAAGGGGAGCACTCCTCCACTGTTGTTGAGAGTGCAAAGTTGTACAGTTATTTTGGAGATCATTAAGGCGGTTCATCAGGAAAATGGGAATCAGTCTACCACAGGCCCCTGGCAATTGCCGTCTTAGGCATATACCCAAATGATCCACATCCATGCAACAAAGACTTCTGTTCTACTATGTTCATGGGAGCATGGTTTGTAATAGCAAGAATCTGGAAGCAACCAAGATGCCCTTCAACTGCAGAATGGATAAAGAAGATGTGGCACATTTATACAATGGAATACTACTCTGGCGGAAAAGAAAATAATAGAATCTTGAAATTTGCAGTCAAGTGAATGGACCTTGTAGAAACCATCCTGAATGAGGTAACCCAGTCACAAAAAATATAAAATTGTATGTACTCAATCATATATGTATTTTAGACAGAGCAAAGTATCACCAGCCTGTAATTAACACTGCCAAAGAAATTAAGATGCAAGGAGGATTCAAAGAGATTCATATAAGTTCCCTCACAGAAGGGAAAGGGACAAGATCTCCTGAGCATATGGGGAGTAGTGGGGCAGTGAGTGGAGAGGGAGCTAGGAGGAAGAGAAGGGGAGGAGAGGAAAGCATGTGGGCCTAGGAAGATTGAGTCAACGGGAGGAATAGATGAGAAGACAGAGAGAGAGAGAGAGAGAGGTGGGGGGAACATAATAGAGGGAGCAATTATATGTTTGAAGAGAAAAATGAACCTAGAGAAATGTCCAGAGACCTTCAAGACTCACTGCAAGTAACAATTTGAGCAACAGTGGAAGGGCTACCATAAATGCCCTTCCCTGATTGAGGACTGTCTTATCCACCATCATAGAGCTCTCATCTAGCAGCAGATGGAAACAGAAGCAAACACCCACAAGTAACCACTGAGCAAAGCAGGAATGCAGATGAAAAGAGAGAGGACAAGACCAGGCTATAAATACACATTGAGACAGCTGACCTGAAAAAGGAGGAGCTACTGGGCCCCCAGACTGAGAGCTGGGATTCCAGCATTGGACTGACTCAGACTCCCTAAACATGGGCCTCTGCCAGAAGGCCTGGGAAGTCTAAGGGACCTCTGACAGTGGAAACAGGATATGTACCTGGTGCACAAAAGGACTTTGGGTGCACATCCCCAATGGAGGGATACTCCCTTAACCTAGAGACAGGAGAGAAGGCCTAGTCCCTACTCCAAATGATGTGACAGATTTAGATGACCCCTTCTGGAAGACATCACCCTACATGTGGAGTGGGGTGGGAGAGGAGTGTGGTCGTCGGGGGGAGGATTGAGAGTATGAAGGGAGGGAAACAGGAAGGGATGGAGGGAGAACAGGGATTAATATGTAAAATGAAAAGAAATAAATAAAATTGTGCTCAGTGTTTTTAAATATTGATGGCAATATGAGACATTGCCCTGACATGCCCAGAGTCAGAGAAAAGACCCTTGAGATACCAATCTTGCAATTGCTTATTTCCTAATAAGAATTATAGTTTAGAGTTTTCATTATAAAACCAAGCACACTTTGACTTTTATTGCCCTGTGGAAGTCCCTTGTCTGTCCTATTCCTTCATACCTTAAGTATGCATGTATTTATGTATGTGTGATGTAAAGTCCATTGTTAAATTTGTTTGTAACCTTAAAGCCTGTTTTTCCCACAGATAATTCCTGGCCTTTCATGGGTAAACTGAGAATGATGAAGATTCTGAGAGGCCCAGTGTGAGAACTCCTGGTTGAGGGCTAACACAGCAACTTCTTTCAGTTCTCATTCTGTAAACAATTGTCTTCTCTGACTACCTCATCTTTATAGAAATGTTTATTTGGTGATGTTTATTTGGTGATGTACCTGTTCACATAGAAACCAAGCAAGTGCTTGAGTGATGTCATGTGTTCTTGATGGTATGAAGGCCATAATATACTTTGTGGAGAAAATGCCATGTATAAGATTAACTTTGTTTTGTCTTAACTTACAGTGCTGTTGGTTGGGAATTTACTTTATGAAATCTACAACTTATGTTAATTAAGATGTGTATTATTTTGTTCGAGACTGTTTCATGTAGTCCATGCTGGCTTGACCCTGATTACAGTCAGCTGTGTCTCTTAACTCCTGATCTTTCTGCTGTCACTTCCCCAGTGCTTGGCACAGGTGTTTTCCACCATTGTATATTTTATTTAGTTTTAAAAAATGATTTATTTGCTGGGCATGGATGGTCCACACATTTAACCCCAGCAATCAGGAGGCAGAGGCTGCTGAATCTCTGTGAGTTCGAGGCCAGCCTGGTCTACAAAGCTACATAGAGAAACCCCATCTTATCAAACAAAGCAAAACAAAGAAACAAAACAGTGATTTTCTCTTTTAAATTATGTATAATGTGTGTGCACCTGTAAACATAAGTGTTGGTGCATGTAGAAGTCAGAAATGTTGGCTCTCCCTGGAATTGTAGATAACATGCTGTTATGAGTCACTGTTTATGGGTCTTGGGAATTGAGCTCAGGTCCTCTGCAAGAGCAGGATGTACTCTTCTTAATGGCTGAACTATTGCTCCTGCCCATGGAGATTTATTTTCATTTCATGTGTATGTGAGAGTTCCTGTATGTATATCTGTGCACAATGACTGTGCCTGGTGCCTTTTTACATTCATGTTGTTTTCTTGTTTTTTTTCATGACTGATACGTTATCTTCAGCTCTTTAAGTTTAATATTGGGAAGAAGTGAAACATTTGAATCTAGGAGTTTAGTATACTGCTTTATATATGTGATTTCTTTTTGAAGTTCTATCAGTAGAGTTTAAATTTCAACATAGTTACTTTCCTGTTGCTGTGATAAAATACAATGGCAGAAACAAAACAAACAAACAAACAAAAACCCCCAACTACCAAATTTTTCAGGTCAAGGCAACTAGTAGATGGGAAAACTTGTTTTGGTGCACAGTTCCAAAGGGAGAGCCCATGATAGTGAGGGGAGCATGGGAGCATGTTCTTAGAGCAGGAAGAGGAGAAATTATAACCCCCTTAAAGTTGAAGAAGACAGATAAAACTAGAAGCAGGAAGAAGCCATATGCTCCCAAAGCCTGCTTCCAGTGACAATCATGTGTCATATAATAACATGTTGGTACAAAATGAACCACAAATAAGACAATGCCACCCATTGATTCTTTGCCAACTTTGTTTGTTTAAGTATACTCTGATGTCCACACAGTGATGAAATGCCTTGTTGCTTCCTTTTTCAGAGACTTATTTTTACATGGTATATGATTGCTTTCTCTGTACCTTGTTTTCATTTATATGAAATGGAAATAATAGTTTTGTATGGCTGTTGACTAGTTTAATTCCCCACGGAAATGTGTAGTCACAGTTCTGGCACACAGTAACTGTTCAATGAGTTACCTGTTACTCGTTAGTAAAAGAAAAAATGAGTGCAGGATTAGTGCGGGTGCTGTGATTATTTATTCTCTTGTTACTTTTTTCCTTTTTAAAAGTTTAAATTAGAAACAATATTATTTTAGATATCAATCCCAGTTGCCTCTTCCTCCCATCTTCCCAAGACCCCATCACATCCTTCTTTTGCTACATAGAAAGGGTGAGGCCTTCAATGGTGGATCATCAAAGTCTGTCACATCATTTGGGACAAGGCCTAGGTCCTCCCCTACGTGTCTAGGCTAAGAGACTATCCCTCTATGGGGATTGGGCTCACTCTCTTAATATTTTCGACTACAAATTAATAATATTGGGTCTACATACCTTTACTTCAAGCACTCAAGAAGCAAACACAGGTGGATCTATGTGAATTAGAGGCCAATCTGGTTTACAGTGTGATTTTCAGGTCTACGTTATGAGACACTGTCATAAAAACCAAACAAAACAACACAAGCCATAGTTATAGTTATTGGCCCTCTTACTAACAAACATAATGACTTACTATAATAAAACTTGATCCTAGTTCCCAATCCCTCCTTCCCTAATAGCTCGCTCTCACCTTCACTTCCCATCCCCCCCAACTCTACAGGGAGGGTGACATCAAAGAGGGGACATCAAAATCTGTCAAATCATTTGGAGTAGTATCTAGAACTTCCCTCCTGCTTCTAGGCTAAATGAGTATTCCTCCATGGGGAATGTGCTCCCAAAGTCCTTTTATGCACCACGGACACATCCTGGTATATCTGTCAGAGGTCCCTTAGACTCCCCAGGCCTTCTAACTGAGGTCCAAGTTCAGAGATATGATTCAGTACAATGCTGGTTTCCCAGCTATCAGTCTGGGGGCCATGAGCTTACCCTTGCTCGTGTTAGCTGTATCTGTTGGTTTCAGTAGCCTGGACTTGACCAATTTTCTTATCACTCATCCCTCTTTGCAACTGGATTCCAAGAGTTCAGCTCAGTGTTTAGCTGTGGGTTTCTGCTTCTATTTCCATCAGCTACTAGATGGGGGCTTAATGATGGCATATAAATTAGTTATCTATCTCATTATCAGGGAAGGGAATTTAAGGTAGCCTTTCTACGATTGCTCAGATTGATAATTGGGGTTATCCTTGTAGGTCTCTGAACACTTCTCTAGAGTCAATTTTCTCTTCAAACTTATAATGGCTCCCTCTATTATATTATCTTTCTTTTTCTCTCTCATGCATTAGTCTCCCAATTTAATCTTCCTGGACCCACATGTGCTCTGCTCCTCCCCTTCTCTTTCTACTGACACTCCACTCACTGACCCCACCCACTCGCAATATGCTCAGGAGATCCTGTCCTTTCCCCTTCTATGAGGGACCTTGTATTATTGTCTTTGGTTCCTCCTTGTATATTAGTTTCTCTCACGGTGATAATTATATGCTGGTGATCCTTTGCTCTATGTCTCAAATCCATATATAAATGAGTACATACCATGTTCCTCTTTTTATGAGTGGGTTACCTCAATCAGGATGGTTTCTTCAAGTTCCATCCATGTACCTACAAATTACAAGATTCCATTGTTTTTTTTTTTTTCAGCAGAGTAGTATTCCATTGTGTAAATGTACAACATCTTTATCAATTTTCAGATGAGGGGCTTCTAGGTTGCTTCCAGATTCCTGCAATTTCAAATAATGCTGCTATGAACACAGATGATCAGATGTCTCTGTTACATGGATGTGTAATATGCCCAAGGGTGGAATTGCCAGGGCTTGTGGTAAACTGATTTCGATTTTCCTGAGGAACCACAATACTGACCTCCAAAATGGCTGTACAAATTTGCACTCCTGCCAGCAGTGAAGGAGTGTTACCCTTTCCCCACATTCTTTCCACCATAAGCTGCCATTGGTGTTTCTATGTTTAGTCATTCTGACAAGAATAATATGGTAACTCAGTTGTTTTGATTTGCATTTCCATGATGGCTATGACTGTTAAGCACTTTCTTAAGTCTCTTTCAGCCATTTTGGATTCCTCTATTGAGAATTCTCTCTTCATTTGTTGTGTTGGTAACTAGTTTCTTGAGTTATTTGGCTATTGTAGAGATCATCCTTCTGTCAGATGTGGGGTTGGTGAAGAACTTTTCCCAGTCTGTGCCCTGAGATTTGGTCTTGCTGACTCTGTACTTTGCCTTACAGAAGCTTCTCAATTTGAGGAGGTCCCATTTATGAATTTCCAATCTCAGTGTCTGTGCTACTGGTGTTATGTTCAGGAAGCTGTCTCCTGTACAAATTTGTTCAAAATACCTCCAACTTTCTCTTCTAAGTGTGGCTGGTTTTATGTTGAGGTCTTTGATCCATTAGATGTTTCTGTGAATTCTTCCTTTGCCACATCATTGTCTGTAATGTTTTTTTTTTTTTTTTTTTTTTTTTTTTTTACTTAATCTTGTATCCTGCTAATTTGCTGAATGTGTTTTCCAGCCATAGGAGTTCCCTGGTAGAGTTTATTGGACCACTTATGGAAACTATCATATCATCTGCAAATAGTGACATTTTGACTTCCTCCTTTCAAATTTGTATCCCTTTGTTTTCCCTTTGTTTTCTTATTGCAGTAGGTAGAACTTCAAGTACATTATTGAAGAGATATGTAGAGAGAGGGCAGCCTTGTCATGTTCCTTATTTTAGAGGAATTGCCTTAAGCTTCTCTCCTTTCAGTATGATGTTGGCTGTTGTTTTACTATATATTGCTTTTATTATATTTAGGTATGTTTTTGGTTTCCCTGATCTCTCCAAGGGTGTTCAATTCTTTTCAAAGGCCTTTTCCGCATCTTAGTGGGATTATAATGTGGATATTCCTTCTCCATTTGTTGTTGTTGTGGGGCTCATTGATAGATTATTGTATGTTGAACCATCCCTGCTTCCCTGGGATGAAGCCTGTTTTCTCATGTTGGATGAGTTCTCTGATGTGAATTTGGATTCAATTTACCAGTATTTAATATAGTATATTTGGATCAATGTTCATGAGTGATGTTGGTCTGTAGTTCTCCTTCTTATTTGTGCATTTGTGTGACTTGTGTAACAAGCCCCATAAAAAGGGTTTGGTAATATGTGAGGTTTATGTGAGGTTTCAGTTTTATTAGTGCTTCTTTTATATAATGTGGGTGCCTTTGTATGTGGAGCATAGATGTTCAGAATTGAGACTTTGTACTGATGGACTTCTCTTATGATGGGTATGAAATGGCCTTCTTTTGCTTGATTTTGGTTTGAAGTCTAACTTGGTAGATATTAAGACAACTGCACCTTCTTGCTTCCTGGGCCCAAATGATTGGAAGTTCTTTCCCAAACCCTTTTTCTCTAGGTTAGTATCTGTCTTTGAAGCTTAGATGTGTTATTTGTTACACCAAAAGGGTAGTTTCTGTGTCTTCAGATCAATTCTATTAGACTGTGTCTTTTTATATGCAAGTTAAGACCATTAATGTTGGTGGAAAGTAAGGACCATTCATTCATTAATTGTTAATTCTTATTTGTTTTAGATTTCTTTTTGTTGTTGTTGGCAGTGGTATTGTTGTGTATATTTCCTATGCTTTTACTTTTGGGTTCTGGTGAAGGAGTATTATCTATTGGCTAGTTGTTTGTTATTGTAGTTAACGTCCTTGGGTTGGAGTTTTCCTTCAAGAACATTCTGCAGGGATGGATTTGTGGATACGTATTGTGAAAATCTGGCTTTGTCATTAAATATCTTGTTTTCTCCATCTATAGTGATTGAGAGTTTTGTTGGTTATGGTAGCCTTGGCTGGAATCTGTGAACTCTTAGTACTTGTAGAACAGCTATCCAGGACATTCTGGCCTTGATAGTTACCATGTAGAATTCAGGTGCAATTTTGATATTTTGATTGATATTTTGATTGCCATTATAAATTACCTGGCCTTTGTTCTTCTTGTCCTTAATATTATTTATTTATTCTGAATGTTACATGTTTTGATTATGATGAGTCAATGGGAGTTTGTTTTTGTTGTTGTTGTTGTTGTTTTGCTTTTTGTCCTGTCTATTTGGTTTTGGGTATGCTTCTTGTATTTTCATAAGCACATTTTTGAATCTTCAAATTGGAAAAGTCCTCTTCAGATTGGGAAAGTTTTCTTCAATGACTTTTTTTTTAAATATATTTTCTGCACCTTTGAGTGCAGAATCACCTTCTTCTATGCCTATTATTCTTAGGTTTGACCTTTTCACAGTATCCCACGTTTCTACTATGTTTTGTTGGATTTAAGATTTTCTTTGGTCAATGAATCTATTTCCTGTAGTTTATCTTCAACTCCTGAGATTCTCTCTTCAAGCTCTTATATTCTGTTGGTTATGCTTGTGTCTGCACTTCCTGATCATTTCCCCAGGTTTTCTGTTTTAAGCATTCCCTCAATTAGTGTTTTCTTTATTGTCTCTATATCAGTTTTCAGGTCTTTAACAGTTTGAATTGCTTCCTTCATCTGTTTTATTGTTTTTTCATTGCTTTCTTTACTTTCTTTAAGAGATTTTTTTTATTTTATTCATATATTCTGTGGCCTTTTTCTCTATTTCTTCCAATTTATTGTTTGTTTTTTTTTCTTCCATTTCTTTTTTTAATTTATTTTATATAACACAGTCCATTTAAATGAAAACAAACATTTATAGACAATATTTGGGAATTTGGGCTTTGTTCCTTCCAAACTACTTCCTGCTGGTAACGGGCACTCTCATGGGGGATTCGAAGAAGATTCAGAAATCCTGGCTGTAGTCTGTAAGGCTTCTTTGTCCATCTGTTTTGAATGTAGGATCACCTTGTACTCTGTTTCAGACAGTCTGGCTTGATTAAACCACTTTAGTCTGGATTTCTTCCATTTCTTTAAGGGATTTTTTTTTTCTCATAGCATCTTTGCGGGCCTGTGTTATTTTTAAGAATTTTTTTAATGTCATTCTCTTCTTCATCTGTTTTGATATGTTTAGTTCTTTTTGGTGTGGAGTCCCTAGATTCTGGTTGTATCATACTCTTCTTTCTATTGTTGGGTGTTTTCTTCTATTGCTGTCTTCCCATCGCTTATTCCAGTGTGTGAAGCTGGAGTTTCTGTCTCTCTTTACCCTGCTGTCATGTTGAATGTAGGTTGGTCAGGAGTTCGATGTCTGCAACCCTGGATAATCCAAGTTCTCTTGGAGATTGCTCCCCTGGCAGAGGGCAGTGGGTGGGGTTCAAAGATTAGGACAGTTTAGCATCAAGGTGTTCCTGAGTGGATAGGTGGTTCCAGTGGGTTCAGCACAGAGCCAGAAAGTTACACAGAAGTGGAGGGTTTGTTGGAACTACACTTTGGCCCAGTGCCAAATTTCATATCAGAGACACACAATTTTTTTTTTTTTTTTTCTTTTTTTGCACATGGCCTTTGCTGTGGTGTATGACAATTGCTTTGTGTGATACACCATTTGTGATTCTAGTTGATTATATTGATGACCCACATTAAAAGGAATGAAAAACTCTTTTTTTAAGGAAAATAACAGTGGAGGAAAATTGTAGATCGGAGAAAGAGGAAGAATTTTTCAAAATGAACAAGAGAACCAGCCATGTGAACAAGGAACTAGAGACCTATAGGTAAGACATCCTCTTTCTTATTTTGATGCTTGGCATTAGGAAGCAGTAAAATAAAATGGCTTTATTGTTTTGTTTGATCTCAGACAAGGTCTCTGTATCCCTGACCCATCCGGAACTCTTTCTGGAGGCAGACTTGCCTTGAACTCAAAGATCTGCCTGCCTCTGCCTATCAAGTGCTAGGACTAAAAGCTTGTGTGCCCTAACACCACTACTCAGTGAATTGGCATATTTTCATTTCATTACTTTGTATTTGAACTTCATGGAATTTTGTTGATATTCAGAAAATATAAAAAGGAAAATTTTCTTTTTGGGGATTTTGATATATAAGTATAAGCATATTTTATGTTAACATGAAGAAGTTTATAAATAGGTATGGATGTTGTGTGTGTTGGCACTGGGAGGTGGAAAAGAATGGTCACAAGATCAAGACCAATATTGGCTAAATAGTGAGTATGAAACTAGCTTGGACTGCATGAGACCCTGTCTTCAAGAAAGACATGATGAGCAGTTAATTCAAGCTCATTCATGAAGATTTTTTCAGCTGGGGAAGAATATACACAGTACTAGCATTCAGCAAGTTTGCCATGAAAAGAACAAGCCACTCTTAGAATTTTAGTAAATGCTTAGCTAGTCTTTGGTTCAGTCCTCAGTGGACCTGAGGAAACACTAGAATGTCTGTTAGATGCTCACCACAGCAACTTGAGTCATAGGACACTTCTATCAACCTTAGGAAGAGTAAGTTTGGGCTTTGTCTAAAAGGACAAATTACTTTTTTGTTTCATAAACACAGTAAGTTAGTTATACTTTTACCTCTTATGAGTTCCTCTCCTGAGCTGGGCATTGGAATCAGAGG
Source organism: Phodopus roborovskii (assembly GCF_943737965.1). NCBI lineage: Eukaryota > Metazoa > Chordata > Mammalia > Rodentia > Cricetidae > Phodopus > Phodopus roborovskii. The sequence continues at coordinate 137,190 of NW_026126063.1, read as the reverse complement.
CAGGTGGATCTCTGTCAGCTCAAGTCCAGCCTGGTCTACAGAGCCAGTTTTAGGACTGTTAGGGCTACAGAGAAACCCTGTCTTGAAGTTAAAAACAAACAAAACAAAACAAACAAAAAAGATTTCCTGTTCTGGGAATCTGTTAATTTTACAGGATCTGAGTTCATCTTTCATGATTTTGAGTCCTGAAAATGAAATCCAGATGATCAGGCATGCCTGTGCCTGAGACTTTTGTACTTAGGATGGGGGCATGGTAAGAATGTAATTGAGCCCCTGAACAGGCTGCTTGAGACCTTCTGTACTGTGTAAATTTTTGTGACATTTTGTTAGGCACATCCAAGTAGTAGTACTCACATAGTTTAATTGAAATTAGACCTAGGGGAGGAGAAGACGGTCTTTAATACCTGACAGTATCTCTCAAAATAGGAGTCTTGTGGTTATAATTAAATAAGGAAGAACACTCAGTAATATCCTTGTAGCCACCTGCTGTTATTCTTTATTATATGTCAGCACAATGGAGTAACTATTTGTTCCATGTAGACGGCGTGCCAAGGATATCAAAGAAGAATTGGAGAGAACAATTTGCTCCTATCAAGGGCAAGTATGTGTGTCAAGTGACAGCTGTATATGCAGTTAGAGCACTCTGACTGGATAGAACTGATGCAGGACTGTAGCTTTCATCACTCCTGATGTGTTTTGTGAAGCTGAAATATACACAGAGAGCCAACGATATTGAAATAAAAAACTTTTGCAACTTCCCTTTCTTTTGCAATGAGTATTATACAGCAAAGCATTGTCTGTCACCATCGCAGTCCCATGTTGGGCTTGTTATCTGTTCCTTGGAAACTCTAGTAGTTGATCATCTTCTGCAGTTTGTTGGCATTAAAAACACTTATTTTCAGGTTTGTTGAAAATTTCAGGAGAGAAAATCATCTGTATATGTGAAATTATGCTTTCAAAATGGTTATAGTGCTTCAGAGATGCCTAGGCAGTGGGAATTATGGTTTGGACCATGAATTTTAGTGGTGGTAATGAATTTTTTTTATTTACGAATAATTTTAATAACTGTTTTTTATGTTATTGCTCATGAACAAAGGGCACATGACTATTGGGTAAGTTTTTAAGTCCTGTAACATATACTATTAATTTTATATTAGGTAAACGTATAGACGGTATTTAAAAATACTCACTTTCTATGAATTTTATTAATTTTACCAGTATTGAAATCATATTACAGGTCAGACTATAGGAAGCACTGAGAATTAATCTTTTATTTTGTGCTTTACTTGTACATTTCCCACTGAATATAATTAGTTTTAAAATCACAAAGTCTTGAGAAGGAGTTTTGGGGGTTAGAGAGAGAGCTCAGTATTTCAGCTCAGCAATTGCTCCTCTTCAAGAAGACCTGAGCTGTGTTTGGTCCTGAGCAAGTCAGATGGCTCACATTTTCCTGTCATTCTACTTCCAGGTTAAATTAGACCCTCTTCTGTCCTCTTAAGACACCTGCACTCACACTCGTGTGTGCATGAACACACACATAACATGTGCACATCTTCATATTTATGTGTCATACAGTGAGCACCTTGTAAGTCCAGGTATATCAGAGTCAGGAGAAACACTTATGTACATAAAACTAAGTAAAATTTTAAAACAGTTAAGTAAAATGTAACATTTTACTAGCTCAGGGTATTGTACTGAATTCCTTTTTGTTTAAAATTGATTTTATGATTACAATTGGAAAATAATTACACACAGAGAAACATCCTTTTAGGAGCAAGGGTTTGAGGCAAGGTTTCTTTGTGTATTGATGGCAATCCTGGAATTATGTCTGTAGACCAAGGTGGCCTTAGTGATGCACCTGCCTCTACCTCCTTTGTACTGGGATTAAAGTTGGGCACCACCATTGCCTAGCTAAAAGAAAAATTTGATAGTAGTAAAATATATTTAAGCTATATTTACAGTGGATGTTAAATGCATTCATTGGCTAAAGTCAATTCTCATCTATATTGCAAAGTTATTGACAGTAGAGTCCCTTTAATTTGAAGTGTGTTAGTGTTTGCTACTTATAAATGGTAAGCTTACATTTTGAATTGATCTATCTAATGTATTCTATATTCTCTATATGATCTGTGGAGTCATCAGATTGGCTGGGAAGCAGGTAGAATAACATATGTTTGGCTTTTGTTAATGATTATTTGAGAGTATTGCAGGTTCTTGGTATTTTATAACTAAGCTGGGCATGGTGCTGCACACTACCAACAAATGCACAGATACAAATAATAACTGCTGCAATTGTGTTTGTGAATTGCCTTATACTTAATAGTTGTACGATATGTATAGATTGTATTTAGCTATTAAAAAATGACCTGTAATGGCATTCTTTGAAACTGTTTTAGACATTTGTAGTTTCCAGTATTATGGACCTAAGGACCATCCATTTCCATTGACTTTGCTTTAAGGTAGTCTGCTAGCCACTTATGATTGGATATTTTCATCATCAAATGATTTTAGGCACTGATATTGCATTTAAACAGCAACATTAATTGACAAGTACCAATGAAACTCCAGCTTTACATTTATGCATGTGGCTGGCATAAAACTCATTCCCTTTTTGAATAATTCCTGAAAGTAAAAATGATTTATATTGACTACAATAAGTGCCAATTCTCTTTTATTTATTTATTATATTTATTTATTTTTCTTTTTTACATATGTATCCCAGTTCCTGCTCCATCCCTTCCTGCTCCCCTTCTTCTACCCTCCCATGCCCAACCACCACCCTCAAATAACATCTCCCCACTCCACATGTAGGGTGATGAGTTCCTGGATGGGTCATCTAAATCTGTCAAATCATTTGGAGTAGAAACTATACCCTCCCTCTTGCCTCTAGGTGCAAGGAGTATCCCTCCATGGGGAACATGCTCCAAATGTCCTATTATGGAACAGGGATACATCCTGGTTCCACAGTCAGAGGTCCCTTAGACTGGCCAGGCCTTCTGAGACCCATGTTTAGGGGTCTGAGTTGTTCAAATGCTGGATTCCTAGCTATCAGTCTGGGACCATTTAGCTCCTCCTTGTTTAGGTCAGTTGTCTCTATATGTTTCTATAGCCTGGTTTTATCCTCCCTCTCTGCATCTGGATTCCAGTATGGCACAGTGTTTAGCTGTGTGTATCTGTTTCTATTTCTATCAGCTTCAAGATAAGAGCTAAATGATTGTACATAAGTTAGTCATCAATCTCCTTATCAGGAAATGGCATTCATAATAGCCTAGCAAATGTTGCTCAAATTGTAAAATGGGATGAGACTTGTAGGTCTCTGTACATTTCTCTATAATCATTTTTTATAGAATCCTATAATGGCTCCCTCTTTTATGGTATTTCTCTGTGTGTGTGTGTTTTTCCCATCTATTCCTTCCCTGACTCAATCTTTCTAGTCTCATGTGCTTTCCTCTCCTGCCCTTCTCTTTCTCCTTGTCTTCTGCCCCACCACTCTGAATATTCTCAGGAGATCTTGTCCCCCCCATGAGAGATCATGTATGAATCTCTTAGAAATGTCTTGTATCCTCGTCTCATCACTGGCACTGTAAATTATAAGCCAGTGATCCTTTGCTCTATGTCTAAAATCCATATAAGTGAATATGTACCATGTCCCTCTTTTTATTACTGGGTTACCTCATTCAGGATGGTTTCTTCAAGTTCCATCTACTTGCCTGCAAAGGTCAATATTCCATTGTTTCTTTCTGGCAGAGTAGTAATCCATTGTGTAAATGTGCCACATACTCATTATCTATTCTTCTGTTGAGGGGCATCTAGGTTGTTTCTAGATTCTTGCAATTACAAATAATGCTGCTATGAATATAATACACAGATATCTTTTTTGCATGGATGTGGATCATTTGGGTATATGCCTATGTATGGGATTGCTGGGTCCTGTGATAGACTGATTCCCATTTTTCCTTAGAATCACCATAATGATCTATAAAATGGCTGTACTTTTTTGCACTCGGGCCATCAGTGTAGGAGTTATCCTGTTTCTCCATATCCTCTCCAGCATAAGTTGTCATGGTGTTCCTAATTTTAGTATTTCTGGTAAGATGGTATCTCTATTGTTTTGATTTGCATTTCCTTGGTAGCTAAGGATGTTGAGTACTTTCTTAAGAGTCTTGAAGCCTTTTTGATTTCCATTATTGAGATTTCTCTCTTCAGTTCTGTGCACCATTTTTAATAGGGTTATTTGGTGTTTGGTGACTACTTTCTTGAGTTCTTTGTATATTTTGGAGATCGACCCTCTCTCAGATGTATGATTGGTGAAGATCTTTTCCCAGTTTGTGGGCTGTCTTTCCATTTTCCGGTATCTTCTTTAATTTCTTTCTTTAGAGCCACAGAGTTATTATATAGGTCTTTTACTTGTTTGGTAAGCATTACACCAAGATACTTTATGTTGCTTGTGGCTATTGTAAAGGGTGATGTTTCTCTTATTTCTTTCTCTACCTCTTTGTCATCTGAATAAAGTAGGGCTACTGATTTTTTTTAGTTTATCTTGTAACCTGATAGTTTGCTGAAGGTGTTTATCAGTGGTAGGAATTTCCTGGTAGAGTTATTTTGGGTCACTTATGTAATCTATCATATTATCTGCAAATACTATCATATTATCTGCAAATAGTGACAGATTGACTTGTTCGTTTCCAATTTGTACCCTCTTGATCTCCTTTTGTTGTCTTATTGCTTTAACTAGAACTTCAAGTACATTGTTGAAGAGATATTGAGAGTAAGAGGGCAGCTTTGTCTTGTTCCTGATTTTAGAGGAATTGCCTTAATCTCCTCTCCACTCTGTTTGATGTTGGCTGTTGGTTTACTGTATATTGCTTTTATTCATTTAGGTATGTTCCTGTTATCCCTGATCTCTCCAAGACCTCTATAACCAAAGGTATTGGATTTTCTGAAAGGCATTTTAAGCATCCAGTGAGATGATTACATTGTTTTTCTTTTTCAGTTTGTTTGTATGGTAGATCACATTAATAGATTTTCATATGTTGACGTGTCCCTGTAACCCAGGGTTGCATCCTATTTAGTCATGTTAGATGATTTCTCTGATGTGTTTTTGGATTCGATTTTCCAGTACTTTATTGAGTATTTTTGCATCAATATTCATGAGGGCTATTGGTCTGCAGTTCTCTTTTTTGTTGTGTCTTCTTTTGGCTTAGTTACCAAGGTAATGTGGCCTTGCAAAAGGAGCTTGGTAATGAACATTCTACATCTATACTGTGAAACAATTTGTCGAGTTATGTTATTAGCTTTAGCTGGAATTTATGGTAGAATTCAGCATTGAAGCCATCTGGCCATGGACTTGTTTGCTTGGGAGGCTTCCAATGACTGCCTCTATTTCATTAGGGATTATAGGTATTTTTAAGGTGCTCATCTGTTCTTGATTTAATTTTAGTTAGTGATAGTTATTGAGAAATTTGTCCATTTACTTTGAGTTTTTAAATTTTATGGAGCATAGGATTTCAAAGTATGACTTGAAAATTGTCTGGATTTCTCAGTGTTGGTTGTTATGTCTCCTTTCTTGTTTCTGATTTTGTTATTTTGTGTATTCTCTCTCTGCTTTTGTGTTAGTTTGGATAAAGATTTGTCTATCTTGTTCATTTCCTCAAAAAGTGAACTCTTTATTGCATTGATTTTTGTATTGTTTTCCAGGATTATACTTTATTGATTTTAGCCCTCAAATTATTTCCTTGCTACTATACCTCTGGGTGAGTTTGCTTCTTTTTGTTCTAGGGCTTTCAGTTTTGCTGTTAATTCTCTAATGTGACTATTCTCAGTTTTCTTCATATGGGCACTTAGCGCAATGAACTTCCCTCATAGCACTCTTTCAAGGTGTCCGATAAGTTCGCATATGTCGTGTGCTCATTCTTGTTGAATTCTAGGAATTTCTCCATTTCTTTCAATATTTCTTCTGTGATCCAGGTGCAATTGTGCATTGTTCAGTTTCTGTGAATTTGTAGGATATCTGCGAGGTGTGTTGTTGTTGAATTCCAGCTTGAAAGCATGGTGATCTGATAATATACAGGGTACTATTCCAGTTTTTTTGTATCTGTTGAGGTTTGTTATGCTGCCGAGTATGTGGTCTATTTTAGGGAAGGTTCCATGTGGAGCAGAGAGGAAGGTACATTCTTTTGTGTTTGGTTGGAATGTTCTATAGATGACTGCTAAACCCAATTGAGACATAACTTCTGTTAGTTCTTTTGTTTATTTCTTAAGTTTGTGTCTGGTGGAAATGTCTAGTGGTGAGATTGGGGTGTTGAATTCTCACACTGTGAGTATGTGAGGTTTTATGTAAACTTTGAGTTTTAGTAGTGCTTCTCTTACAAATGTGGGTGCCTTTGTATTTGGGACATATATGACCAGAATTGAGATTTTGTGCTCATGGTTTTCTCTAAGATGAATACGAAATTACTTTCTTCATCTGTTTTGATTGATTTTGGTTAAAAATCTAACTTATTAGATATTAGGAGAGATACACCTGCTTGCTTCTTGGGTCCATTTGATTGGAAGTTCTTTTCACTACCCTTTGCTATGGGTTAATATTTGATTTTGAAGCTTATCTGTGTTTCTTGTATTCAGCAGAAGGATGGATTCTGTTCTGCTATCCATTCTTTTAGCCTGTGTCATTTTATATGTGATTTAAGACCATTAATGTTGAGGGAAAGTAAGGACCATTGATTGTTAATGCTTGTTTGCTGTAGATATTTTTTTGGCCGTGGTATCCTGAATATATTTGCCCTGTTTTTAAGTTGGGCTCTGATGAATTGAGATCATCTATTTCCTATGACTTCATGAACATAGATAACTTCCTTGTGTTGGAGTTTTCTTTACAGAAGTTTCTGTAGGCCTGGATATGTAGATATGTATTGTGAAAATCTGGCTGGTTCTATTTTTCTGTCTATAGTGATTGGGAGTTTTGCTGGCATAGTATCCTAGGGTGGCATCCATGGACTTTTAGCACTTTTAGAACCACATATCCAGGACCTACGGTCCTTGAGAGTTTCCAAGGAAAAGTCTGGAGTAATTTTGACTAGTCTGCCTTTATATGTTACCTGGTCTTTTTTCTTTGCTGCTCTTAAAATTCTTTCTTCATTCATATGTTTGATTATATGTGTTGAGGGGTTCTTTTTCCTTGGTCCAGTTTATTTGTTGTTCGATATGCTTCTTGTATTTTCATGGACATATCCTTTGCAACTTGGGTAAGTTTTCTTCAATGATTTTGTTGAACATGATTTCTGCCCCTTTGAGCTGGGATTTTTCAAGTTCTTCTGTACATATTATTGATAGGGTTGGCCTTTTCACAGTGTCCAACTTTTCTTGGGTGTTTTCTGTTAAGGAATTGTTGGAATTAAGATTTTCTTTGGTCAATGAATCATTTCCTCCTGTTTATCTTCAGTGCCCAAGATTCTCTCTTATATCTCTTGGTTTTTGTTGTTTATGCTTGCATCTATAGTTCTTATCATTTGTGCAATTTTTCTATTTCCAGCATTCCCTCAGTTTGTGTTTTCTTGATTGTCTCTATTTCAGTTTTCAGGTTTTAAACTGTTGGAATTATTTCCTTCATCAATTTTTTTCTTGACTTTTCTTACTTTAAGAAATTTGTTCATTTTTTCAATTTTTTTTTTGTATGTTTTTCCTTTCATTTCTCTAAGGGATTTTCTCATACAGTCTCTGAGTGCCTCTGTCATTTTTATGACGATATTTTCTAAGTCCTCCTCTTCTGCTTCATCTGCTTTCATGTCTTCAGGTCTAGTAGTTGGTGTAGATTCCCTAGATTCTGATGACTTCCTTCTTGACTTTCTATTGTTAAGTGTTTTCTTGTATTGTCACCTTACCTTCACTTCTTCCAATGGGTACATGTGGGATTTCTCTCCTGTTTATGCTACTCATCCAGGGGGCTTAAGTTTGTCAAGAGTTCGATGTCTTTATCTCTGGGTGGTCCAAACTCTCTAGGAGCTTACCTCTCAGGCAGGGGCCTGGCAATTGGGGTCAATGATCAGGTAGGCAGGGACTTATTTGTCCATCATGGATAATCTGGTCTCCGGCAGAGGCCTGGCTATTTATGTATCAGGCAGAGGCCAGGTGATGGGGTTCAAAGATTATGCATGAGGGGACTTGATGTGGTTTAATGTGCTCAGAATAGATCCAGGAAGTTCCCTGAAGGTGGCGGGATTGTTGGACCTGCTCTGTGGTCCAGTGCTCAATGAGAGCAGTGAGACAATGGCCTAGTTAGGGCACAGGTTGGGGTGAGGGCAAATTCTGGGTGGGTGGTTTTGTCGATCACAGTTCTAGGAGTGTTCTCGATGGCTACTGGATGTAGGTGGGAGCTACATTCAGGGCTACCCAGGAAGCTACCCAGGGCTACCCAGGGAAGTGTATTGAGGGATTGGACCTGAACTGGTCCCAGATTCACCTCCAGCAGATTCCCTTTGATGGGGGCCAAAGATCAGGTAGGCGGGGACTCAGGGTGGTCCTGCATGGATAGGCATTCTGGGAGAGGCCTGGCACTCCAGCAGAGGTCAGGAGATAGGGGTCACTGGAAGAGGCATGGTGATGGGGGTGAAAAAAGATAAGTGCAGATTCTTAACCTGTTTTTAGTTGTGAAGTTATATGCCATCATGCTCTAGACATTTGAGATTTTATACATGTAGTTTCAAAATCTATTATTTTCTTCAAGCTGGAAGCTCGTGCTTTGGAAAGAAAAGTCAATGAATTAAAGAGAAAAAATGCTCTGATGAGACAAAAGTAAGTATTCATAAGAATACTTTATTTGAAATAGTTTCTTCATTGTATAATGCTTATATAAATATAATTTTTTTTTAAAAAAAAAGTAGTAAATTTCATAATGTTATAAAATATCTGTTCAGTTTTAGTACCATGAAGTTTAATTTGTGTGAAATACTTTTCTTTGGTTAGTTCAGGGACACTTCAAGATGTTTTTACAAGTCACACTATTAAAAGTGTCAGGTAAAAACATTACAGAATGATGAGTGTAGAAAAAAACAAGAGTGGGCAAAAGAAAGCATGCCTTTCTGACACTGTGATGCTTTCTTAGAGTTCATTCCTAAGTAAATAAAGCTGTTCTATTTCAAGTCTAAGAAACAGGAATTAAGTAGCACTTGTTTAAAAATGTAATACTTAAAGATACAAACTGTAGAAATGCAATAGTCTCATCATTTAGTGGAATTTTAAGTTTTACAAGGGGAAGTGTGGGTAATTCAGAGCAGTTATTTTCCTTTCAGAGTCAGTTAAGGCACCTGGCTCAGTTTCCTTAGTCATAAAATGACACATTTCTACTAGTTTATCTACTATGTTCTACTTCATGAATGTATGTATACTCTGTAAGATAGCACTCAACCAAGTACAATTTATAGAAACATCCATTTGTAAACATGAACACCTCTAAGAGGAAGCCAGACCTCCATAAAAAGTGTGGAACTGTAGAAATGGATCTGGGCAGATCAATGTTTTTTTTTTTTTTTTTTTTTTTTTCTTCTTCTTCTTTTTTCTTTTTTCTTATTTCTTTTTCATTTTTTTTTTCATCAGATTTTGAGCTTGGAACTGCTTTGGAATTGGCCTTTGCCTAAAATGTGGTGTTTCTTTCTGATGAGTAACATAGATATATTTGTTCTTTGTTTGCAGACTAACTAAAGCAGGATATTCACCTGATTTTATAAAGACAGCATTTGCCAGAGGTAGTGTTTTTTTAACCCATATTTTAAATACATATCATGTATCCATATACATTGTATATAATAGTTTAGTTTAGTTTAAATTAACATTTTCACCCAACAGTATTTAGGATTTTGTAGTGATGATTTTATTTGAAATTGTTTCGTTAACTCTGGGTTTTGGCTTATTAGCATTAATGAAAATGACTGATATTTCACTTTCTCGGTGAAATGTCATGACAGGTCCTTTAAAGGCACAGTGCTATTAATAAATTACCATTAGTTATTTTTGGGGAGAATGAATGAGATGTATTTAAGTGGAATAGCATTGTGATTACATATTAACAATACTTTAAGAATTTTTGAATGGTTATTTTAATTCTGAAGCAAATTTCAAAGTATTGATTTAAAAGTTAAGACAAGGTCTAGAGTTTGATTACTGTAATAATCCCAGGGAGCTTAGCCCTTCAAAGATGTATTTAATACCTCTGCTGGTGATTTACTAAGTTAGCATTTTAATGACTTCCAAAGAGCTAATCATTTGCATTGTGCTTTCCAGTTGAAGTGGAATTAAAGAGAAATCTTCATGGGTAGAATATACCTTCAACTACATATGGACGTCAGCAATCATTTTGAGAGTCATATTTCACTAAAATGTAAATATATCTTACACTGCAAATTTTTAAGACTTCAAGTTATAACAATGCTTGGAGTGGCACAAATATATGGGTCAACCATTCTTTGATCGTCTCTGTAGACCATTTGTTGGGATGGTACACACTCTATAAGATTTACTGTACTTGAAACAGGAATTCCCTGGTGTTTAAGTTCCACTTGTTGCTGATTTTGGTGATATTTTTTTTACCTTTGGAAGCATAATCACAATTGGGAATTATTAATTTGTAAAATGATAGGGGTCTCAGTCATCTGGATTACATATTGAATGCATGGTAATATTTGAGTCTTTAACTTGAAGAATTCAAAAGTAATTTCTGATTCTTCACAGTATGTTATGAATTTGTTTACTTTTATAATCTGACTTTTAGTTGGGCAGTATTGGTGTATGACTTTAGTCCTAGCACTTGGGAGGCAAAGACATGCAGATCTCTGATTTTGTGTCTAGCCTGGTCTACAGAGTGATTTCCAGAGCTACACAGAGAGATGCTCTTTCAAAAAACTAAAAATCAAAACAAAATAAAACCTCCCAAACTGAGTGACTAGAACATTTCATGGTTGGCCATGACCTATGTGGCTCTGACTTAAATCAAGCATTTTCACGTTGCAAACCTTCATGTATGTAGTAGTTTTTTCCCCCCAGCACCTGGGCCCACCACCACGCTAGCCCAAAATAACACACAGAGACTCTATATTTGATATAATGCTGTTGGCCAGATACTAGTTTCTTATTGGCTAGCTCTGTCTTAAGTATTAACACATTTCTGTTAATCTAAATATTTCCAAGTGGTTTCATCTTACCGGGGGATGGGGCCGGCGTCTGGTCTCCCCAGTCTCTCCATGCTGACTCCTCCTTACTCCTTCCTGGAATCCTCCTTGTCTCCTAGTACCGCCTGTCTTGCTTTCCTATTGATCAACAATACTTTATTCATTAACCAGTATGAGAAACATATTTACATAGTGACATCTCCCATCACCTACAAAGTTGGATTATTGGGATGTATATGGTCACAAATTTCCAAAAATATCTGTGTATGGTGTCAGGCACGTTTGAATCGTACTCTGAGTCAAACAGGGCAATCATTTTCATTTTCAGGCAATTGGGTATGCATACACACTTCCAGATACATCTTGAGAGTTGTGTTATTTACCAAGGTAAAATTTCTCTAGAGCTTGTAGCCTGCCTTCCACATTGCACATATAAAAATAAGCACTATTCCACTCAAACTTATGACCTTCATATTTTAGAAATCAGAACTGTTTTTGGGATGAACAGGTGACTCAGCTTTTAAAAGCATATATTGCTGTTGCAGAGGGCCTGAGTTCAGTTCCTAGCACACATATTGAATAGCTCAAGGTCCATGTAAACTTCATCTTTAGAGGATCCAATGCCTCTGGCCTCATTGGCCACTGTACCTTGCATGGACATGACCCCCATGTTGATAGAAAGGTAGAAAGAAAGAATAAGAGGAAGAAAGAAAGAAACACACACACACACACACACACACACACACACACACACACGCCAATTTAAAAAGAAAACCTTGAAAATATCAGAACTCTTTACATAGGTGTAAAGCTGAGGGAATTCAAGGTGTGAATATTTATATATGCACCTTATGCTGTTATTTTAATAAGCATCTAATTTGTTGAAAAGCTTCAAAGACACCATGCTCTGTTGAAATCTGTGTAGTGTTCAGGGCACATAATAGACATAAGCTGACAGACAGTAGGATAACACGATGAGAGCTGTTGAATGTGATTCTGACTTATGGTTCAGCTAATTGTATCTGCATTTAAGACTGCTGTTATTATCATTGTCACTATTATTATTATTATTATTATTATTATTATTATTATATTATTATTTTCTTTTAGATGTCGATCCCAGTTCCCTCCCTCTCCCTCCCTCCCTACCTCTTACACTCTCTCCCCATTCACATGTACCCTGACCACCCTCCCCACCCATCCCCCCACCCCAATTCCACATGTAGTGCAATGCCATCCAGGTGGGGTCATGTAAATCTGTCAAGTCATTTGAAGTAGGGACTTGTAAGGAGTTTGGTTTTTCTGCCCACCGCCTGGTATTGTCCCGCTGCCGCGCCAGCCCCAAATAACATATAGAGACTCTGTATTTGATACAATACTGTTGGCCCAGTTACTTGTTTCTTATCAGTTAGCTCTGCCTTTAATTATTAACCCATTTCTGTTGATCTATGTATTTCCACGTGGCCTCCTTACCGGGGAGTGGGGCAGGCATCTGGTCTCCCCAGTCTCTCCATCTTGACTCCTCCTTACTACTTCCTATTTCCTCCTTGTCTCCTAGTCCCTCCTATCTTCCTTTCCTATTGGCCAACAGTGCTTTATTATTAACCAGTATGAGAAACATATACAGAATGACATCTCCCATCATCTTCTCTTTTTTGTCTAAATAAAAAGAAGGGTTTTAACCTTAACATAGCAAAATATATCACATAACAGTTATCAAATAAGAATCACAGTTAACACTATTTAGTCCATTAACATTTAGCAAGATTTGAAGAAAATATTCCATCATCTATCATATCTTTGTGTGTCTAAAGTCTAAGTAACTTATCTTTAATACTAAGGAAAACTGTAACCATAACTCTCTGTCTTTAAGTCCCTCACCTCTCTAATACCTTTATCATGAAAGGGTGTTGAATTGTGTCGAAGGCTTTTTCCGCATCTAGGGAGATAATCATATGTTTTTCTTTTTCAGTTTGTTTATATGGTGGATCACGTTGATAGATTTTCGTATGTTAAACCATCCCTGCAATCCAGAGATGAAGCCTACTCGGTCAGGGTGGATGATTTCTCTGATGTATTCTTGAATTTGGTTTGCCAGTATTTTACTGAGTAAGAAAATGCTCCACATCCGTAGCTATCAGGGAAATGCAAATCAAAACAACTTTGAGATACCATCTTACCCCTGCCAGAATGGCTAAAATTAGAAACACCAATGATGACTTATGTTGGAGAGGATGTGGAGAAAGGGGAACACTCCTCCACTGCTGGTGGGAGTGCAAACTCATACAGCCATTTTGGAGATCAGTATGGCGGTTTCTCAGGAAAATTGGAATTAGTTTACCACAGGACCCAACAATCCTCCTCTTAGGCATATACCCAAAGGATTCACATCCATGCAACAAAGACATCTGTTCAACTATGTTCATAGCAGCACTATTTGTGATAGCAAGAACCTGGAAGCAACTTAGATGCCCCTCAATTGAAGAATGGTTAATGAAGATGTGGCACATCTACACAATGGAATACTACTCTGCAGAAAAAAATAATGGTATCTTGAAATTCGCAGGCAAGTGTATGGCACTTGAAGAAACCATCCTGAATGAGGTAGCCCAGTCACAAAAATAGGAACACAGTATGTACTCACTCATATATGGATTTTAGAACTAGATCAAATGATCACCAGCCTATATTTCACATCATCAGAGGAACTAGGATACAAGGTGTATTCTAAGAGATTCATATAAAGTCCCTCACAGAACTGGGAAGGGACAAGTACCCCAGAGCTCAGGTAAAGTGGGGGAGGACAACGAATGTAGAGAGACGTAGGAGAAAATGAGGGGGAGGAGAGGAAGGCATGTGCGACCAGGAGGATTGAGCCTGGTTAGGAATGGAAGATAGGAAAGAGAGAGAAAGAGACAGAGACACAGAGAGAAAACATAAAAGAGGGAGCCAATATTGTTCTGAAGATAAAGTTGAACACAAAGAAAGGTCGAGAGAACTACAAGACTGCTCCCAACTAACAATCTCAGCTTCCGTGGAAAGGCTATCATAAATGCCCTTCCAGGAGAGTGAGATCAACAACTAACTTCTCCATGGAGCCCTCAACTAATGCCTATTGAAAATAGGACCAAACAGCCATACATGAACACTGAGTCGAACTAGAACCCAGAAGCAGATGGAGAGGACAAGACCATGCGGCAGAAACACATACAGACAGCTTACTTGAACAAGGAGGAGCTAAGGGGCACTAGACTGATAGCTGGGAAGCCAGCATGGGACTGACTCAGGCCTCACTGAATATGGGTCTCAGCCAGAAGGACTGAGCAGTCTAAAAGACCTCAGACAGTGGAGCCAGTATGTATCCCTGGTGCACAAAAGGACTTTGCAAACATATCCCCCATGGAGTGATAACTGCCTTAATCTAGAGACAGGAGAGAAGCCCTAGTCCCTACTTCACAGGACCTGTCAGATCTACATGACCCCAACTGGATGGCATTCCCCTACATATGGAATTGGGGTAGGGGGATGGGAGGGGAGGGTGTTTAGTGTGCATGTGAGAGGGCAGACAGGGTAAAAGGGAGGGAAGGAAGAAGAGTGGGAAGGAGGCAGGGAGGGAGGGAGGGAGGGAGGGAGAGGCAACTGGGATCAACATGTAAAATAATAAATTAAAAAAATGCTTTGAATACAAAATTTAATTTGAAGGACAAGTTACTGGGGAAAAGGATTTCTATTTTTGTTTCCACAGAAAATGAAAAGATGTGGATTCCTTCCAGACTAATGTGGTTTGATCACCCCAGACTGCCTGAAATAGAGTACAAGCTGTTCCTACATTCAAAATATCTGGATAAAACAGCCCCACAGACTACAGCCAGGATATCTGAATCTTCCTCGAATCCCCCAACACAGCGCCCCTTACCAGCAGGAAGTAGTTTGGAAAGAACGACGCCCAAATTCCCAAATATTGTGTATAAATGTTTGTTTTCATTTAATTGGTCTTTGTTATATAAAATTAAATTAAAAAATCATTAAAAAAATAATATATAAGATAGAGCAGTGTAACCAGCATTATTGCTTGAAGAAGCAAGATCAGAATGTATAAATATAATTTGTGTGGGCCATTTTTGTGAGTGCTTAAAGAAAGCAAGGAAAGCGAAGAAAAAAATCAAAGAGTTGAAGGAACAGTTCAAGCCATGAAAACTGAAATATCGACAATAAAGAAAACACAAACTGAAGGAATGCTGGAAAAAAAAAAACTGGGCAAATGATCAGGAACTATAGACTCAAGAAAAACCAACAGAATACAAGAGAGTGAAGAGAGAGTCTCAGCGGCTGAAGATAAACTAGAGAAAATATATACATCGATCAAAGAAAATCATAAGTCCAATAAATCCTTAACACAAAACATCCAGGAAATGTGGGACACTGGGTAAAGCAAAAGCTAAGAATAATAGGTGTAGAAGAATGTGAAGAAGCCCAGCTCAAAGTTGTGGAAAACATGTTCAACAAAATTGTTGAAGAAAAATTTCCCAATCTGAGTAAGGACTTGCCCATAAAAGCATAAGAAGCAAACCCAACACCAAATAGACTGGATCAAAGAATAAAGACCACAAAACACATAGCAAAGCACCTAACATACAGAAATAAAGAATATTAAGAGCTGCAGGGGAAAATTTTCAGATAACATATAAAGGTAGACTGATCAAAATTACACTTAAATTCTCCATGGAAATTCTCAAGATCAGAACTTCCTGGGTAGATGTTCTACAAGTATGAGAGTCCATAGATGCCTGACAAGGCTACTATACCCAGCAAAACTCTCAATCATTATAGATGCACGTAACAATATATTAAATGACAGAGCTGGATTTTCACAATGAATATCTAAAGATCGAGCCCTATAGAAATTTCTGGCATGAAAACTCCAACCCAAGGAAGTTAACTATGCTCACAAAGACATAAAAAATAGATAATCCCAATTCACCAAAACCAAGGTTAAAGCATGGATAATATATTCACAATACCACCACTTACAAAAAATCTAAAACAAACAAGCATTAACAATCAGTGGTCCTTACTATCCCTCAACATTAATGGTCTTAACTCCCCTATGAAAATTCACAGGATAAAAGAATGGATACAAAGACAGAATTGATGTTTTGCTGCATACAAAAAACATCTAATTTTCAAAGACAGACATTCCCTCAGGGTAAAGGGTTGGGAGAAGATCTTACAATGAAGTGGACCCAAGAAGCCAGCAGGTATAGCTATCCTAATATCTAACATGTTAGACATCCCTCCAAAATCAATCAAATGAGATGAAAACAGTCATTTCATATTCATCATAGGAGAAATCCATCAGGACAAATTCTCAATTCTGAACATCTATGCCCAAAATACAAAGCACCCACATTCGTAACCGAAACTCTACTAAATCTTGAAGCTCATGTAAAACTTCATCCACTCCTAGTGGGACACTTTAGCACACCACTCATGCCACTAGACAGGACCATACAAAACTTGACAAAGAAACAAGAACTAACAGAAGCTATGTCTACATTGGGTTTAAGAGACATCTACAGAACATTACAACCAAACACAACTAATATAACTTCTTCTCAAGTCCATATTGAACCATATCTAAAATCAACCACATACTAGGCCACATTAAAAAAAAAAACCTCATCAGATTAAAAAAAAGAAATTGTAATATTCCTATGTATCTTATCAGTCCACCATGCTTTAAAGCTAGAATTCAACCACAACACAAATCTCAAAGAAACCCTACAAACTCATGGAAACTGAGCAATGTCCAATTGGACCATTCCTGGTCAAGAAGATATAAAGAAAGACATGGATGACTTCTTAGAATTCAATGACAATGAGGACACAACATACACGAACTTATGTTAAACATTGAAAAGATTTCTACAAAGGATGGAAGTTCATTTCATAAAAGCCCTTAAGAAGAAAACTGAGGATAGTCACATTAGAGAATTAATAGCACAGCTAAAAGACTTAGAACAAAAAGAAACACACTCACCCCAGAGTAGATGCCAGGGAATAATCAATTCGAGAGAACAAATCAATAGAGACAAGGAAAATGATACAAAACATCAATGCAACAAAGAGTTGTTTTTTTTTTTTTTTTTAAAGAAACTCAACCAGATAGACAAACTTTTATCCAAACTAACCCGAAAAACACAGAGAGAACACACAAATTAACAAAGTCAGAAACAAAAAGGTGGACATAACAGACACTGAGGAAGTCAAGACAATTTTCAGGTTGTACTTTAAAAACCTGTACTCCACAAAATTTGAAAATTCATTGGAAATGGAGAAATTTCTGGATAATTATCACTTACCAAAAGGAAATCAAGAACAGATAAGAAACTTAAACTGACCTATACCGTCAGTGAAATTTGGCAGTCAACGAAAGCCTCCCAACAAAATAAGACCGAGGGCCTGTTGGCATTTGTGCAGAATTCTACCAGCAAATCAAAAATGAACTAATACCAATACTCCTCAAATTGTTTCACACAATAGAGACAAAATGTTCATTACCAAACATTTTTTTCAAGGCCACAATTACCTTGGTAACATAGACACACAAAGACACAACTAAGACGGAAAAGGATAGACCAATATCCCTCATGAACATAGATGCAAAAATACTCAATAAAATATTGGCAAATCAAATCCAAGAACACATCAGAGAAATTATCCAACATGACCAAGTAGGCTTCATCCCTGTGTTGCAGGGATAGGTGAACATACAAAAGTCGATTGATGTAATCCACCATATAAACAAACTGAAAAAAAAAAAACAGCGTTTACTGAAAAAGCCTTTTTCACATTCCAATACCCTTACATGATAAAGAGCTTGGAGAGATCAAGGATAACAGGAACATACCTAAACATGATAAAATCATATATATTAAATCAACAGCCAACATCAAACTGAATGGATAGAACCTTAATGCAATTCCTCTAAAACCAGGAACAAGGCTACCCTCTCTCTCCATATTGCTTCAGTATTGTACTTTAAGTTCTAGCTAAAGGAATAAGACAAAAAATTTGATCAAGGGGATACAAATTGGAAAGGACTAAGCCAAACGTTCACTATTTGAAAATATATGACAGTATACATAAGTGACCCAAAAGTTTCTATCAGGGAACTCCTACAGCTAATAAACACCTTCAGCAAACTACCACTATACAAGATCAACTCAAAAAAATAAAAATAAAATCTGTTGCCCTACTATATACAGAGGACAATGGGACTGACATAGAAAACAGAGAAACATCACCCTTTACCATAGCCACAAACAACATAAAATATCTTGGGGTAATGCTTAACTTACAAGTGAAAGACCTATATATCAAGAACTGTTTATTTAAACCAAGAAAATTAAGAGGATACCACAAAATGGAAAGATCTCCCATGCTCTTGGATAAGTAGGATAAGCATAGTAAAAATGGAAATCTTACTAAAAGCAATCTACAGATTGAATGCAATCCCCATCAATATCCGCACAATTCTTCACCGACCATGAAAGGATAATAATCAAATTTATATAGAAAAACAAAACACCCAGGATAGCCAAACCACCCTGTACAACAAAGGAACTTTAGGAGGAATCACCATCCCTGACTTTAATCCCTGACTAGAGCTATATTCGTTTAAACAGCCTAGTATTGGCAGAAAAATATACAAGTAGATCAAAGTAATCAAATCAAAAATCCTGATATTAACCCACACACCTATGAACACATGTTTTTTGACAAAACAGCTAAAAGAATACAATGGGAGCAGGAAAGCATCTTCAACAAATGGTGCTGGAACAACTGGATGATAGTGTATAGAAGACTGCAGATAGACCCATATCTATAGCCTTGCACAAAACTCAAATCCAAATGGATCAAGGACATCAACATACATCCAGCCACACTGAATATCTTCGAAGAGAAAGTGGTAGGTACCCTTGAAGAAACTGGTACAGTAGATTCATTCCTGAACATAACTCCGGTAGCACAGACACTGAGATCAACAATTAATAAATGGGACTTCCTCAAGCTGAGAAGCTTCTGTAAGGCAAAGGACACAGTTGACAAGACCAAAAGGCAGCCCACACTGTGGGGAACGATCTTCAACAACCTTACATCTGACATAGGGCTCATCTCCAAAATATTCAATTAACTCAAGAAACTAGTCACCCTAACACCAAATAACTCTATTAAAAATGGAGTATAGAACTGAAGAGAGAATTCTCAATAGAGGAAATAAAAAAGCCTGCAAGACACTCAAGTAAGTATTCCACATCCTTAGCTATTAGTGACATGCAAATCAAAACAAATCTGAGATACCATCTTTCTCCTGCAAGAATGGCTAAAATCAGGAACACTAATGAGAACTTATGCTGTATAGGATGTGGAGAAAGGGGAGTACTCCTACATTGCTGTTGGGATTGCAAACTTGTACAGCCATTTTGGAGATCTTCATCGTAGTTCCTCAGTAAAATGGGAATTGGTCTACCACAGGACCTGGCAATCTTATTCTTATTCATATACCCAAATGATCCACATCCATGCAACAAAAAAATGTGTTTAACTATGTTTATAGCAGCATTATTTGTAATAGCAAGAACCTGGAAGCATCCTAGATGCTCCTCCAATGAAGAATGGATGAAGAAGATGTGGGACATTTACACAATGGAATACTGCTCTGTGGAAAAAATTAACAATGGAATCTTGAAAATCACAGGCAAATGGATGGAACTTGAAGGTACCTCCTGAATGAGGTAACCTAGTCAACAAAATAAGAACATGGTATGTATTCACTGATATATATATATATATATATATATATATATATATATATATCATAGACCAAAGGATCACCAGCCTATATTTCATAATTCCAGAGAAACTAGAATACAAAGAGGATTCTAAGAGATTCATACAAGTTCCCTCATATAAGGGGAAAAGAACTAGATCTTAAGAAGATTGGGAGCGTGGGGGGTGTGAGTGGAGAGGAGGCCAGAATAAAGTGTAGGGGAGGAAAGAAAATCACATGGGACTAGGAAGATTTAGCTTGGGGAGGGTAAGACAAGAGAAAAGAAAGAAAGTGAGACAGCATGAGAGAGAGAGAGAGAGAGAGCATAAATGAAACATTTATTTGAAGTGGCTCACTTATATTTTCAGAGATTCAGTCCATTTTCATCATGGCATATAAAATGCTGGTGTACAGGTAGTTGTGGGTCTGGAGAGAGAG
Source organism: Phodopus roborovskii (assembly GCF_943737965.1). Taxonomy (NCBI): domain Eukaryota; kingdom Metazoa; phylum Chordata; class Mammalia; order Rodentia; family Cricetidae; genus Phodopus; species Phodopus roborovskii. Next base: position 116,760 of record NW_026126063.1, on the reverse strand, counting down.
CTGGGAATCCTACATTCTGTAGGCAATAGGAAGTCTACTGAAATTCTGGGTGGTATTATGAGCATAGGAAACCTTTAAGCTTGCCCACACAGTGTCACCCTCCCTCCAAATGACCATACCCACCCCAAATCCAAGAAAGACAACCCTCCTATCAGTGGCACTCCCTTTGAAAGTATGTGGGCCAGCTACATTTAAACTGTCACTCAGAAGTTTATAATAATATCTTTGCAAAATTCATTTTTTCAACTCTAGGAACCCCCAAAGTCTATAACAGTGTCTCAACAATGTTAGAAAGTTCAATGCTGCTCCTGAGAATCCTTCAATCTCTTAATTGTAATCACCCATGAAAATCAAAATCAAAAAGCAGATCATATACTTCTAACATATAATGGCACAGGGTATACATCAACATTCCAAATAAAGAGAAGAGTGAGGAAATACTGGGCCAAGGAAGACCAAGAAACGAATGGGCAAACTCCAAACTTTCCATCTCCATGTGATGTTAAAATCCTCTTAGATCTCCAACTCTATTCAGCTTTGTTGACTACAAGCCATTTCTTTCTATTGCGCTGGATGCACTCCCTGTTAGCAGCTCTCCTTGGCAGATATTCCATGACTCTGTCATCTCTACCATCACATTTCTGTGTACCACATGCATGACTGATGCTGGAAAAGGTCAGAACAAGGCATCAGATCCCCTAGAAGTGCAGTTACAGATGGCTGTGAGCTGCTGTGTAGGTGCTGGGAATTAAGCACAGGTCCTATGGAAGAGCCAACTGGACCCTTAACATTGAACCCATCTCTCTAGCCCTTTCTTGTGAAAAATTTTAAGCATGCCAACTAATGTATGTATTGAAGGTTAGATTTGTTCCTTGGTAAGGGTTTCCTATATCTGGCCATAATAAATCTTACTCTCTTTCATAGCTATCATCTCATTGTTCTTAATCTATTTACATATAACCTGTTTTGCTGTAAGGGCTATTACGCAGGCAAATGTCAATGGATTTGTTAAAGCCTACCAGTAAAATAATTTGGGTACTTCTTAATTAGTTATGTGATTTAATCATTTCATATTCAGTAGATTGTATTTGTCAGGACCTCTTCAATTATCACTCACTACACACAGAAGCTGGGAAAGATGTGTGTCTACTGTAGGTATTAAATGAAATAATATTAAGAATGAATAAAATTCAGAAATTTAAATATTCATGTGTATTTCCTGAGTTATCTATAAGTGTACTTTTCTCAAAAAGTATATGATGTGAACTTAGGGAAAGTTTGGTACATGTAGAAAACAGGTAGTGGATGCTGCATCCTGAGTTGCCTGAAAGGGCAAGTTTGCCTAAGAGCCAGCTGGAAAGGTCATCAGCACACTGGAAAAAAGATGTCAGTTCTGGTGAAATTTTCATAGATTTCAGGCTATTTGGGGGATCCTAAAGTGGAGTACTATTGTATTCCTGTTGAATTCTTCCCTATCCTTGGAGGAGAGTGGAAAATGTTAATGGCATTTGGATCTGGAAATGGTTTGGAAATTAGCGAAAACTGGAAATTAGTGAGAACTAATGGAGTTTTCCTGATTTAATTTTTCTGTCTAGATAGGCCAGTATTCTCCAAGTTGGAATCCAAGAAGAGTGCCACCAAACAAGACTCTGTGGTAAGAATGGGAAATTGAATTCTACCCATGGTTTTATTAGAATAATGATAGAACAACCTTGTGATATCAAAATATTAACACAATATACTTTTAATTTGTGTTAACATTTTCATCCTTGTGTTGTAATGTTCTGGAAATAGTATAAATCACTAGCCAAGTTTTGAATTTTTTTTTAACTGCAATCCCAGCATTTGGGCATGGTGAGGCAGGAGGAAGGTAATTTCAAGGCCACTGTGCTCTATCTAAGAAGAACTTGTCTCAAAAAACCACATAGGCTGAAGAAATGGCTTATAAGTTAAGAGTACTGGCTGCTTTCCTAGAGAACCTCACTTTCATTCCTAGCACTTAGTGATGGATCACAACCCTTCTTCACTCCAGTTTCAAGTGATCTGTATCCAATTCTATCCTTCCAGAACACTGAGTGTTTGTAGTATGCATGCAGACATATGTTCATGGAAAACACATGGGACTAAAAGAAAGAGACCATATATGTCTTATTTCAATAAGTACAACTTTTAAATGGACATCAAAGTTTCATATTTTCTACCTTCTAATCTTATTTGAATCTTAAAAAATATTTTAGATTTTTAAATATAGCATTAATTTGGATGAAGTAGAAATTATAAACACCTTAACCATTTTCTTTTTTTTAATTTATTTTATATAACCAAGTCCATTTAAATGAAAACAAATATTTATAGACAGATTTGCGAATTTGGGTGTCGTTTGTTCCAAACTGCTTCCTTCTGGTAAGGGGTGCTGTTATGGGGGATTCTAAGAAGATGCAGAAATCCTGGCTATAGTCTATAAGGATGCTTTGTGCAGCTGTTTTGAATGTAGGATCACCTGGTACTCTGTTTCAGGCGGTATGGCTTGATCAAACCACATTAGTCTGCAAGAAATCCACAGCTTTTCATTTTCTGTGGAAACAAAAATAGAAATCCTTCTCCCCAGTAATTTGTCCTTGAACTTAAATTTTGGAGTCAAAGCATTTTTTTTATTTAATTAATTTTTTTACATGTTGATTGCAGTTCCCACTCCGTCCCTACCTTCCTCCCTGCCTTACATCCAACCTCCCTTCATTTTACCCTCTCTGCCCTCTCAATTGCACCCTAACCACCCTCCCCTCCCATCCCCCACCCCAATTCCATATGTAGGGGAATGACATCCAGTTGGGGTCATGTACATCTAAAAGGTCATGTGAAGTAGGGACTAGGGCTTCTCTCCTGTCTCTAGATTAAGGCAATTATCCCTCCATGGGGGATTTTTAAGCAAGGTCCTTTGGTGCAGCAGTGATACATCCTGGCTCCACTGTCTGAGGTCCCTTAGACTGCTCAGTCTTTCTGGGTGAGACACGTATTCAGATGGGCCTGAGTCAGTCCCATGCTGGCTTCCCAGCTATAGTCTGGTGGTCTGTTAGCTCCTCCTTGTTCAGGTAAGCTGTCTCTTCCACCTGTGTTTGTGTCGCCTGGTCTTGTCCTCTCCATCTGCATTTGGGTTCTAGTTTGACTCAGTGTTTATGTATGGGTATTTTCTCCTGTTTCCAACAAGTATTCCATGAGGGCTCCATGGAAAAGTTGTTGATCTCACTCTCAGTAAAGGACATTTATGGTAGCCTTTCCATGGATGCTCAAATTGTTAGTTGGTGGCAGTCAGTCTTGTAGTTCTCTAGACCTTTCTTTGTGTTCAATTTTATCTTCAAACCAATATTGGCTCTCTCTCTCTCTCTCTCTCTCTCTCTCTCTCTCTCTCTCTCTCTCTCTCTCTCTCTCTCTCCTCCCTGTCTTCTATTCTTAACCGGGCTATATCTTCCTGGTCACACGTGTTTTCCTTTCCTCCCCCTCCTTTTCTCCTACTTCTCTCTCCATTCACTGCCCCCGTTCCTGCCACTTCCCCTGTGCTCTGGGAGACCAAACAGCATCTTAACCATTTTCATTTCCTGTGTGTTTGATAAATGTGTAAGGTTATTTTTTTCTTTTTCTTAAATATAGGGTTTCAAAGTAGCAATGGTTCCAGTCATGGAAGTCACTCTATTGACAAGGCTAGCCTTGAACTGACAGAGATATACCTCCCTCAACCACCTGAGTTCTGGGATTCAATCCCTCTACCTCAACTTCCTGGTGTATATCTAGTTTAAAAAGTATCTGTTTTGATCTTCATGAACTATAATTTTGTTTGAGAGTGTGCTAGGTGTGTTACTACCATGCTTAAAGATTTCTGTTGAGTTCGTAAAATTACTTAGGACAGAAAACAAGGACATCTTCAACCCATGTGGAAGACTGAGCCTGTTACCATTCTTGCTTCAACATCATGGAATGCTTTCTTCTTTGCCTGCCACTCCCAGGAAAGGAGCTGTGAATCAAGGCACTACACAGACTAATGATTGAGACTCTGTTACAGAAGGCAACTTTCCCAAACTCTGGCCCTGCTGAATGCAAAGTGGCTGTCCATGGCTTGACTCCTCCACTGGTGGCCAATGTTTCAGGCCCTAGAGATCATGGATGACCTGCCATTCCACAGAATCCAAGAGGCCAGAATACACCACCACCTCATCCAGATGCTCGAAAGTATGTCCCATCAAAGGGATTTGCAGGCCCAAGGTTTCCTCCAAAGTCAGGTAGGCTTTTTAAAAGGCCCTTATATGAATAAATATGTATCTGTGTGTTCCTTCAAGTCTGGTACCTGTTACTATGAGAAACACTGGCCAGGAGCAACTTGAGGGAGAAAGGGTTGTCATGGCTCACAGGTAAAAGTCCAGCAGCAGGAATTCAAGGTTTCACCTTGAACTACCTTAGGGAATTTTGAATTTAAATGTACTGTGATAGTTCAGAAGATCATCAAATTTACAAGCACTTTTTTTTTTCTCCTCAAGGCAGGGTTTTTCTATCCTGTCCTGGAATTCACTCTGTAGGCCAGGCTAAGCTTGAACACACAGAGATCCACCCATCTCTGCTTTCCAATTATTGGATTAAATGCCTGTGCCACCAATACCTAGATAAAAACCGGTTTCAGGTCAAAATTATGCATTTATCATTTTATAGAAATGTGTACTGAGGCTAATATTTACATTAATTACTTATATTTTGTCTTAAGATTACTGGCTAAAGTGTTTAAAAGTATTTCTTCTAGGTAGTTGTTCTCACATTATCATATTTAAAATCTAAGATCATATTAATTATTTGCTGAATTCATTGAAATTTCTTCTTACACTTACATTTTAAAATAAAAGTTATTGCTTTTACAGCATACTTTCCCCTTTGGAATCAGAAGTTTCTACACAATAAATCATGTTTTAAAGTAATAGAGAAGAACCAGTTACCCCTTCCTGTTCTCTTCCCTCATATCTCTTCTTAACCTTCCAAGAGTATGACATGTATTTTCTTTTGGAAGTTTTGTAGTTGTCCTTGTCATTACAGAAAATTTATTTAGGATATCATGCCAGGATCACTGATTTCAATGTTACTCTTGAAAGTTTTACTTCATTGAAATCTGTCCTACAATATATCTTGAGTATTCCTGAAATTGTTGGTGTTGTTCTTATGAATCCCATGTAGGTAAGAAGTCCACTTTAAATATCAAGATTATTTGTAAGATCAAATATTGTGGTATGAGTTTTGTTTACCAGTATGGGCTGTATTTTGTGGTTTACCATGGGTGCCATACAGGATTTCAACCCCCACTGTCCTTTACTCATCTCTTGCAACAGGGTAGAATGTGTACAAACTGAGGGGCTTTCCACTTAGCTTTCTCCCAACTTCTGGGTTCTTCCCCCACCCTCTCTTTTGAGAAGTAGAAATGAACTCTCTCCATACTTGATTCTGCCTTCCAAACAATCTGCCCCAGAACTTCCACAAACACAGGAGACCTGACCATTTCTATGGTGGCCATTTCTTCTCATTTTCAGTTCAAGATCACTTTTGTTACTTATGTGATTATATTGTTGCTCAAATTGCAGCTTAATGGAAACATATTGTCAGGATAGTTGTTTGTAGAAAAGATGATTTAAATAAGAATCTTATGAGTAAATCATTTCCACTTCATTTTATTCTGCATAGTGTATTTTACTTTGATTATGTCATCCATAATTGTGGAAGTTTTATACAGGCAATCTCATAATTGATGTATCTTAAACTCAAAAAGTTGTTTCTTTATTCCAGAAATTTGTTCACCATGATTGTAGGCAAAAGTAAAGGTAACTGTGTGTTTAATCAAATGAATTTTAATTGATTTAAAGCATTGTTTGTCTTTGGTATTACCGAAACCAGCCAGTTTCCCAAAAACATTTTCCACTAAATTAGTCTTTTCACCTGTGCAAAAAATTAGTCCTTCAAAAGAGAATTTTGTGGGACTGGACTGATGGTGACTCATTAATTAGGACTGGAATCTAGTGCAGATAAGAGTACATGGTCTTGGTTCCTAACATCCGCATGGCAGTTCCAATCCCAGGGAATCCAATGGCCTCTTTGCCTACAATTTCACAATGTATGTATGTGGAGCTTACCATTACATTAAGTTCACAGATATTCATGAAGTATACCAACATGAATATAGTGTACAAGGCATTCATTGTTGCAAAAGGCATACACGTAGTGCACTAAGCATGCATGTAGAGCACAGGCATGCATGCAATGCTATGTACAATATGCTTGGCCATGTTATACAGCATACAAGGTATGTACCAGCATGTATGTAATGCTCTATACATGTATGTAGTTCATGGTTGTGAGTATATAGTCCAGAGGCATGCAAGTACACAAAATACTTGCATACGTAAATTACAGAAAGAAAACTAAAAATAACAAAACAACATAAAATAACATAAAATACTTTTCTTCTTTTTTTTTAACGTAAATTAACCCATTTATTAGAGGCATGGGTTCTCAAGCAATAGCATTTCTACTGGTCTTTCAGTTCCTTCAGTCTTCTGATGGCAGACTTCACTGTGACTGCAGAAATAGTGTTGTATGTCCGGGCCCCACCTGCCACTGAATTCATGCAGGAACCACAGTGCCAGATGCCAACTGCTCATCTCATAATCTTGGTCTTGCCACAGAAGGAGCAAGTGTACTTGGCGTGCTGGTTGATTTCAATTTTCTTCGCCATTTTCCAGAGGGAGGCACCATAACGGGTCCCATATTTCCCAATGATCCCGACCATTTTGGCGCATTTAGCCATTTAGCTGGAACCTAAGCCCAAGCCCGGAGAGCACATTTTTTTTTTCTTTTTCATTCTTTCTTTCCTTTCTTTCTTTCTATTTCTTTATTTAATTATTTATTTTGAGACATGGGACAGGGTTTTTCTTTGGCTTTGGAGGCTGGTCCTGGAACTAGTTCTTGTTCATGAAGCTGGTTTCAAACTCATTTAATCTGCCTGCCTCTGCCTCCCAAGTGCATGGATTAGAGGCATGCACCACCATTGCCTAGCTAACATTTGTGGATATTCTGATTTGAGTATCTTACAAAGTATGCACCCTACGGATAGGAATGGAGGGTGAGACATAACTAATGAATTTCCCATCAGTGGGTTGAATCAGTGATTTTTCGCTATTCAGTTGGATTTTGCTTAGGTGTCAAGGGACAGCATAAGAACTCATTCTCATGCACAGAGCTATGATAGTGACTAGAATGGTTCCCTAGTGTCATTGGGAACACTCAGTGGTCAGGAGGTGTTTCTGCTCCAGACAAAAAGCAAAGCTTTGTACTGAACACACTGTTTCCCCCTGTTCTGTTTCTACATTTTTACAACATGTATTTCTACCTCATCATTCCCATTTTATTCTTGATTGAACAGATTTAAAAGAACTTACGACTGTTATTTATTTACAATAAAGTTTTATATTGAAACTTTTATAATCTTGACATCATTAAATCTCTGTTTCAACCCATTTTGCTTCTTTCAATTCCTGGACCACTATTTTACTGTCTGTTAGCTATTTCTATTCCAAAAATGTTATTAATTTTACCGTGCATAAAATCATGCATAATGGTTCTATATCTGACCTAAAATTAAAATTCAAGAAATCGAACTCATGATTTAAGGGCTAATTCTGGCCTGAAGTAATCACATACTAAATTTCAGTCCCTTTCTCTGTGAATCCTAGAGACCCAGTTTTATGCTATGTCATAATTTTCTCTTAGCATCAAGACAAGAGCCTGAAAACATATTTAGATTCCCTTACACTTTGGGTAATTGAAGTAATAATGGGAAGGGTTAAAGCTCAAGAAATTAAATCAAGCATTTTTTTTCACCAATACAAATGTATAATCATAGGTTACATGAGTAACATTCTCTGCTTCATCTGCCTTTAAAAACAAAACAGAAAAGCAGTATATAATCCTTAGAAAGGTAGACAATGGTAGATACAATGGAAAGCATCTGTTCAGAAGCGATGTTAACAACTCTTCAGAGGATGCTGTCATGTGGCTTTTATCCTTCAACTGCCTTTTAAAATATAGATTCTTGTACTAACAGCATATTGTATATTTATATAGATCCATGAACATATTTTTAAAATATATTTTTTAATTTCACATAGAAACAACATATTCTTCTCACTCTCCTTCTGCACAATGACGCATTTAAACCAATAAGGCCATACCTCCTAATAGTGCCACTCCCTTTGGGAGCCATTTTTTCCCAAACCACCACAGTTGGCCTCTCACACAGATTGTGAGACATTTCCTCCGCCTCTTTTTTGTAGGCAGGACTACTTGCAAGGTTAAGGTTTTGTTGCTGAGTTTGTCTCTCAGTCCCTCCATTTGAAGCCTCACCTGATTATAGAAAATGGCCACTACAGGATCTGGATCCCTTAACTGTGGTCAGCCTTGTAGTTTCTAGGGAGTTTCTATAGCACTAGATTTCTTGTTCATCCCTGACATTTTCCCACACAATCTACAAATTGCTTAGGGTCCAGCTGGAAAGGTCATCAGCACATGACAAAGGAATGTCTGTTCTGTCTCCATCTGCTTTGATAATCCTAATGAGGAACACTATTGTATTTGTGTCAATTTATTCTCTGCCCTGGCAAGGGGAGTGGAACATGTCAGTGCCATTTGGATCTGAAAATGGTCTAGGAGTAAAATAAAACTCATCAAGTTTTCCTGGTTTAATTTTCCTGTCTAGATAGGCCAGTATCCTCTACTTTGGAATCCGGGAAGAGTGCCACCAAACATAACCCTGGGGTAAGTATTGGACATTGAAATCTAACCATGGATCCACAAGGAGTTTCTTGGTTTGATTAGAACAAGACAGAGCTCTTCTACTGTATGACATTACCATATTGATGAAATATGTCTGTACTTAGCATTAACCCTTTCATTGTTGGCTTATAACCTGGGAAATTATATACATCACAGGACAGGTATTGATGGTCCATGGAATCCTAGCATTTTAGCAGGAGGATGGTAATTTGAAAGCCAGTTTGTGTTGTATAAGCAGATATTGTCTCAAAAAACTACATAGGCTGGAGAAATGGCTTACAGGTTAAGAGCCCTTCCAACTCTCCTAGAGGATCTGGGTTTGTTTCCAAGAACCTGAGTGATGGCTCCCAATACTTAACTCCTGTTTCTAGGGATCAGAAGCCCTAGTCTATCCTTCCAGAACACTGGATGCGTGAGTATACAGACATACATGCTGGCAATATACCAATTCATGTGAAATTTAAAGGAAAAATAAAATAAGGTACCTAATATTTTAAAAAGTTCAACATTTAGATGAATTTCAAAATTTCTTTACATGCTGTACACTATTTCAGATATTTCTTCCTTGAAAACTTATTTGAATCTTAAAGTTTATTTTAGTTTTCAACTAAAGATGTTGAAAAATCAACATCTTTACCATTTTCTTTTTATTGGTGTGTTTTGTAAAAGTTTCTTTTATTTTTATGTTTTCCCCCCTGGACATAGGGTTTTCCAGAAGCTATGGAGCATGTCCTTGAACTAAGAACACACTCTTTTCACCAGACTGTCCTTGAACTGGCAGAGATACACCTACCTTTGCTTTCTGAGTTCTGTTATTTAAAACATGTGCTACCACCCCATGATACATTTATATGTTTAGAGTGTCTGTTTTGAAATGCTTGAAGTGTACTTGCATTTTAGGATGAGCTAAATAGTGTTACTACCTATCATGCTTAAAGATTTCTCTTGAGTTATTTAAAATACTTAGGATAACAAATAAGGGGATCCTACACTTCTGTGGAAAACTGCCTGTTCTCATGCTTTCTGGAGTTGCATGTACTGCTTTCTTTTATGCCTTCCCCTTCCAGTAAAGGAGCTGTGAATCAAGCAATTTCACTGACTGTTGATTGCCGCTCTGTTACAGAAATCAACTTTGCCCAATTCAGGCTATGCTGAATGCAACACTTCTGGACAAGACTTGAATGTTCCACTGGTTCCTGAGGCCAGAGCCCCAGAGGCCCTGCCTTCATAGGGGATCTGGGTTGCCATGTTCTGCCTCCAGGAAACATCTATGGAGATGCTCCACAGTATGATCCAACAAGGGACTTCCCAGGCCCCCCATTCCCTCCTATGCCTGGTAGGCTTTTTTAAAGGACCATGTATGTTCATCAGTGTTTATCAGTGCTTCCTTTCAAGTTCAGTTCCTGTTACTATAAGAACCACTGCCCGGAACTAACCTGAGGAGGAAAGGTTGTATATGGCTCACAGGTCACTATTCAGCAAGAAAGGAAGTCAAGACCTTACCTTAATCCACCCTAGGTAATTAGAATTTAATATGTCCAGTGATAGATCAGATATTCAATAAATTTACAAGCACATTTTCCTTGTTTTATTCTTCCAGGCAAGGTTTCTCTATAGCTTTGGAGACTTTCCTGAAAATCAGTGTGCAGACTAGACTAGCCTTGAAATCACAAGTATCCACCAGTCTCTGCTTCCTAAATGTTAGGTTTACAGTCTTGAGGCACAAATGACCTGCTACAAGCAGTTTCACCTTAAAATATTTGTATTTTATTTGACAGAAATGTTTTAAGGCCATTATAGTAATTACTGATAGTTTTTTTTCTTAAGATATCTGACTAAAATATTTTAAATCATTTCTCCTGAGTAGTAGTTCCTACAGGATCATATTTAAAATCTAAGATCATAGTTATTAGTTGTTGAAATATTTTCCTACCATTACATTTTAAAAGAAATATAATATACTGCTTTTACATCATACTTTCTCCTTTGGAATCATGAGTTTCTACACAGTTAATTATGTTTTTATGTAATAGATAAGAACCAGCTTAGTTGTCCTAGGTATCCATCTCTCTCTCTCTCTCTCTCTCTCTCTCTCTCTCTCTCTCTCTCTCTGTCCTCACCTCTGCTCTTAAACTTCTATTGGAATGGCATGATCTTTAGCTTTGTTTGGGAAGTTATGAGTTAGCCAGTGGCATTAGAGGAAATGTTTCTATTAGGATATCAGGCCAGGATCACTGATATGCATGTTAAGTTTCAAAGTTTTACTCCTTGGAAAAGCTGTTTTACAGTAGGTGTGGATTGTATTGAGATCTTTTTATCTGCCAAGTTAGGACAAACAAACCCGAAAGTGTTGTTAATGTTCTTATTATTCCTAAGTAGATAAGAAGTCCAATTTTGAATGTCAAGTTTTATATGTGAGAACAAATATTGTGAGGTGAGTGTTTGGATAACAGAGTAGGGGCTGGAGTTAGTGTTTTAATAAGTGTGCAGTACAGGATTTCTTCTACCACTGCCTTTTACCCATCTCTTTGAGCAGGGAGAAATGTGTATGAACCAAGGTGCTTTCCACCTTATCTTCACCCAAGAGTTGGGTTCTTTCCCCACTCCCATATCCTCCAGAAAACATCTATGTTGATCAATGTGGATATTTTCCTGCAAGAATCTTCCCTGGTCCACCATATCCCCCAATGCCAGGTAAGCTTTTTTTAATGTTTCTTGTGTATGTCAATGTTTATCTGTGTTTTCCTTCAAGTTTGCTTCTAGTTACTGTGTTAAAACTATCCTAAACCAACTTGAGGTTGTAAGTAAGGGTTTATATGGTTCAAAGGTTATATCCCAGCCACAAGGGAAGTCAAGGCTTCACCTTAATCCACTTTAGGGAATTTTGAATTTTGATTGTTTTTTGAAAGGTCAGAAAATCAGCAATTTTACCAGAGAGTTGGTGTTTTTGTTTGTTTGTTTGTTTTGTTTTCCTCAATTCAAGGTTTTGATATCACTTTGGAGCCTGTGTTGGAACTCTATCTGCATACTACTTTAGTCTACTTACCTTCCAAATTAGTACAAACACACCTGAAACTGATGGTGAAGTTATTATTTTTCCTACTTAGGTGAGAACTATTTATTTGAGAGTTGAAATATGTTGGTGTTAGTGTGTGGATATCAGGATAGGGGCTTGACTTAGTGGTTGAACAAGTGTGTAGTATGTGGTTTCAACTTGCATTGTCCTTTACCCATCTCGTCCAAAAGGGAGAAATGCATACGAACCATGGGGATTTATACCTTACCTTCCTACAAGGTGGGGGGTTCTTCCCCCCACCACCGTATCCTCCAGAAAATCACTATGGAGATCCAAGACATTGCATGCCACCATGGGATTTTGCTAACCCACCTTTTCATCCATTTCCAGGTAGGGTATACGAAAGTCCACGTATGACTCAATATTTATCAGCTTTTGTTCAAGTTTGGTTACTATTACTGTGAGAAACACAGGCCAGAACAATATTCGGGAGAATAGTGTTTATATAGCTCACATGTTACAGTCCAGCAAAAAAGAGTTCAAGGCTTCACCTTGATCCACCTTAGGGAATTTTGAATTTTACTCTAGTATGACAGATCTGAAAATCAGTAGTATCTCCACCAGATTTAACTTTTAGATTTTTTTTCCAATGCAGAGTTTCTCTATAACTTTGGTGCCTTTCCTTGAACTCTCTCTGTATGCTAGGCTTATATTAAACTCATAGTGATCCACATATTTCTGCATGCAAGTTACAGGGATTAAAGTCCTGTGCTACCAGTGCCCTGCTTCAAGCAGTATTTACGTTCAAATTATGTGTTTTTCACTTTATACAAATGTATAAGTGTAAGGAGTAAAGTTTTTCTTCCTGCTGCTGATCTGTGCTGCCACCACGCCAGCCCAAATTAGCACACTGAGACTCTGTATTTGATATAATGCTATTGGCCTGGTTCTAGTTTCTTATCAGCTAGCTCTGTCTTAAGTAGTAACCCATTTATGCTGATCTATATAGTTTCACGTGGTCTAACCGAGAGGAGAGGAACGGCTGTTATGTTCTTTCTCCACTCGCCATCTTGACTCCTCCTTTACGTTTTCTCCTTGTCTCCTAATCCCTCCTATCTTCCTTTCCTATTGGCCAATAGTGCTTTATTCATTAACCAGTATGAGAAACATATTTACAGAATCGCAACTCCCATCATATAAAGGACATTGCTTAAAGTAATTACTTATATTTTTGTCTTAAGATTACTGACAAAGGTGTTTTAAAGTATTTTCCTAAGTAGTAGTTCCAACATGATCATATTTAATATTTAAGATCCTATTATTTGTTGAATTCCTGAAATTCCATCCTACACTTACATTTTAAATTAAAAGCAGTTTGTTTATTTTACAGTATAATATCCCTTAAGGCAACACACATTTCTAAACAGTAAATCATGTTTTCAAGTAGCAAACAAGATGCAGCTCAGTTTTCCTAGGTGTCTGTCCTCTACACTATCTTCTAGTTTTAAGTTTCTAGGAGAATGAAATGAGTTTTGTTTGGGAAGTTTTAAGTTGAGCCTGGTCATTACTAGAAATGTTTCTTGTGGGCTATTCCATCAGGTTTACTAATGTAAATGTTAAGTTAGAAAGTTTTACTGCATTGAAAAAGTGTTTTACAAGATCTCTCAAGTGTACTGAGGTCTGGCATAGCTGTTAGTAAAAATACACCTGAAATTGTTGATGTCCTTTCTTATTAATCCTGTGTAGCTAAGAAGTCCATTTTTCAATGTGAGGATTTATTTGTCAGATCAATATTGTGATGTGAATGTTGGGATATCAGAAATGGGCTTGGAGGTATTGGTTTTGAAAGTGTGCCCTGCAGGGTCTCAATTTCCGCTGAACTTTACCCATCTCATGGAACTTGAGAAATGTGTAGGAAATGAAGGACTTTCCATCTCACCTTTTCCCAATAGCCGAGATTTCCCTGACTACACACCAGGAAAGTAGAAATAAGCTCTATCAATACTCAATTTCCTCTTCCCAACAACCTGCAGCTGAGCCTGCAGCCTGCACCGGGACTTTCCAAGGCAATCATTTCTTCTCATTTGAATTTTAGTCAACTGCTGTTCCTTATGTGATTCTGCTGTTGGTCAGTTGGAAGCTTAACACAATTAGAATTTCAGAATAGTATTTTGTAAAGAAGGATTCCATTCTGGATAGAATCTTTTACTTTGAATATTACCTCTTATATAATCATGGTAGTTGTGAATGTTTCTGTGTCTTTAGACCTGGAATGTGTAGACACATCTGGTTGCAGACAAATGTAAAGGTAACTGTAGCTATAATCATTCAAATTTAAATTGAAGTCTTATTTGGCATTGTTATTAAAACCAGCCAGTGTCCCATAATCATGGTTCCATAAATGAGAACTTTTGCTGGAGGGTCTTTTGCTAGGGAAAAGTAGATCAGTGGTTAAGACTGGCTCCTACATGACAACATAGGACTTGAGCTTTGTTCCCAGCAACCACAAAGAGCTTCACTGCAAGGCACTTCTCCTTCCTGGGCTGATTTCATTCCCTTTTAGCAGCTCTTCTTGGCAGATACCCATTGACTCTGGCATTTCTGAAATCTTATTTATTTCTGTGTATCTCATGCATGCCTGATGCCCGATAAGGTCAGAGCAGGGCACCTGAGCCTCTGGTAACAGAGTTCAAGACTTTTGTGAATTGCAGTGTGCTAGCTGGGATATATGCACAGTCCTATGGAAGAGCTACAGGGACCCTTATTCCTGAAGCGATCTTTCCTGCCCTTTATTGTTATGTCATATTTCAGGCAAGTAATCTAATGTATGTTTTAAGGTTAGTTTTGTCCCTTATTAAGGGTTCCCTGTGTCTGTACATAATAGAAATTTTATTGTGTTTCATACCAATCATCTCATTGTTTTTAGTCCATTTACATTTATCATATTTACCAGTAAAGTAAATTAGGCAGGTAAAGGTCAATGGATATGTAAAAGAATACCAGAAATATAATTTGGGAAATTGTTCTTAATGCATGATCTTATTTAATCATTTAGTATTTAGTAGATTGAATCTGTAAGGACCTATTTAACTATCTCTCACTACCCAATGAAGGTGAGAAAGTTGTGTATCTACTGTAGGTACTAAACTTGCTAACATTAAGAAAGAATAAAATTCAGAAATTTAAATTATTATTTTGTATTTGTTGAGTTATTTATTAGGGAAATTTTTACATAATATTATATTCTATATTCTGAGGGCAAGGTTGGCACAGGTAAAGGATGGAACTGGTTGGTGCATCCTGAGTTTTTTCCTTAGGCTGACAGGGCTGAATTGGTCAACATCACCCTCCCAAAGGATATCTGTGCTGTTTAAATTTCTCCTAGTCTGAGGCTTCTTTTGGCACCCTAAAGAAGAATATTATTGTATTTAGGTCGTGTTGTTCTCTGTCCCAGCAAGGGGATTGGAATATATCAGGGTCATTGGCATCTGTTAATGGTCTGGGAATAAAATTAATACTCATTAATTTTTGGGGGGAGGGTGTAATTTTTGTCTAGATGGGCCAGTACCTTCCACTTTGGAATCCAGAAAGCATGCCACCAAACATGTTACTGGGGTAATTATTGGAAATTGAATTCTACCTGTGGATCTACAACTAGTTTCTTGGTTTTATTAAAACAAGGCTTGAACTCTTCAACTTTGTTATATTAATAAAATGCACTTGCACTTAGCATTAACACATTCATTATTGGTTTGTAACCTTCTGTGAAATAGTATGGATCACAACGCAGGTTTTGATGGCCCATGTAATCCTATCATTTTGGCAGGCTGAGGCCAGGAATGGTAATTTGAAAGCCAATGTGGACTATATGACTATATGAACTAGCATTTGCCTCAAAAAAATATAAGCTTTAGAAATGACATACACTTTAAGAACACTGGTGGATCTCCTACATTACCTGGATTTGATTCCTAGCACCTGAGTGGTGGCTCACCACCCTTCTTAACTCCATTTCAAGAGATCTGAAATCGTATTCTATCCTTCCAGAATATTGAATATATAGAGTATGCAGATATGCATGAAGAAAAAAAAACATTTTCCAGTGAGATGAAAAAGTATTAAAATAAACAAACAAAATAAAGAACCTGATATCTCCCAATGTACCATGAACTTCCAAGCTTTTTTATGTACTATACACTATTTCCTTCCTAAAATCTTAATAATTATGTATTTTCTTTACAAATATAGCATTGATTTTGTCATTTTGATATTATTGATTTCTCAACATTTTTCTTATCTTTTTGTGTTTGATAAAGGAGTCTATTTTTTTTTCCTAGTTAGGGTTTCCCATTAGCTATGTTGCAAGTCTGGGAACTCGCTGTATTTAAAAAGGCTAGATTAGTAATGGTACTGACAGAGATACAACGCCCCCACTACTGAATTTCTTGGATTAAAGGCATGTGCCCTCTCTTCCTGATGTATTTATATTTTAAAAAGTGTCATTTTTTGATGTAGGTGAACTGTGTTTTTGTTTTAGGGTGAGCTAGGTAGATTGTTACTAATATGCTTAAAGATTTCTTAAAATAATTAAGATATCAAATAAGCTGATCCTACACACATGTGGAAAACTCAGACTGTTCCTAGACTTGCTGGAATGTCATGGACTTCCTTTTCTTTGACTGACACTCACAGTAAAGGAGCTGTTTCAAGCCACTTCACTGACTGCTGATGTGGATTATGATTCTGTTACAGAAGGAAACGTTGCCCACCACTAGAACTCCTGCAAACAATGCAGCTGATCATGGCTTGACTCCTCCACCTGTTCCCGGGCTTCGAGGCCCTAGTTGCTCTAGAGGTCCCAGAGGCCCTGCCTCTCAATATGATCGAAGAGTCCAGATCCCACCACCTCCTCCTCCAGGAAACATCTGTAGAGGTCCTGGACAGTATGTCCCAAAAAAGAAATTTGCAGGCCCACAGTTTCCTCCAATGTCAGGTAGGCTTATCTAAAAGTCCCTGTATGTGTCCATTTTTATCTATTCTTTCCTTCAAATTTGATTCCTGTTACTGTGAGAAACACAGGCCAGAACCAGCTTAAGGAGGAAAAAATTGCATGGGATCACGGGTTACATTTCAGCAGCAAAGGATTTCAAGGCTTCAACTTGACCCATCTTATGGAATGTTGAATTTGAACTGTGTTATGATAAGCCAGAAGATCAGTAAAATTACAAGCTGTTTTTTGTTTATTTGGTTGTTTTTGTTGTTGTTTTTTATCCTCCATATTTCACGGTTTCTCTAGCTTTGGAGCCTGTCCTGGAACATTCTCTGTAGATGAGGCTTCTCTTGAGTAATGGAGATCCACCTGTCTCTGCTTCCCATGTACTGGGATTAAATTCAAGTTTCAAACATACCCAGAAGCAAATAGTATTAGGATTAAAACTCTGTGTTTCATTTGATAGTAATGAATTGAGGCCATTATTACAAATAATTATTAAATATGGACTTCTGATTATGAACTAAAGTGTTTCACAGTATTACTTCATAGTATGCCCTTCAAGAACAGTGAATGAAAACAGTATGGAGATATACATGCAGTCAAACATGCCATCTATGTGAAATGCAAAAAAAAATGCTAACTAAAACAACAGAAAGAAAAAAAACCTTATATCTCCCACTTCAATTTCACAACTTTTAGATGACCTTCCAATCTTGTTTTCTTGCAATGCTCTATTTCAGATTTCTATCCTGAAAATCTTAGTGGAATCTTAATATGTATCTATTTTACTTTTCACAAACAGCCTTGAGTTTAGTCATTGTGAAAATGTCCTCATCTCAACAGTTTTCCTGTTTGTGTGTGTCTGATAAAATGCATCTTTAATTTTCCATTCCAGATAGGATTTTCCATTAGAGATGATTCCAGTCTTCAATCCCACTGTATTGACAATGTGGCCACATACAGACAGAACTATACCCCTATCTGAATGGTAGTTAATGTATTCAAGGCCATTGGCTCTACCTGCCTCCTGGTGCATATCTATTTCATAAAGTGTCTGTCTATCTAGATCAGAATGAACTGTGTTTTTGTTTGATGGTGAGCTAGGGAGAGTGTCACTGCCATGTTTAATGATTTGTGCTTAACTAATGAAACTAGTTAGGATAGCGAATAGGTGGCACCTACACACAAGGGAAAAACTGGGGATGTTATATGGCTTGCTGAAATGTCGTGGGATGATTTTTTCTGTGCCTGACACTCCCAGTAAAGGAGTAGTGAATCAAGCCACCTCACTGACATCATATTGCCACTCTGTTACAGGAGACATGTTTGCCCACCTTTGGTCATGATGCACATGATGCAGCTTGCCATGACTTGACTCCTCCACTTGGTCCTGAGCTTAGAGGACCTGAGGGCCCTGCCTTTGCAGTGGATCCAAGAAGCCATATCCCAACAACCCCTCCTCCAGGAAACATCTGTGGAGGTCCTGGATGGTATGTCCCACCAGGGGACTTTGTGGGCCCACCGTTTCCTCCAATGACAGGTAAGTTTTGTTTTAAAAGTCTGTATGTTTCAATGTTGATCTATGCTTAACTTAAAGTTTGGTTCTTGATTCTGTTAGAAACAGTGGCCAGAACCAACTTGTTAGGGAAAGGGTCATGAGGGATCTCAGTTTACGGTCCAACAGTCTACGATGTCAAGGCTTCACCTTGATACACATTGTGGAATTTTGAAAATGAATTGTGTTCTGCCAGGCCAGAAGAACAGTAAATTTCCAAGTTGTTTTTGTTTTTATTGTCTGTTTTTCTTTTTTACTCTCCACCTCACATGGTAAGCTTGTCCTGGAATTTTCTGTTCATCAGGCCTCCCTAACATCATATATATCCACATATATTTGATTCCCAGGTGTGGAGAGTAAATTCCTGTGCCACACATGCCCATCTGCAAACCGTTTTCATATTAAATTTCTGTGTCTTCATTGATGAGAATGTACCGAGGCCAATATATCATGTAATGACTCGATGATTTGGCTAAAAATTACTTCAAAGTTTTTCCCCAAAGTCATTGTTCCCACCCAATCATGTTTAAAGTTTAAATGCATTTAATATTTTGTTGCTGTGAGTCATGTATCCATGTGTCTATAACATGAAGAAGAACCAATCAGTGCTACTAGGTGTCTCCTCTCTGCCATGGCCTCTAGTTTTATGCTCCTAGGTGATTGATTGCCTTTTTTGGGGTGCAATTCCTTTCTCTGACATTACAGGGAATTTCACGTTTATGATGTCAGGTTGGTCTTATAATAGGAATGTGAATTCTGAAAGTTTACTCCATTGAAA
Source organism: Phodopus roborovskii (assembly GCF_943737965.1). Taxonomy (NCBI): domain Eukaryota; kingdom Metazoa; phylum Chordata; class Mammalia; order Rodentia; family Cricetidae; genus Phodopus; species Phodopus roborovskii. Next base: position 97,565 of record NW_026126063.1, on the reverse strand, counting down.
AGCTCTTTTACAGTAAGACTTCAGTGCACTGAGATCTCACATAGCTCTTTAGATAGGACAAATACACCTGAAAGTGTTAGTGATGTTATTTCTTATTAATGCTATGTACTTAACAAGTACATATTTACACTTAAGATTTATTCATTTGATCATGTATTGTGGTGTTGAGTTGGGCACATCAAAAATATGGTTTGAAGCTTTTGGTTGAATAAGTGAACCATACAGGGGTTCTAATTCACTGTCCTACTCCTAAATCTTGGATCCTGAGAAATGTGGAGGTGCCGAGTCGCATTACATCTTACCTTCCCCAAAGAGGCACTGTGGCCCAACTCACACATCATGAAAGTATATATGAACCCCCACGAGGCTTGATTCCCCCTTCCCAACAACCAGCTCCGGAACCTGCAAACTGCACCTGCATGCACCTCCTGAAACACAAGGAGACCTGGCACTTTCCGTGGAAGTCAGTTCTTCTCATTGGCTGTTTAGGGGACTGCTGTTCCTTCTGTACTGCTGCTGTTGCTCAGTTGGAAGCCTAACACAATGAGAATTTCATATTAGTTATTGGAAAGGAAGTGTGATATGATTACTAATCCTATGAGAAAATTATTTCCCTTTGATTTCAATATGGATAGTATTTTTTAATTGGATTATTATGTCTAATGTAAACCTGGTTGTTATGCGTGCAGTCTCAGTATTGGGGACATCTTCACCACTACTAACTATTTCTTTAGACCAGGAATGTGTAGAAACATCTGGTTCCAGACAAAAGTATAGGTACCTGCAGCTATAGTCACTCAAATTTTAATTGAAGTAAAGTCTTATTTGGTAGTGTTAATATTAAACCCAGCCAGTGTCCCATCAACATGGTTCCATAATGAGAACGTTTTACTCTGTGCTTCCAGAGGGAAGGGTCTGTGGCTGGAAAAAATGGTAGGTGACTGGTTAATACTGGCTCCTCCAGCAGAACTGAGGACTTGGGCTTTATTCCCAGCATCTACATAGAGCTTCTGTGCAAGGCACTTTTCTCTTTTGGGCTGGTAGTATGCCCTGTCAGCAGCCCTCCTTGGCAGATATCCCATGAATGTGGCAATGCTTCCATCTTCTTTCTGCGTATCACATTCATGTGTGAGGCATGTGAAGGACAGAAGAAGCCATCAGAGACCCTAGAATTGCAGTTAATGATGGCCGTCAGCTGCTGTGTAGTTTCTGTGAACCAAGCATGGGTCTTAAGGAAAAATAAACTGTTCCCTTGACCACTGGAGCCTTTTGACCACACCATTCATGCTGTGAACGATATAGGTGTGTCAGCTAATGTATGTGTGTATGTGTAAGGTTAGTTTTGATGCCATAGTAATGCTTTGCAATATCTGGCCATAGTACAAACTCTCCTGCGTTCCATGGGTATCATCTCATAGATTACAAGTCATTTATATCCATCCTGTTTCCTACAACTATATGAAGCCGGCCCATGTCAGTGGATATTTAAATGACTACCTGTAAAATAATTTGTTTTCCTGTTCTTAATTATCTTATGCCATCATTTCATATTTAGTAGATTTAATCTGACAGGATGCCTGCTACTGTCACACATTATGCGCTGAATAAGGAAAGGGGTGTATGTGTTGTTGTTATAAATGCAATGGACATGAAGAAAAAAAATATTATGAAATTGAATGTCTCATTGTATATCTGTTGAGTTATGTGTAAGGGTACTCGAACATAACAGTGCCTGTTCAGTCCTGAAGGAAAGGTTGGCATACCATGCAGACAGGACATGAATGCTGAATCTCTAGTTGTTCTTTAAGGCAGATAAGGCAAGATTGCCTAAGAGCCAGCTGTACATGTCACCAGCACACTTCAAACCCATATGTGTTCTATCGAAATTCTCCCAAGTCTGAGGCTGCTTTTGTCACCGTGATGAGCATTGCTATCGTATTCCTGTCGCCCTGTATTCTATCTTGACAAGGGGAGTGGGACATGTCAGTGGTATTTGGGTTGGGAAAACTCCTGAATATAAAGGGAGAACTCATGAATTTTCCTGGTTTAACTTCTAGGTGAGCCAGTGTACTCAACTTTGGAGTCCGGGAAGAGTGCCACCAAACACGACCCCGTGGTAACTATTGGAATTTGACATCTACCCGTGGATCCACCAGGAGTTTCTTGGTTTTATTAGAACAAGACTTGAGCTCTAGTGCGTTGTGATATTTATTAAGTATACATTCACCTAGCATTACCAGTCATTGTTGATTTGTAACCTTCTGTGAAATCATACAGATCACAGGCTAGGGATTGATGGCCTACATGTTCCTAGCATTTCACAGGTTCAGGCAGGAGCATGGTATTTTCAAAGCCTGCATGGGCTATATGGGCACAATGCGCCTTGAAAACCTGGTAGAACTGAAAAGGCATACACTATTAAAAGCACTCACTGCTCTTCTGAGGGACCTAGATTTGATTCCCAGAAACTCTGTGGTGGCTCACCACCCATCTTAAGTACAGTTCAAGGAATCTGATGTCCTATTCTGCCCTTCAAGAACAGTGAGTGAAAACAGTATGCACACATACATGCAGTCAAAAATGTCCTTTGTGTGAAATGAAAAAAAAATGCTAACAAATCCAACAGAATAATATTAATAAAAAAAACTGATATCTCCCACTTCAACTTTTACAAGGTTTAGATGACATTCCAAACTTGTTTACTTGCAATGCTCTATTTCAGACTTCCGTCCTGCAAATCTTACTGGAATCTTAATATGTATCTATTTTACTTTTCACAAACAGCCTTGATTTTGGTCATTGTGAAAATGTCCTCATATCAACAGTTTTCCTGTTTGTGTGTGTCTGATAAAATGCATCTTTATTTTTCCATTCCAGATAGGATTTTCCATTAGAGATGATTCCAGTCTTCAATCCCACTGTATTGACAATGTGGCCACATACAGACAGAACTATACCCCTATCTGAAAATAGTTCATATATTCAAGGCCATTGGCTCTACCTGCCTCCTGGTGCATATCTATTTCATAAAGTGTCTGTCTATCTAGATCAGCATGAACTTTGTTTTTGTTTGAGGGTGAGCTAGAGAGAGTGTCACTGCCATGTTTAATGATTTATGCTGAACTAATAAACCTAGTTAGGATAGTGAATAGGCGGTACTTACACACAAGTGGAAAACTGGGGCTGTTACATGGCTTGCGGGAATGTCATGGAATGATTTCTTCTGTGTCAGACACTCCCAGTAAAGGAGCAGTGAATCAAGCCACCACACTGACATCATATTGTCACACTGTTACAGGAGACACATTTGTCTAACTCTGGCTATGGTGCACATGATTCAGCTGACCATGTCTTGACTCCTCCACTTGGTCCTGAGCTTAGAGGACCTGAGGGCCCTGCCTTTGCAGTGGATCCAAGAGGCCAGATCCCAACAACCCCTCCTCCAGGAAACATCTGTGGAGGTCCTGGATGGTATGTCCCACCAGGGGACTTTGTGGGCCCACCGTTTCCTCCAATGACAGGTAGGTTTTGTTTTAAAAGTCTGTATGTTTCAATGTTGATCTGTGCTTAACTTAAAGTTTGGTTCTTGATTCTGTTAGAAACAGTGGCCAGAACCAACTTGATAGGGAAAGGGTCGTGAGGGATCTCAGTTTACGGTCCAACAGTCTACGATGTCAAGGCTTCACCTTGATACACATTATGGAATTTTGAAAATGAATTGTGTTCTGCCAGGCCAGAAGAACAGTAAATTTCCAAGTTGTTTTTGTTTTTATTGTCTGTTTTTCTTTTTTACTCTCCACCAAACATGGTGAGCTTGTCCTGGAATTTTCTGTTCATCAGGCCTCCCTAACATCTAGATATCCACATAGATTTGATTCCCAGGTGTGGAGAGTAATTCCTGTGCCACACATGACCATCTGCAAACCGTTTTCAGATTAAATTTCTGTGTCTTCATTGGCAGATATCTCATGAATGTGGCAATGCTTCCATCTTCTTTCTGTGTATCTCATTCATGTGTGAGGCATGTGAAGGACAGAAGGAGCCATCAGAGACCACACCATTCTTGTTGTGTCAGATATAGGCATGTAAGCTAATGTGTGTATGTGTGTAAGGTTAGTTTTGATGCCATAGTAATGATTTCCTATACCCTTCCCCTTTATTTTGTCTAGACCTTTATTTTGTCCAATATTTTTGGCTTGTAATCCAATGTATGTGTTGAAGATTGGCTTTGATGCGAGAGGACGGGTTTCTTGTATTTGGTCGTAATACAAACTTACTCTTCCGTAGCTTCCATCATTCTTCTTAAGGCATTTACACAGATCCTGTATACCACACAAGGACATTAGGCAGGCAAATATCAATGGATATGTAAAGACTACCCGTAAAACAATTTATGTTCTTGTTCTTAATTAATTATCTAATTTAATATTTTTATATACAGTCGATTGATTCCTTCAGGATGTCTTCAGCTATCACTAACTATTCACTAATGTAGGGAATGATGTTTATCTACTATAGATATTAAACTAACTAATATTAAGAAATAATAAAATTCAGAAATTTCAATTTTCATTGTGTAATTTTTGCTTTATCTATAAGGGTACCTATAAACTGAAAGTATATGATATGTACTGAGGGAAAGGTTGGCACACCTTGAAAACAGGAAGTGCATGCTGTATCCGAATTTGTTCCTTTAGGGTGACAGGTCAAGTTTGCCAAGTGTCATTTTTCTGCATCAGCCACATACTACAAAAGTATGTCCGTACTTTTGTATTTTCTCTAAGTCTGGGGCTGCTTCTTGTCGACCTGCTCTGTGTCCCAGCAAGGGGAGTGGAACATGTCACTGTCATTTGGATCTGGAAATGGTCTGGGAATAATGTAAGAACTCATGAGTTTCACTGGTTTCATTTTTCGGTCTAGATGCACCAGTAACTTCCACATTGGAATCTGGTAGGAGTGCCACCAAACATGACCCTGTGGTAGTATTAGAAATTGTATTCTACCTATAGATCAACAACTGGTTTCTTATTTTATTAGATCAAGGCTAGAGATGTTTCATGTGTGATATTAATTAAATATACTTTCAATTATCTGTAACACTTTCATTGTTGGCTTGTAACTTTCTGTGAAATTTTACAGAATACAAGCCAGAGTTTGATGGTCCATGTGTTCCTTGCAATTTGCTGGATGATCCAGGAGGAGGGGAATTTCAAGCCAGTCTGGGTTATTTAAAACAATTTGCCTCAAAAAAATCACCTAGAGTAGAGGAATGACTTACACTTTTAAGACCACTGGCTGGCTCTCCTACAGGACATGGGTTTAATTCCCCGCTCCTGTGTGGTTGATGACCATCCTTCTTAATTCCTGTTCATGGGATATGATGCCTTATCATATATTTCCAGAAAATTGAATGGATACAATATGTTGAAATACATGCAGGCAAATTCCCATGTTTCTGAAATAAAAAAAAAATATCCTAAAATAAACAAACAAGAGAAATAAACCAGATATCTCACACTTCAAGTAGTACACTTTTAGATGGATTCCAAGCTTGTTTCCTTTCAGTACCCTCTTTCAGATTTTCTTTCTTGAAATCTTTTTGGGATCCTATTATGTATGTATTTTACCTATTATATATGTATTTATCCTGCACATTGTATTCTGGGAAGAATGCCATCAAACATCATCCTAGCGTAAGTACTGAACATTGAATTCTACCCGTGGATGCACAACTAGTTTCTTGTTTATTTTAGAGCAAGGCTTGAGTTAAATTTACTTGCACTTAGCATTAACTTTCTTTGTTGGTCTGTAACCTTATGTGAAATTGTTTAGCTCACTAGCCTTTGTTTGATGGTACATGTGATCCCATCAGTTTCCAGAGTGAGGCAGTAGGATGGGAATATATAAGCCAGTTCAACTTTTACGTGAACTTCAAAGCTTGTTTACTTGCTTTACACTATTTCATATTTTCTTCCTTGGAATCTTATTTGAATATTAATATGTATGCATTTTACTTTTCAAATGACTTTGTCATTTTATAAATGTCTACATATCAATCATTTTCCTGTGTATGTGTGTGTGTTCCATTAAAAAGTGTCTGTTTTCTTTTCTTTTTTTTTTTTTTTTTTACTAGAGATAGTGTTCCCATTAGATATGGTCCCAGTCATGGACATCACTGAATTTGTTGAATTCCTCAACTTCTTTCCAGCCTTTACAATTGAAAATAACAGTCATTTGTTGTTTATACAGCATAATTTTCTCTTTTGCTTCACATGTTCTATAAGGTAAATCAAGTGTTCAAGTACTAGACTAGAACCAGATCAGTTGTCCCAAGTGTCTGTACTTTGCCATGGCAACTACTCTTAACCTTCTAGGAGAATGATATGAGAATTTTGGAGGGAATTTATTTCATTGGCAACACAGGAAATGTATCTTGTAGGATATCAGGTCAGTATAATAATGGGAATGGTAAGTCTGTGAGATTTACTCCATTGAAAATCTATTTTTCAGTAAGTCTCCAATGTATTGAGATCTTGCATAGCTGCCAAGATAGGGAAAATATACCTGAAATTGCTGGAGACATTTTTTCTTATTAGTCCTATGTAGCTAAGAAGGTTTTTTTTCAATGTCAAGATATATTTCTTAGATCAAGTAATGCCTGACTGATGGGATATCAGTACAAGTGCTGAAGATTTCGGTTTTGTATTTGGGCTTTGAACTTAAACTGTACTTTACCCATCTCTTGGAAAATGAGAAATGTGATTGAACCCAGGGCATTTCCATCTTACCTCACCGCAAGATCCGATTTTTTTCCAACTCCCACATCATGAGGCAGGAGTATGGTACATTCAAAGCCAGTGTAGCCAATATACATAGATTGTGAATCAAAAAACTACTGAGCAGGAGAAATGGCTAACAGGTTAATAGCACTGGCTGCTCTCCCATAGGAGCTGGGTTTGAATCCCAGCACATGATTTTAGGCAGACAATCATTCTTACCTCCAATTCAAGGGACCTGAAGCCCTATCATATCATTCTTTCACAATGAGTTTATAGGGCTGGAGAGATGGCTCAGCCATTTAAGGCTAGGCTCACAACCAAAAATTTAAAAATGAATTTGTCGAGTATGCAGATATACATGCAAGCAAGACACCCATTTCTTTGGCATTAAAAATATAAAAAAAAAAAAAAAAAAAAAAAAAAAACAGCAAGAGAAAGAAACTTGATATCTCCTACTTAAAAAAGTACAACTTTTAGAAGAACTTCTAAGCTTGTATATGTGCTGTCTACTATTTCAGATTTTCATCCTTGAATCTTATTTGAATCTAAACATGTATTTCATTTTTCAAATATAAAATTAATTTGGATAATTTTGAAATCACCAACATGTTAAATATTTTCCTATGTTTGCTAAAAGTTCTATGTTTTGGGGGGGTTTGTTGTTATTGTTTTTTCCTAGAGATAGGATTTCCCAGTAGATCTTGAGTTAGTCCTGGAACTCACTCTATTGACCAGGCACCCTCATTCTGACAGATATCCACCTTTCTCTAATAGACAAGTTCTGAGATTTATGGCCTGTGGCACCATATCCTGGGGTATATCTGTTTTTAAAAGTGTCTGTTTTGATCTGCTTTTACTGTACTTGTATTTGAGGTGGAGCTAGGTAGAGGATTAGTTTCATCCATAAAGCTTTCTGTTGAGATAGTAAAACTACTTCTGACTGTGAATAAGTGGCTCTCACGCACATGTGGAAAACTCAGCCTGTTCCCAGATTTTCTGGAATTCCTACACACACAAGAAAGGAGCTATGAATCAAGAAGCTTCACTGACTGTTGATTGTGACTCTATTACAGAAGGCACCTTTGCCAAACTCTAGCTTTCCTGAATGCGATGCGGTTGCTCATGATTTGATTCTTCCACTGGATCCTTTGGTCAGAAGCCCTAGAGGGCCTGCCTTTACAGGGAATCCAAGGGGCCCAATCCTGCCTCCAGCTCCTCCTGGAAACATCTGTGGAGATTCCAGACAGTATGTCACACCCAGGGACTTTGCAGGCCCACCTTTCTCTCCAGTTCCAGGTAGGCATTTTTAAAGTTCCTGCATGTGTCATTGTTTGTCTGTTCTTTTCTTCAAGTTTGGTTTCTGTTACTGGGAGAAATACTGGCCAGAACCAACTTGAAGGGTAAATGGTTGTCATGGTTCAAAGATACATTCCATCAACAAATAAGTCAAGGTTTCACCTTGATCCACTTCAGGGAACATTGAATTTGAACTGTGCTGTGATAGGCCAGAAGATCAGTAAATGTACAGGCTGTTTGTGGGGTATTTTTGTTCGATTGTTTTATTCTCCCCAAGGAAAAGTTTTTGTATATGTTGGAAGCCTGCCCTGGAACTCACTCAGAAGAACAGACTAGCCGTGAACTCACAGAAATCCACATCTCTCTGCTTCCCAAGTGTTGGGATTAAATGCCTGTATCAACAATGCCCAGCTGCAAGTAGTTTTTAGATTTCAGTTATGTGTGTTTCATTTCATAGGAATGCATTGGGGCCATTATTTGAATAATTAGTTATATGTTTTCTAAAAGTTATTTAAAAGTAGTTTCAAGTATTACTCCTGAATAACAGTTCCCACATGATTATATTTTATTTTTGTAAAGAGGGAGCCATAAAATTTTTATTTTTGTTTATTTATATTTTGTTTATTGTTTGTTTATTTGTTTATTTATTTTATATATCAATCCCAGTTCCCTCTCGCTCACTTGCTCTTTCCCTCTCTCCCATTCTCTCATGCCCTCAGACCACCCTCCACTCCCACCACCCCACTCCACATGTAGGGTGATGCATTCCAGGAGGGATCACCTAAATCTGTCAAGTAATTTTGAGTAGGGAATAGGCCTCCCCTTCTGCCTCCAGGTTAAAGGAATGTACTGCCCAATTCTTTTGTGCACCAGGGATACATCCTGGTGCCTCTGTCCAAGGTCCTTTAGACTGCCCAGGCCTTCCAACTGAGACCCATGTTCAGGCAGTCTGATTCAGTCCCATGATGGATTCCCAGGTATCACTCTGGGGGCCCATTAGCTCCTCCTTGTTCAGGTCAGCTGTCTCTGTGTGTTTCTGAAGTCTGGTCTTCTCCTCCCTCTCTGCATAAGATTCCAGTTCAGCTTTGGGTTTAATTGTGGGTGTCTGCTTCTGTTTCCATCAGCTACTAGATGAGAGTTCCATGATGGAGGATAAGTTTGTCATTGATCTCCTTATCATGAAATGGCATTATGGCCTTTCCATTGATGCACAAATTGTTAGTTGAGGTCAGTCTTGTAGGTCACTGGATATTTCTCTAGCGTCAGTTTTCTCTTCAAACCTTTAATGGCTCCCTCTTTTATGGTTCTCTCTCTCTTTCTGTCTCTCTCTCTCTGTGTCTCTCTCTCTCCTCTCATCCTCTGACTCAATCTTCCAAAACCCACATGCTTTCCTCTCCTCCCCTTCTCTTTCTCCTAGCTCCCTCTACACTCACTGTTGTCCCCCCCACTTCCAAAATGCTCAGAGATGTTGTCCCTTTCCCCTTCACTGAGGGACCTTAAGTGAATCTCTTATAATACTCCTTGTATCCTAGTTTCTCTGGAGGTGTGTATTATAGGCTGGTGATCCTTTACTGTATGTCTGAATTCCATATATGAGTGAGTTCATATCATATTCCCCTTTTTGTGACTGGGTTACCTCATTCATGACGGTTTCTCCAAGTTCCATTCACTTGCCTGTGATTTCAAGATTCCATTTTTTTTTTCTGTAAAGTAGTATTCCATTGTGTAAATGTGCCACATCTTCTCTAACTATTCTTCAGTTGAAGGGAATCGAGATTGCTTCCAGGTTCTTGCTATTACAAATAATGCTGCTATGAACATAGTTGAGCACATGTCTTTGTTGCATGGATGTGAATCGTTTGGGTATATGCCTAAGAGTGGCATTGCTGGACCTGTGGTAGACTGATCCCCATTTTCCTGAGGGACCACCATACTGATCTCCAAAATGGCTGTACAAGTGTGCACACTCACCAGCAGTGGATGAGCATTCCCCTTCCTCCACATCCTCTCCAAAATAATTATTTTTGCAGTTCTTGAAATTTTTTTATACACTTACATTTTTAAATAAAAATAATTTTTGGTTTTACACATAATGTTCCTTTTGGTTTTCAAGTTTCTACACAGTAAATCACGATTTCAAAATGGACAAGTACCATCTCAATTGTCATAGGCTTATATACTTTTCCCTAGCACTTAATTTTAAGCTTCTTGGAGAGTATATGAGTTTATTTGAGGATATTTTAAGATGGACATTGGCATTACATTAACTTTCAATGTCCTTTACCCATATCTTGGTACAGGAAGAAATGTGTATGAACCCCGGGACTTTCCATATGACCTTTCCCTAAGAACCAAGCTTTCCCCGTCTCCCACATCATAAAAGTAGAAATGAGCTCCGTCCAGAATGTATGCCCCTTCCCATAAACCTACACCTAATCCTCCAGCCTGCACCAGGACCTCCTGAAACAGCACCTTCTTACCTCCTGTTTCAAGGGATCTGAAGGCTTATTGTATCCTTCCAGAAAACTGAATGTATATAGTATGAACATGTACATGCAGGAAAACACCCATTCCTGTTAATGAAAAAATAATATTAAGATAAAAAAAAACAGAGAAAGAAGCCAAATATGTCGCCCTAAAAGAAACTTTTACATGAAATTCAAAGCTTATCTAAGTGCTGTACATGATTTCAGATTTTCTCCCTTGAAATCTTAGTTGAATCTTTTTTTAGTTATATTTATTATTTTATCTTGTTGTAGATACGGATCCCTGTTCCCTCTCTCTCACATGACCCCTGGTACCCTTCCCATCCTATTCCAGTAATCCTCCACTGGTAGGGTGATGCCTTCCAGGTGGGATCATCTAAATCTGTCAAATTATTTGATGTAGGGACTAGGCCCACCCTCCTGACTCTAGGCTAAGTGAATATCCTTCCATGGAGAATGTGCACCCAAAGTCCTTTTGTGCACCAGGGATACATCCTGGTTCCACTGTCAGAGGGCCCTTAGACTTACCAGGCCTTCTACCTGAGACCCACATTCTGGAGGTCTAAGTCGGTCCAATGCTGATTACCCAGTTATCAGTTTTGGGTACATGAGTTTCCCCTTGTTCACGTAGGCTGCCTCTGTGAGTTTCTGTAGCCTCACCTTCATCCCTTTTCTCAACATCCCTCCCTCTCTGAAGTGCATTCCAGGAGTTTGGCTCAGTGTTTAGCTGTGGGTGCTGCTTCTGTTTCCATCAGCGACTGGATGAGGGTTTTATGATGGCATATAAGTTAATTATAAATCTAATTATCAAGGTAAGGCATTTATGGTAGCCTTTCCACTATTTCTCACATTGTGAATTGGGGTCATTCTTATAGATCTCTTGGCATTTCCCTAGTGCCAGATTTCTCTTAAAACCTGTAATGGCTCCCTCTTAAAACCTGTAATGGCTCCCTCCTTTCTTGCTCTCCCCTATTCTTTCCCTAACTCAATCTTCCTATTCCATCATGCCTACCTCTCTCATCATTTTCTCCCTAACTCCCACCACCCACAATTCTCCCAATTTACTAGGGAGATCTTGCCCATTTCTCCTTCTCCACAGCAACATGTATGTCTCTCTGAGGGTCTGCTTTGTTTCCTAGCTTCTCTGATATTGTGGATTGTCGGCTGGTCATCCTTTGCTCTGTCTAAAAGCCATATATGAGTGAGTACATACCATGTTTGTCATTTTGTGACTGGGTTACCTCATTCAGGATGGTTTCATCTAGATCCTTCCATTTGCCTGAAAATTTTCAGATTATGTTGTTTTTTCCCTCTGAATAGTATTTTCATTCTTTAAATGTACCGCATTTTCTCCATCCCTTTTTCAGGTGAGCATATAATGCTTCAATGAACATAGTTGAACAGATATCCTTGTTGTATGAGTGTGCATATTTTGGGTATATGCCTAAGAGTGGAATTACTGAAACTCGAGTTACACTGACCCTTTTTTTTCTGAGGAACCACCACACTGATCTCCAAAGTGTCTGTCCGAGTTTGCACTCCCACCAGCAAGGGAGGAATGTATTACAGTCTCCATATCCTCTCCAGCATAAACTGTCATTGGTGTTTTTGATTTTAGCTATACTGACAGGAGTAAAATGATATCTCAGAGTTTTTTGATTTGCATTTCCATGGTGGCTGAGGATTTTGAACACATTCTTAGGTGTCTCTATTTAGTTCTGTACCGTACTTTTTAATTGGAATATTTGGTGTTTTGGTACCTAGCTTCTTGAGTTCTTTGTCATTGTGGAAATCAGCCCTCTGTCAGATGTGGGGTTGTTAAAGATCTTTTCCCATTGTGTGGGCTGCCATTTTGTCTTGTTGACTGTGTCCTTTGTCTTAAAGAAGCTTTTCAATTTCAAGAGGTTTCATTTATTAATTGTTCTTTCAATGTTGTGAAGAATTGTGCTGGGGTTTATGATAGGGATTGCATTAAATCTGTAGATTACTTTTGGAAAGACTGCTATTTTTACTATGTTGATCCTACCTATCCAAGAGTATGAGAGATCTTCCCATTTTATGGTATCTTTTTTAATTTTTTTTTTCTTTAAAGACTCAAAATTCTTATTAAATAAGTTATTCACTTGTTTGGTTAACATTACCCAAGCTATTTTGTGTTGTCTTGGATAATGCAACAAAAAGGAGATGTTTCTCTGATTCCTTTCTCAGCCTTTTTATCATCTGTATATAGTAGGATTAGTGATTATTTTTTTATATTTTTAGTTAATTTTGTATCCTGCCACTTTGATAAAGGTGTCTATCAGTGGTAGGTTTTCCCTGATGTAACCTGTCATATCATCTGCAAATAGTGAAAGTTTGATTTGTTACTTTCAATTTGTATTCCGTGAATCTCCTTTTGTTGTCTTAATGCCCTAGATAGAACATAAACTACAATATGGAAGAGGTGTGGGAAGAGTGAAGTCAGTAAAAGTACTTAGTAACAAATAAGCAGCTCCTGCACCTTTGTGGGATACTGAGCCTATCCCCAGCCTTACTAGAATGTAATGGACTGCTTTCTTCTATGCCTCACACACCCAGGAAAGGAACTGTTAATCCAATGTCTTTACTTACTGCTGATTGTTTCTCTGTTACAGAAGGCAAGTGTGCCCAACTATGTCCCTGCTGAATGCCAACCAGCTGGCCATGGCTTGATTCCTCCATTTGTTCCCAAGGTTAGTGGCCCTGGAGGCCCTGCCTTACCAGGTGATCCTAGAGGACAGATCCCACCAACAACTTCTCCACCAGGAAACACCTGTGCATATCCTCAACAGTATGTCCCACTAAGGGACTCTGAAGGCCTGCAGTTTCCTCCAATGCCATGTAGGCTTTTTTAAAGGTCCCTGTTTGTGTCAGTGCTTATCTGTGCTTTCCATCAAGTTTGGTTCCTTTTTACTGGGAGAAACACTAACTAGAAGCAACTTGAGAGGGAAAGGTTTTATATGGCTCACAGGTTACTATCCAGCATCAAAGGAAGTGGAAGCTTCACCTTGATCAATATTAGGAAATTTGAATTTGAATTTTAACTGTAATATGATAGGTCAAAGGTCATTGAATGTTTAAGCAGGTTTTTGTTTTGCTTTGTTTTTCTCCCCAAGGCTGGGTTTCCCTACAGCTTTGGAGCCTTATCTGGAATGATATCCTGGTCTGTGCTTCCCAAATACTGGGATTAAAGGCCTGTGCCACCATTGTTCAGTTGCAAGCAGTATTAATGTTAAGTATATGTGTATTTCATTTAATATAAGTGTATATTTAAAATATATAAAATATATAAAATAATTACTTATGATTACTGGCTAAATTGTTTTAAAGTATTATGTATGTCTCCTAAGTAGTGGTTCCCACATGATCCTAATTAAAATCTAAGATCATATTTAGCCATTTATTGAATTATTTGAAATTCTTTCCTACTCTTACATTTTAAAATAAAAGTAATTTATTGATTTTACAGCATAATTTCCCCCTTTCGAATTACATATTTCCACACAGAAAATCATATTATCAATAGTAGACAAGAACTAGCTTAGTTGTCCTAGGTGTCTGCTCTGTGCCCTCACCTCTAGTCTTAAGTTTCTATGAGTATGCCATGAGTTTTTTTTTTTTTTTTTTTTTTTTTTTTGATTTTTGTTTGGTGGTGGAGTTGTTTAAGGTTGTCCTTGGCATGACAGGAAATGCTTCAAATAGGATATCAGGTCGAGATCACTGACCTGAATGTTTCGTTTCAAAGTTTTAATGTATTGAAAAGCTTATTTCCAGTAAGTCTGCACTGTATTGAGATCTTGCATAGCTGCCATTGACAAACACCCTTGAAATTTTTTGTGATGTTATTATTAGTCCTATGTAGCTAAAATGTCCATTTTGTAAAATCAAGATTTATTTGTCAGATCAAATATTGTGGTATGAATGTTTGGATACCAGAATAAGGGCTGGAACTAGTGGTTTAACAAGAGTGCAGTACAGGTTTTCAACTCCCACTGTCTTTTTCCTGTCTCTTGGAACAGGGAGAAATGTGCGCAAATGAAGGGGCTTTCCATCTTATCTTCCCCCAAGATTCAAGTTTCTCCACCACTCTTACATCTCAAAGTAGAAATGAGATCTCTCAGGACTTGAATCCTACTCCCAGTCAACATGCACCAGAACCTCCAGCCTGCACTGGAACATCTGGAGACAGAGGAGACCTGACCGATTCCTCGGCGTCCATTTTCTTTTTAGATGAAGTTTAGGTAACTGCTGTTCCTATGTGACAATATTGTTCCTCAAACCAAATAATAACAGAATAGCATTTTGTAAATAAGGATGATATAACTCTGAATCTTATTAGTAATTTTTTTCCATTTTATTTAATTCTGTATAGTATTTTTCAAATGTACCACCTATTCCTAATTATGGTAGTTTTATAAATGCAATATTATTATTGATCTATCTTAAACTGGAAATGCTTTGTATCTTTACCTGGAATGTGTTCACCATGGTTTTAGACAAATGTAGAGGTAATGTATTTTTTTATTCATAATTTTCTTATTTAATTTTATATAACAAAGTCCAATTAAATGAAAACAAACATTTATACACAATATTAGGGAATTTGGGCGTCATTCTTTCCAAACTACTTCCTGCTTGTAAGGGGTGCTGTCTTGGGGGATTCGAAGAAGATTTAGATATCCTAGCTGTAGTTTGTAGGGCTGTTTTGTCCAGCTGTTTTGAATGTAGGTAATGTATTTTTAATCAAATAAATTTCAATTGATTAAATAATCTTGTTTGGCATTGATCATACAAAATAACAACAACAAAAAAAAAAAAACAAAACAAAATAAATAACCAAAAACACAGCCAGATTTCCATAAACATAATTGCATAATGTAGATACCATCTTACCCCTCTCAGAATGGCTAAAATTAGAAACACCAATGATGACTTATGTTGGAGAGGGTATGGAAAAAGAGGAACACTCCTCCACTTCTGGTGGGAGTGCAAACTCATACAGCCATTTTGGAGATCAGTATGGCGGTTCCTCAAGAAAATGGGAATTAGTTTACCACAGGACCCAGCAATCCCGCACTTAGGCATATACCCAAAGGATTCACATCCATGCAACAAAGACATCTGTTCAATTATGTTCATAGCAGCACTATTTGTAATAGCAAAAACCTGGAAGCAACCTAGATGCCCCTCAATTGAAGAATGGTTAATGAAGATGTGGCACATCTATACAATGGAATACTACTCTGCAGAAAAATATAATAGTATCTTGAAATTCGCAGGCAAGTGTATGGCACTTGAAGAAACCATCCTGAATGAGGTAACCCAGTCACAAAAAGAGGAACACAGTATGTACACACTCATATGTGGATTTTAGACCTAGAGCAAAGGATCTCCAGCCTATAATTCACATCACCAGAGGAACTAGGATACAAGGTGTATTCTAAGAGATTCATATAAGTCCCTCACAGAACTGGGAAAGGACAAGTCCCCCAGAGCTCAGGTGAAGTTGGGGGGGGCAGCGAATGGAGAGAGAAGGAGGAGAAAACAAGGGGGAGAGAAGGAAAACATGTGCGACCAGGAAGATTGAGCCTGGTTAGGAATAGAAGATAGGAAAGAGAGAGAGACAGAGACAGAGACAGAGAGACAGAGAGAACATAAAAAAGGGAGGCAATATTGGTTTGAAGATAAAATTGAACAGAATGAAAGATCTAGAGAACTACAAGACTGCTTCCAACTAACAATTTGAGTTTCCATGGAAAGGCTATCATAAATGCCCTTCCCAGAGAGTGAGATCAACAACTAACTTCTACATGGAGCCCTCAAATAATGCCTGTTGAAAACAGGATCAAACACCCATACATAAATACTGAGTGGAACTAGAATCCTGATGCAGATGAAGAGGACAAGACCATGAGGCAGAAACACATACAGACAGCTTACCTGAACAAGGAGGAGCTAATGGCCATTAGACCCATAGCTGGGAAGCCAGCATGGGACTGACTCAGGCCCCCCTGAATATGGGTCTCAGCCAGAAGGACTGAGCAGTCTAAGAGACCTCAGACAGTGGAGCCAGTATGTATCCCTGGTGCACAAAAGGACTTTGGGAACATATCCCACATGGAGGGATAACTGCCTTAATCTAGAGACAGGAGAGAAGCCCTAGTCCCTACTTCACACGACCTGTTACATGTACAAGACCCCAACTGGATGGCATTCCCCTACATATGGAATTGGGGTGGGGGACGGGAGGGGAGGGTGTTTAGAGTGCATGTGAGAGGGCTGAGAGGGTAAAAGGGAGGGAAGGAGGGAGGAAGGGATGGATGGATGGAGGGAGGGAGGGAGATTGAACTGGAATCAACATATAAAATAATAAATTTAAAAAATGCTTTGACTCCAAAATTTAAGTTCAAGGACAAGTTACTGGGGAAAAGGTTTTCTATTTTGTTTCCACAGAAAATGAAAAGATGTGGATTCCTTCCAGACTAATGTGGTTTGCTCAAGCCAGACTGCCTGAAACAGAGTATGAGGTGATCCTACATTCAACACAGCTGGGCAAAGCAGCCTTACAGACTACAGCCAGGATATCTGAAACTTCTTTGAATACCCCATGAAAGTGCCCCTTACCAGCAGGAAAAGTAGTTTGCAAAGAATGATGCCCAAATTCCCAAATATTATGTATAAATATTTGTTTTCATTTAATTGGACTTTGTTATATAAAATAAAATAAATTAATAATGAAAAATCCCAGCCAGGTTTCCATAAACATGATTCCATAATGTAGTCTTTTTTCCTGTACCAATAATTCAGTGGTTCAAGAGGAAAATGTCTATGGCTGGAGAGATGGTGGCTCAGTAGGTAAGACTGGCTGCTAAGTCAAACCAGAATTCAGTATCCATATTTGGGTTTAAGTCACTCCAGATCTATGGAATCCAGTGGTCACTTCTGCCTCCAAGTACACCAGACTTGCATGTATTCATCAGACATGGGAGTAGTGAACAACAATGCATCTATCTGCAGACATAAATTATATAAAAAGATGTAAAGCATTTGTAGATTTTGTGATTTGTTATCTTACAAAATATTTATCCTATTTTTTGCAGTTAGATATGAATGACCAAAAATGGAGAATAAGAGACTTTAAAAATTTACATATGGTTTAAAGAAGCCAGAATATTGCCTAATGATGAACTTCAGGGTATTTTTAACTTAGTTCACTGACTAGTTTTAACACTTCAAAAACAAGTGTGCTTGTGTATGCTGTGTGTGATGGGTGAAAGGATGGGAGAGACAGAGAGTGAGAGAGAGAAGCTAAGTATCAAATCACCCTATTAAATAGTAAGGTACTGAACTAAATAGAGAATTCTAAATAGAGGATTCTAAAATGGCTGTAAGATACTTAAGAAAGTGTTCAATATCTATAGCCATCATGGAAATGCAAATCCAAAAACTCTGTGTTACCATGTTGCTCCTGTCAGAATGACTAGAATCAAAAGCACCAAAGACAGTTTATGCTGGAGAGGATGTGGAGAAAGGGGGACATTCTTCCACAGCTGGTGGAAATGCATACTCATGCAGTTTACTTTTCAAATCAGTAGGGTGGTTCCTTCAGAAAATGGGCATCAGTCTACCTCAAGATCCAGCAATTCCACTCTGAGGCATATGCCCAAATGATGCACACTCATACAACAAGGACATCTGTTTAACTATGTTCCTAGAAGCATTCGATTTTGAAATGGCCAAAACCTGAAAGTAACCCAAATGATCCTCAACTGAAGAATGAATAGAGAAAATGTGGTACATTTACACAATGCAGTACTACTCAGTGAAAAGGACAACGGAATCTTGAAATTCACAGCAAATTGGATGGAAATAGAAAAATCCATATTGAGTGAGGTAAGCTATGCTATGTTCTCACTCATATATGGGTATTAGACATGGAGCAAAGGATTACCAGCTTACAATCCACACCACCAGAGAAGCTGGGAAGCAAGGAGGACCCTAAGTGAGACATACATGCTCCCCCAACAGAAGGGGGAAGGAAGAAGATTTCTTGAGCAAATTGGCAGCATGAGAGTAGAAGAGGGTAATGAAGAGGGAGAGAATGGGTGAGGAGAATATGAGGGCCAGGAAGACTGAGTACAGGGGAGCGAATAGAATAGAGCAAGAAAGGAGGTACCATAATAGATGGAACCATTACAGATGTAAAGAGAAATCTGACACCAGGTAAATATCCAGAATTCTACACGAATGATCCCAACTAAGAATCTAAACAATAATGGAGAGGCTACTCTTCCCCTATAATGAGATTGATGACTATTTTATATGCCATCCTAGAGCCCTCATCCAGTTCATGGTGGAAGCATAAGCACATACCCACAGCTAAAAACTGAGCCAAACTCCTGGAATCCAATTACAGAGAGGGAGGATTGATGAGCAAATGGGTCAGGACCAGGCTGGAGAAACCCAGAGTAACAGCTGATCTGAACAAAGGGAGCTCATGGACTCCAGTCTGATATCTGGAAAACCAGCATAGGGCTGACACAGACCCCTGGAAACTGGGTGTCAATTAAGTGGACTAGGTAGTCTATGAGGCCTCTGGTAGTGGATCAATATTTATCCCTACTGTAAAGATGTACGTTGGGTTCCCATTCCACCTAGAGAGTTACACTCTCAACCTAGACACATGGGGGAGGTATTAGGCCTTGTTCAAAAGATTTACAACTTTGAAGCTCTCCCATAGAAGGTCTCTCCCTTCCTGCAGAGCAGAACATGGATGGGATAGGAGGTCGATGTGGGTGGGGCAGGGGTGAAGGATATGTCAGTGTTAAATGAATATATCAACTATGAATGTTATCTATATAAATTATACTATAATAAACTTGATTAAGTTTGTATTTACCAAAATAGAACCAAATGCTAATACATAGTATAATATGGATATAAATTGCATCCTTCGTATTATGGCATACAATGCAATTGTTTTCATTGTATTCTATCCGTATGAAAATCTAGAACAATCAAATACCTGGGTTAGATCATTATTTCTTTAAGGTGAATGATTGGGGGAAAAAAGATAGAGGACACAGTAGCATTTGATTGATTAAAAAAAAAAGTTCTAAATCTGAATCTGGTGGCTATACAGCTGAATTAGTCTATAAACTAAGCTAAACTCTTAAAATGTGAGCAAGAGGAGGTTAGAGAAATGGTGTAAAGTCTAAGAGCATTAATAGTATTTTCAGAGGTCCTGAGTTCAATTCCCAGCAACCACATGGTGGCTCACAGCCATCAATGATGAGATTTAGTGCCCTCTTCTGGTGTAGGAAAATATGTAGATAGCACACTATACATAATAAATAAATAAATCCATAAGAAAATGATTAAGAAGTGGGGCTATGTTGGCCCATGAATTTAATCCCAGCACTCAGGAGGCAGGAGCAAGTGGATCCCTATGAATTCGAGGCCAGCCTGGTCTTCAGAGCTAGTTGCAGGATAGGCTACAAAGCAATATAGAGAAACCTTGTCTAGAAAAACTAAAAAGAAAAGAAAAGAAAAAGTAAAGAGTAAGGGTCAAAGAGATTGCACAGCCATTATGTGTGTTTACTGGTTTTGCTCATGACCTGCGTTCAGTTCTCAGCACCCATACAGAAGTTTGCAATTGCCTTAGTCTTTAGCTCTGGAGATCTTACCCTGCAGGCTCAAGAACATATGTGTTATCCAAACATACACTCAGGCATACACACATACAGATAAAATTAAATAAACCTTTTTGCTTGTTTTGTTTTTGTCAAAAGTATTTTCTGCTTATTTATAAGTACCTTCTCAGCTTCTGAGATTTATGCTCTCTGAAAATGAAAATAAATATAAATCCAATAAGTGCACTTAGAGCTGAAGGCCATTTATTTCTATATAAGTTGAGGAACAAGAATGAATGTGGAACTTAGTCAATTTCTTTGAGTGAAACTAAGATAAACTGATTTTCATAATTTGAACTAAGATATAAAACTGACAGCAACATAACAATTGCAGAGTTAATCATCTGTCTTAGTGCATTTTCTGTTGGTATAACTTAATATTACAGATCAGGTAATTTACAAAAGATATAAATTTAGCTAGCACATACTTCTGGAAGCCTGGCAGTTAAACAACAGGAAAGTAGCAGCTGATGGGCAAATTCTTTGTGCATTTCAACATGGGGAAGAAAGGGATTGGGAATCATAGCATGACCAGTCAACCTCACCAGTTCCTGTCTCTCTTGCTTTCAAAAGTTTAATAATAGGCTAACATAGTCTCACACTTATGATATAATTCTAATGGTCTGCCTATTGTTCCATCTCCAAATCCACATGGATTTGAGGATAAAGCTTGCGATTTAGAAACACTTCTCACCGGCTTTGGTTCCCAGCATCTATGTGGTGATTCACAATTGCATTTACCTCCAATTCCATGGGATACAATGCCCACTTCTGGCTTCTGCAGGCACTGAAGACACAAGGTACACAGACATACATGTAAGCAACACACACACATATAAAAGAGATATCTAAAAGAAAACCTGCCTGCATAGCTTAAAATGGGAAATCTGGTATTTGCACACCAGATGGTGGGTAAAGGACTGCTGTACTAGCTTATTCATGGTACTGTGGTGGTGAGTCATCATAGGAGAGACATTGTAGTCAAATTTCCCCTCCAATGAGAGCAGTAGTCACTGCATTTTTATATTCACAAGCCGTAAAGTTCTCCTCTTTCTACTAACCTTGTAAACAACCACCTGTGGAATACTCCTTTACACTGTGTGAATATGTCAATGTGATTGGTTTGATAAATAATATGATAGTCCAGTAGCTGGACAGGAAAAGGTTATGGGGGGAGCCAAACATAGAATGCTAGAAAGAGGAAGGGCAAATTCAAAGGAGTATTGAGTAGATGCAGAGAGAACCTAGATGAATATACAGTACTGAGAAAAGGTACCAAGCCACATGGCAAAGTCTAGATAAAATAAAAATATGAGTTAATTAAAATGTAAAAGTTAGTAACAAATCTGATCTGTTGGTCAAATATTCATAATATTGTTTGCTTTTGGAGAGAATTGAGGAACAGATACTTTTGCCTACAAAAAATTTGACCCAGTGTATGGCATACCCTAAGGATCCAGGGGATAGCACACTAGATCAAGCAGGAGTAAACTTATCAGGAAACAGCATAGAAAGCCCCCAAAACACATTCAATGAAATTACAGCTGAAAGCCCCATCCCCATATTTGGGGAAGTTATAGCCATCTATGGTCAGGAAATATCTAGAACTCCCAGTATGACCAGAAAAGAACCTCTTCCACTGAATGAGACCAAAGAAAGAATACACGAAGCTGCAAGAAGAAACCCATGTTACTTACAGTAGCTAACCAATCAGCATCACATCAGAACTCAGGAGAAAAGTAAAGGTCAAGAATGTACAGGATCACATAATTCTGGCCTCTAGAGTAAATAACTGCAAGCCAAGTTTTCTATATCTAGTAATATTATTTATCCCTTAAATGGATGGGCTAAACAGACTCCAGGAGAAGCACAAACTAAGCAATTCCTGATCTCTTAAGTCAGTACCACGAAAAAATACTAAAAAGAATACTATGCACAGATGAGAAAGGCTGTCACAATAATAAAAGTCAAGAATAAACGTCATAAGAATAAATGAATGTCAACTCTGAACAAAGGAGACCTGACTATCCACGTGGGAACTCCTGTAATTACACCTGCTTGGTCTCTGTTCCCACATCCAGTCCTCTGCTAGAGTCCCTGGCCCCTCCCAGAGATCCGCCTATCTCTGTGGGTCCACTCTGAGTTCCTGCCAGCAAGATCCTTGACCCCCAAATCCGGGCCTCTCTTAAAGAAAGAGGCCTCAGCTGGAGAGTTCCAGTTTCCAGTGAGATCCAACTATCCTGCAAAACCTTCCCAAGTTCCAGCTCAGCCCTTATCCTCTTCTACCAGCTATTGGCCAGAGGTGAGTCTGGGACCAATCAGGACTGCCTGTCCCCTACAACTTCTTCACACACACCCCCCACCCAAATTCCATGGCTTGACCCCTGATCCTGCTGCTCCTGTCTTCTGTCCCCACCGAGAGCACCCTTGGAGCTCTGATACACCCCCACCCATACCCACCGCGAGCCTACCCCCCCCCTACCCTGTGCCTTACCCTACCCATGGTCCTGCCACTCTGGTTGAGCACTGGAACAGAGGGTGGAGCCAACACCTCAGAGACTTCAGAGACTTCTCAGAGCAACTCTGAACAAAGGAGACCTGACTGTCCAGGCAGGACTACCTGTAATATCCACCTGCTGGAGTCCTGCGCCCCTCCTAGAGATCTGCCTATCTCTACAGGACCACTGTGAGTACCTGTTTGCATCTACTACTCGATCCTCATCCTTGACCCAATCCCTGGGTCCCTGTCTGTGTAAAACCTCCTAGAGAGTTTGTACAACACAGAGCTACAGATATTGAATCTCAGACCCACATAAGCCCACCTGGGAAGTACCATAGAAAGAGGGGTAGACCCCACCAACACCTACTGGAAGAAGCTATGGGAAGAAGGCAATACAAGAAAACACCTAACAACAGAAAGACAAGCATGACACCACCAGAATCTAGGGAATCTACACCAACTAGAATGGAACAAAACAACAAACCAGAGGAATCAGAAGGGAATTACTTAAAAAATTCGTTCATAAAAATGATAGAGACCCTCAAAGAAAATGTGAGAAAATCCCTTAAGGAAATGGAGGAAAAAACAAACAAAAAAGTGGAAGAAATGAACAAATTCCTTAAGGAAAGCAAAGAAAGTACAGAAAGCCAAGAAAAAAAAAAAAAAAAAGGAATTAAGCAGGTGAATGAAATGATTCAAGACTTGAAAACTGAAATAGACAAAATAAAGGCAATACAAACTGAAGGAATGCTGGAAATAGAAAAACTGGGCAAAAAATCGGGAACTACAGATGCAAGCATAACCAACAGAATTCAAGAGATTAAAGAGAGAATCTCAGGTACAGAAGATAAACTAGAAGAAATAGGTTCAACGACCAAAGAAAATCATAAATCCAACAATTCCTTAACACAAAGCAGCCAGGAAATGTGGGACACCATGAAAAGGCATAGAGGGAGGTGAGGAAGCCCAGCCAAAGGTGCTGAAAGCATATTTACCAAAATCATTGAGGAAAACTTTCCAAATCTGAAGAATGGCATGCCCAAGAAAGGACAAGAATCATACCGAAAACAAAATAGGCTGGACCAAAGAAAAAAGACCCCTCAACATATAATAATCGAAACACCTAGCATACAGAATAAAGAAAGAATATTAAGAGCAGCAAAGGAAAAAGGAAAGGTAACATATAAAGGCAGGCCTATCAAAATTACACCTGACTTCTCCATGGAAACCCTCAAGGCCAGAAGGTCCTGGATAGATGTTCTTCAAGTATTAAGAGAACACGGATACCAGCCTAGGCAACTATATCCAGCAAAACTCTCAATCACTATAGATAGAGAAAACAAGATATTTAATGACAAAACCAAATTTTCCCAATATGTATCTACAAATCCAGCCCTACAGAAATTATTGGTTCTTCCCCGATGGGCTTTTGTGGGTCTGAGATTCAATATCTGTAGCTCTGTGTGGTCCAAGCTCTCTAGGAGGTTTCTACGCAGACAGGCACCCAGGGATGGGGTCAAGGATGATGATCCAATAGAAGATGCCAGCAGGTACTCACAGTGGTCCAGCAGAGATAGACATATCTCTGGGA
The DNA here is from genome assembly GCF_943737965.1 of Phodopus roborovskii. Classification (NCBI taxonomy): domain Eukaryota; kingdom Metazoa; phylum Chordata; class Mammalia; order Rodentia; family Cricetidae; genus Phodopus; species Phodopus roborovskii. Next base: position 73,203 of record NW_026126063.1, on the reverse strand, counting down.
GGGGCTCAGGACTTCAGCAGAGGACTGGAGTTGTGGTCAGAGATCAAGCAGGTGGAAATTACGGGTTGTCCCGCGTGGATAGGCAGGTCTCCTTTGCTCAGGGTTGCTCTGAGAAGTCTCCGAATTAGGGTGGACTATTGGCTCCACCCTCTGTCCCAGTGCTCAACCAGAGCAGCAGGACCGTGGGTAGGGTAGGGCACAGGGTAGGGGGGGTAGGCTGGCAGTGGGAATGGGTGTGAATGTATCAGAGATCCAAGGGTGCTCTCGAAGGGACCGGCGACAGGAGCAGCAGAATCAGGGGCCAACCCAGGGAGTTCTGGCAGGGGAGGAGGGGAAAGAGTTTGTAGGGGACAGGCAGCCCCGATTGGGCCTAGACTCACCTCTGTCCAATAGCTGGCAGAAGGGGACAAGGGCTGAGCTGGGACTTGGGACGGTTTTGCAGGATAGTGAGATCTCACTGGAAACTGAAACTATCCAGCTGAGGCCTCTTTCTTTAGCAGAGGCCCAGATTTTGGGGTCAAGGATCTTTCCCACAGGAACTCAGAGTAAGGCTACCTGTGTTTTCTGTGCCCACTGAACCAAACCAATTTGCAAAACGGGGCACCAACTCAACTTGCCCAAGTTCAGTTTATCACTTTGGGTCATGTGGTTTCAGGGCAGTGCTGGCTGGTGCTGGATTTTGGCTCAAACTAATATTCCTTTTTACAGAAGAATCATGACACTCCAGTACACCTGTGTTGTAGGCAAATAGTGACACTGGTCAAATGCATACATTGGGTAAACAGCAAGGTAAACATGGCATGTTGGATCTGGTTGCATTTTGATGATTCATTTTCTTAGTTTCCTTATTAGAATTATTTTTTTTTGTTTGTTTGTTTGCTTTTTGAGACAGAGTTTCTCTGTATTGCTTTGGAGATTGTCTGGAAACTAGCTGTTGTTTACCAAGCTGGTCTCAAACTCACAGAGATCTGCCTGCCTCAGTCTAAAGTGCTCAGATTAAAAGCAGGCACCACCAATGGCCATGTCTCAATAGAATTTCAACAGCTGCTTATAATCCTATAGTTTGGAGATGGAGACATGATCATGTTTAGCACGAAAAAAAAGTGATACTTTATTGGTAGTATTTGGTATTACCTCGAGGGAGTGCTCATTTAAGCTAAAATACAACTTTGTTTTCCTTCATATTTTCTGCTTTGATTTCCCATTTCCAATCTGTTATTCCATCCCAAGAATTGCACTAGCAATTTCTTTATTGTTTTTGCTTCTCAGTGTTCACTTGAACATCTTACTTGAATCAGTTTCCACAAGCATATAGAGATTCACATTAGAGCATGTATGACTCTTCAAAACCAGCTCTAATAATTCTTTAATCCTGCGATATCCTTGGTGTGTGCTTCAGGATTATTGTGTAGAATAGGAGATAATATTTGTAAATTTCCTCACAATACTGTCTCTTATATAGCAAACATTCCTCAAATGTGACCTCATTGTTCACATAAACACAAGAACATCCTCTTCTTTTTAGATGGTCTCCTGAGTCCTAAGAAAACTCCACCTTTGCAATTCTTTCATTGATATACAAAACTGTGAAGAACAGTGAATCGTGAGACAGATAATCTCTTGAAGACTTGAGTGACCTGTTTATACATTATTAATAATTTATTTGTTAGTGTCTGTGTAAGCAGGTGCATCCTTCCCATTGTACATACACGGAGGTCGGGTGACAAACAGGGATTTGAATTGTTCTCTCCTAATTTTGTGAGTCTAGAAGATTTAGGCCTTTAGCTTTGGCAGCATTCATTTTTACCCACAAGGCCATCTCAAGGCCTAAAGAACCAGAACATGAGGAATTTGATTTTATTACTTTTACTTGATCAGTCAAATACTCAAATGGAAGTGAAGTGAAGGAAGAAGGGAATTAATGGAATTACTTTATTTTCTTCTGTGTAGCTTATCTGTTCTCATTTTCTCATTTTTTTCTTTTTCTTTCCTTTTTTTTGTCCTAAGTAGAGGACTGAGAACCATGTGTGTTCCAGCCAATTGCTGCAACCCTGAGCTACACTCTCATTTATGTTTCAATACTGTGTTATCTAGGGAAGATATTCTTCTCCTTTCTGCATTCTCTCAGATGGTAAATTCTCCACCTAGACACTTAGCTGTACTTAATGTCTGGTTCCTTAACAGCCAGCATATAAATGGTAATGGCCTGTAATGGAGGGTGAATGTGAACATAAACACATAAGAATGGTAGACATAGAACAAGGCAAAGAATCTCAGCTCAAAGAGGCAGAAAACAGAATCAGTAAAATAATTGAAGAAAACTCTCCTAATCTGAAAAAGGATATGCCTATTAAAGTACAAGAGTATACCAAACAACAAATAGACTAGACCAAAAAAAAAGTTCCCTCACCCTATAATAATCAAAATACCTGACATACAGAATAAAGAAAGAATATTAAAAGTAGCAAATGAAAAAGACAGGCAACATATAAATGCATACCTATCAAAATTACACCTGATTTCTCCATGGAAACTCTGAAGGCCAGAAGGTCCTGTATAGATGTTCTACAAATACTCAAAGTCCAAAAATGCCTGCCCAGGCTACTATAACCAGCAAAACTCTCAATCACTATATATGGAGAAAACAAGTTATTTAAAACAAATGAAGATTTTCACAAATATATATCTCTAAATCCAACACTACAGAAAGTTTTGGAAGGAAATGTCCAACCCAAGCAAGCTAACTACAGTCACAAAGACATAGGCAAATGAGAATCCCAATTTACCAGAACCCAAATGAAAAAGTAGGGCAAAAATACTCACTATAATATCACCAAAGACAAATCTATAACAATCAAGAATTAATAATCAATGGTCTTTAATTTCTCTTGCCTATAAAAAGACACAGACTTACAAAAAGGTATGAAGACAGAATCCATCCTTCTGCTGCATACAAGAAACACATCCAAGATTCAAACACAGATATTATCTCAGTGTTGAAAAAGATCTTCCAATCAAATGGACCCAAGGAGCAACCAGGTGTAGCTATCCTAATATCTAAGAAGTTAGACTTCAAACAAACATAAGTTGAAATTTGTGAAGAATGTCATTTAATGTTCATCACAGGAGAAATACATCAACACAATGTCTCAATTCTGAACATATATGACTCAGATACAGAGATACCCACATTCTTAAAAGATATGGTACTGAAACTCAATCCCAACATCAAAACTCACAACTCATAGTAGGGATGTTTAACACCCCACTCTCACCACTAAACATGACCACCAGACAGACCTTTAACAAAGAAGCAAAAAGAACCAACAGAATTTAGGTCCCAACTTGGTTTAACAGACATCTATAGAACATTCCATCCAAACACAAAAGAATATACCTACTTCTCTGCTCAACATGGAACCTTCTCTAAAACTGACCATATACCAGGCTACATAAAAACCCTCAACAGATACAAAAATATTGAAATAGTTCAATGGATCTTATCAAAACACCATGCTTTAAAGTTTAAGTACAACAACAACACAAACTACAGAAACCCTACACATTTATGGTGACTGAACAATCTGCTATTGCAACATTCCTGAGTCAAGGAAGAAACAAAGAAAGAATGAAAAGATTTCGTAGAATTCAACTAGAGTGAAGACACAAAGTACCGGAAATTACAAGACACTTTGAAAGCAGTGCTATGAGGAAAGTTCATTGTACTAAGTGCCCATATGAAAAAACCTGAGGATAGTCACATTAGGGAATTAACAGCACAACTGAATACCCAAGAACCAAAAGAAGCAAACTCACCCCCAAGGAGAACACATCAAGAAATAATCAATTTGAGGGCTGAAATCAATAAAATAGACACTAGGAAAACAATAAAAAGAATCAATGCAACACAGGATTGGTTTTTTGAGAAAATCAACAAGATAGACAAACCATTATCCACACTAACCTAAAAACAAAGAGAGAACCTGCAAATGCTCAAAATCAGAAATGAAAATGTGGACATCACAACAGACACAGAGGAAATCCAGAGAATTTTCAGGTCATCCTTTGAAAACCTATACTCCACAAAATTGAAAAATACCTAGGAAATGGATTATTTTCTGGATAGCTATCACTTACCAAAATTAAATCAATAATAGCTAAACAATTTAAATAGACCTATAACATCTAATAAAAATTAAACAGTCATTAAAACCTTCCCAATTAAAAAAGCCCAGGGTCTGATGACTTCAGTGCAGAATCCTACCAGAAATTCAAAGAAGAGGTAATACCGATACTTCTCAAATTGCTGCACACAATAGAATCAGAAAGTTCATTACAATAGATTGAGAAGGTTCCTTACAATAGAATCAGAAGGTTCATTGCCAAACACTTTTTATGATGCTACAATTGGTACCTAAACCACATAAGACACAACTAAGAAAGAGAACTACAGACCAATATCCCTCATTAACCTTAATGCAGAAATGCTCAATAAAATACTGGCAAAATGAATCAAAGGATACATCCCATGGATGCAGGGATGGTTCAACATATGAAAATCTGTCAATGTGATCCACCATATAAACAAACTGAAAACAAAAATCATATGCACATTTCAGTAGATGCTGAGAAAATCTGCTTCTGTGTTGGTCAGTCAGACACTCTAGGTCTTAGCAAAACTGGTTGCCACTATGGTGCTGTGAGACTCTCTCTGGTGACTGTTCAGGTAGTCTGCTGTTTCTGTCTTTGCTGCCCCTTTTGGAAGTTGCTTGCTTGTACATCCTGCCTACAATATTATTGTTAACTTCCTTCTCAGTCCTTTGCTGAGGCTGAAGATTGCACTGACACAATTTGTTCTCTCTTTCTAGATAGTTATATTGTGTACCAGACTTCAACTTTCCAGCTTAGAAGAACTCTATAGTAATCTCTGTTGTGCCTTTACCCTAGGACTGGATATGTAGTTATTGCAATTTGCTCTTGTTCTTCACTAGAGACAGATCTTGTGTGTTTGTTCTTTCATTTTCATTCTTTTATAGAATACTTTATTTTTGCTATCTTTGTACATTGTTTTGTGATATATATATATATATATATATATATATATATATATATATATATATAGTAACTGTAGTGAGCTATCCACCCCCCTACACCTGTAGAATATTTAGTCATGGTCACAGGTAATGACCTAATAGAAGACTAGGTCTGGGGTCCCAGACCCCAGCACTTTCACTTTCTCTCTCTCTCTCTCTCTCTCTCTCTCTCTCTCTCTCTCTCTCTCTCTCTCTTTATGTTTCTCACTCTCACTCGCTCACTTCTGGTCAGGTCACAGAAGGAATCCTGGGTGAATCCTTGTAGCTGGAATTCTGCGGGGTTACCCAATTCTTGCTTAACTGCATTCTTCCCAAATAAACTTCACTTAACCTATGCAGAGTCTACTGAATCTTGATTGCATAGCAATATAACAGCATACCTGCAAGTTCTAGAACAAAACAAAGTAAACTTTCCCAGGAGTAGGGCTTGAAGTCAATAAATTAGAAGCAAATAAAACAATTCAATGAATCAATGAAGCCAATATTTGGTTCTTCAAGAAAATTAACAAGATAGACAAACCTTTATCCAAATTAACCAAATGACATGGACAGAATATCAAAATTTAAAAAAAAAATCAGAAAGGAGAAGGAAGACATAACAATAGATACTGAGGAAAACCTGAGAATAAATGGGTCATGATTGTAACATCTGTACTCCACAAAATTGTATAATTTTCTGAATGTGTATCACTTACCAAAATTTAAATGAAGAACAGATATGTAATTTAAATGGAACTGTCATTCCTTATAAAATAGAGGCAGGCAAGTCTCCCCACAAAGAAAAGAAAGAACACAAAATCAAAGAAGTGCTAATACCAATACTCCTCAAATTGTCCCACACAATATAAACAGAAGGGTCATTGCCAAACACTTTTTGCAAGACTACAATTTCCTTGGAAAACAAACTACACAAAGACACAAATAAGAAAAAGATCAACAGACCAATCTCTGTCATGAACATTGATGTGAAAATGCACAATAAACTACTGCCAAATGAAATCCAAGAAAACATCAGAAATATCATCCACCCTGACCAAGTAGGCTTCATCCCAGAGATACAGAGATGGTTCAACATTCAAAAATCTGTCAATGTAATCCACCATATAAAGAAACTGAAAAATAATAAAAAAAAAACTCTGGATTATCACATTAGATGATAAAAAAGCCTTTGACAAAACCCAACATCCCTTTGTTATAAAGTTCTTGGAGAGATCAGGGATTAAAAAAAATATACCTGAGCATAATAAAAGGAACAGGCAACACCAAAGGAAATGGAGAGAAACTCAATGAAATTCCACTAATACCAGGACAAGACAAAGCTGTTCTTTCTTTCCATATCTCTTAAATATTGTGCAATACAACTAAAGAATGGATAAAGAAAATTTGGTACATTTGCATAATGGAGTATAACTTAGCGGAAAAAAAACAATGGAATCTAAATTTGCTGGCAAATGAATGGAAGTAGAATAAGGAATCATGCTTGAGGTAACCCAGTCATAAAAAGACAAACATTGTATGTACCTCCGCTGTAGGACTCAGTTCTTCCAGTCCTGACAGAAGCATCTGTCTCTCAGAGACTTCCCAATAGAAGGGGCCACTGCATGGAGAGCTTTTAGATTTACAAAATTCCTTCCTTCTCTCTGAAATTTCTCTACATGAATTTAACATCTGTAATCTTTCCTGAGTACTTCATCCCACACAGGGGACTGATAGCTGGGAATCCAGCATGGGACTGACTCATGCCCCCCTGAATATGGGTCTCAGCCAGAAGGTCTGAGCAGTCTAAGAGATCTCAGACAGTGGAGCCAGGATGTATCCCTGGTGCACAAAATGACTTTGCAAACATATCCCCCATGGAGGGATAACTGCCTTATTCTAGAGATAGGAGAGAAACCCTAGTCCCTACTTCACAGGACCTGTCAGATCTACATGACCCCAACTGGATGGCATTCCCCTACATATGGTATTGTGGTGGGGGGTTGGGAGGGGAGGGTGTTTAGAGTGCATGGGAGAGGGTAGAGAGGGCAAAAGGGAGGGAAGGAGGGAAGGAGGGCTGGAGGGGAGGGAGGGAGAGGGAACTGGGATCGACATGTAAAATAATAAATTAAAAAAAAAAAAAAAAAAAACGCTTTGACTCCAAAATTTAAGTTGAAGAACAAGTTACTGGGGAAAAGGATTTCTATTTTTGTTTCCACAAAAATGAAAAGATGTGGATTCCTTCCAGACTAATGTGGTTTGATCACACCAGACCGCCTGAAACAGAGTACAAGCTGATCCTACATTCCAAACAGCTGGACAAAGCAGCCCTACAGACTACAGTTAGGATATCTGAATCTTCTTCGAATCCCCCAAGACAGCGCCCCTTACCAGCAGGAAGTAGTTTGGAAAGAACAACGCCCAAATTCCCAAATATTGTGTATAAATGTTTGTTTTCATTTAATTGGACTTTGTTATATAAAATTAAATAAAAAATAAATAAAAAAATAATAAAAAAAAGAAAGTGATTGAAAAACAGACTAGAAAATGGAAAGACATCTCATTGTCATGGACTGATAGCATTAATATTGTGAAAATGGTTGTTCTACCAAAATTAATTTATAGATTCAATACAATTCCAATCAAAATGCCTTCATCATTCCTCACATACATTTTTTTTAGAAACCTCCTGTAAGCTAACTGGACTCAGAAGGTTGTATATGCATACGGGCATATGTATGTATACACATATGTACACACATATATAATGATTAAAGAATAGATCGGTTCAGGATGAGGGACACGGAAGGAGTTTCTGGGAGGAGAGGGAAATGTGAGTGAGGTAGATGTGGTAAGAATTTCATTATGAAATTCTCAAAAAAGAAAAAAGATTAAAAAGGAAGGGAAAGAAAAGGCAAGAATGTGATGACTAAAGAGCCAGCTGGCACCGGTAGGGGCAGCACAGCCTCATTGTTTCTGGATCACACGGCATCAGGGATATTTGTTCCTTGATTTCATAAAGGCATCTAGACCCTATGTTACTGATTTGTACTATGACCTAAGAGTTACTATCCTGAGAGTTACTTACTAAAAAGAAATTGAAACTGTCTCAAGCATTTGTCTTGAAATTGGTCCTGTTGCCAATAAAGCCTAGGTATAATTCAGAATTATTGTCTTTGAGGTAATGACAACATGCTGTATACATACTATGTCTAACTCATTATGCTATGTTATATATTGAATAAATAGTGCCTCCTGTTAAAAAAAAAAGTAATATAAACACACTGGGAGTCACAGATCTACCTTTCCGTGATGAATGTTGCCTATTATGTCATTGCTACCACTGCTTGTGCTGAAAAAGAAAAGAATGAAAATGTCCTAACTTAAAATGAGATACTGTCATCTAGTGACTACACAAGGAACTTTCAATTTTCATCAGTTTATGAAGGATATTGGTCTGTAGTTCTCTCTTGTGTCTTTGTGTTTTGGGTACGAAAGTAATGTAGCCTCATAAAAAGAGTAGTCAATGAACCTTCTGCTTCCATTTTGTGGAACAACTTGAGTAGTATTGGTTTTAGTTCTTCTTTGAATTTTAGGAAGAATTCCGCATTGAAACTATCTGGCTCAGTGCTTTTTTTTTTTTTTTGGTTGGGAGAATTTTGATGAGTACTACTATTTCATTTAATGTTACAGGCCTATTTCAATTGCTCATCTGTTCTTGATTTAATTTTAGTAAGTGATAGCTATCCAGAAAATTGTCCTATTCCTTTAAATTTTCCATTTTTTTTTTTTTTTTTGAAGTACGGATTTTCAAATTATGACCTGAACAGTCTCAAGATTTCCTTAGGGTCTATTGTTATGTCCCCTTTTCATTTCTGATTTTGTTAATTTGCATGTTATCTCTCTATCTTTTGTTTAGTTTGGATAAAGGTACGTTTATCTTTGATTGTCTCAAAGAACCCACCCATCATTACATTGATTCTGTGCAATGCTTTCCTACTTTCTATTTTATTAATTACAATCTTACTTCCTGGCATCTACTCCTCCTGGTTGAGTTTGGTCCTTGTTGTTCTACAGCTTTCAGGTGTGCTGTTGATTCTTTAGTGTGACTATTCTCCAGATTCTTCATGTGGGCACTTAATGCTATGAACTTCCTTGCTTTAAAGTATCCCATAATTATGGATGAGTATTGTCATGATTTTCATTGAATTTTAGGAAAACCTTGATTTCTTTCTTTGTTTCTTCCTTGACTCAGGACTGATGAATCTGATCATTTTTCAATTTCCATGAATTTTTAGGGTTTCTGCAATTTGTGTTGTTAATTCTGACTACAAACCATGGATATCTGATAAAATACAGGGGACTATCTGAATTTTTTGTATCTGTTGAGGTTTGTTTTGTTGCCATGAAGGTCCCATGTGGTGCCAGGAAGAAGGTATATTCTTTTGTGATAGGCTCAATTGTTCTATAGATGACTTTTTAATTAAATTGGGTCATAACATTTATTAGTTTCTTTGTTTCTTGTTAATTTTATCTCTGGAAGTCTGCATTGGTGATAGGGAGGTGTTGATGTCTCCCATTATAAGTGTGGGGATATTATGTTCAATTTGAATTTTAGTGATATTTCTCTTTTTAAATTAATTATTTTTATTTTACATGTCAATTGCAGTTCCTCTCTTCCCTCCCACTTCCCTTCTTCCCCCCAACACAGGAACTCTGACTTCCCCTCCTTCCCACCCTCCATCCAGGTACTCTGTCCAGGTGGGGTCATGTAAATCTGACAACTCATTTGAAGTAGGGATTAGGACTTTTCTCCCTCCATGGGGGATGTGTGCAAGGTCTTTTGTGAACCAGGAAACAACCTGGCTGCATGGTAATCCCCCTTTTAGGCATGTACCCAAATTATCTACATCCATGCAGCAAAGATATGTGCTCAACTATCTTCATAGCATCATTATTCGTAATAACAAGAACCTTGAACAAGCTAAATGCCCCTCAACTGAAGAACGGATAAAGAAAATGTGGCTCATCTACACAATGGAATGCTTCTCTGCAGAAAAAAGTATGGAATCTTAAAAGTCACAGGCAAGTGGATGGAACTTGAAGAAACCAACCTAAATGATGTAAAACACTCACAAAAAGAGGAACATTGTACGTACTCATTCATATATAGATTTTAGACCTAAACTAAATGATCAACATCCTATAATTCACACAGCCAGAGGAACTAGGAAAGAAGGTGAATTCTAAACTATCATATATCTGCAAATAGAGACAGTTTGACTTCTTCTTTTTCAGTTTGGATCCCCTTGGTGTACTTTTTTTGTATTATAGCTACAACTTCAAGTATGATATTGAAGATATACTGGGAGAGATGCAGCCTTGCCTTGTACTTGATTTTTAAGGGATCACTTTAAGCTTCTCTCCATTCAGTTTGATGTTAGCTGTGGGTTTATTGTATATTGCTCTACTTATGTTTAGGTAAGTTCTTGTTATCCCTGATCTCTCCAAAACCTTTATCATGGAAGGGTATTGAATTATGTTGAAGCTTTTTCAGAATATAGGGAGATGATCATATGGTTTTTCTTTTTCAGTGTGTTTATATGGTAGACCTCGCTGATAGAATTTCGTGTGTTCAACCATCCCTGGAACCCAGGGATGAAGCCTACTTGGTCATGGTGGATGATTTCTCTGATGTTTTCTTGGATTTATTTTGCCAGTATTTTATTGAGTGTTTTTGCATCAATGTTCATCAGGGATAATGGTCTGTAGTTTTCCTTCTTAGTTGTGTTTTTGTGTGGCTTGAGTACAGAGGTGATTGTGGCCTCATGAACAGTGTTTGGTAATAAAACTTCTGTTTCTATTGTGTGGAACAATTTGAAGAGAATTGGTATTAGCTTTTCCTTGAATGACTGGTAGAATTCTGTACTGAAGCCATCTGGCCCTGGGCTTTCTTTGGTTGGAAGGCTTTTGGTGAGTGCTTCTATTTTGTTGGGGGTATAGATCTATTAACTTGTTTCTCTGTTCATGATTTAATTTTGGTAAGTGATAGTTATACAGACATTTGTCCAAACCCTTTGATTTTCAAATGTTGTGGTATACAGATTTTCAAAGCATGACCTGGAAATTGTCTGGATTTCCTCTGTGTCTGTTGTTGGATCCCCCTTTTCGTTTCTGATGTTGTTAATTTGCCTGTTCTCTCTCTGCTTTTTTGTAAGTTTGGACAAGGGTTTGTCTATCTTGATTAATTTTTTGAAAAACCAATTCTTTGTTGCATTAATTTTTTTTATTTTTTCCCCTTGTTTCTATTGTATTGATTATTTCCTGGCCTCTATGGCTCCATGGTAAGGTTGGAAGTTTTTGTTCTAAGGCTTTAGGCACTAATGTGAATATCCTCTGTTTTCTTCACATGGGCACGTAGTGCAATGAACTTCCCCCAATAAAACTGCTTTCACTGTGTCCCATAAGTTCGGGTATGTTGGGTCTTCATTCTGTTGAATTTTAGAAAGTCCTTAATTTCTTTCTTTGTTTCTTCTTTGACCCAGGTGTGGTTCTACTGGGCATTCCTCAGTTTCCATGAGTTTGTATGGCTTCTACGGTTTGTATTGTTGTTAAACTCCAATTTTAAATCATGGTGGTCTGATAAGATACGGGGGACTATTGCAATTCTCTCGTACCTGTTGAGGTTTGTTATGCTATCGAGTATATGGTCAATTTTAGAGAAGGTTCCATGTGGAGCAGAGAAGAACGTATATTCTTTTGTGTTTGGATGGAATGTTCTATAGATGTTTGTTAACCCAGTTGAGACATAACTTCTATTAGTTCTTTTGATTCACTGTTGAGTTTCTGATTGGTGCTCCTATCTCGTGGTAAGAGTAGTGTGTTGAAGTCTCCTACTTTAAGTGTGTCAGGTTTTATGTGAGGTTTTTGTTATAGTAGCATTTCATTTATGAATTTGGGTCTCTTTGTATTTGGGGCATAGATGCTAAGAATTGAGTCCTTGTTTGATGGATTTCTCCTATGATGAATAGGAAATGACCATCTTCATCTCTTTTGATTAATTTTGGCTTCAAATCTAACTTGTTAGATATTAGGATAGCCACACCTGCTTGCTTCTTGGGTCCATTTGATTGGAAGATCTTTTCCCAATCCTTTACCCTGAGTTAATATCTATCTTTAAAGCTTAGATGTGTTTCTTGTATGCAGGAGAAGGATGGATTCTCTTTTCATATACATACTGTTAGCCTGTGTCTTTTTATAGGTGAGTTAAGACCAGAAGTGTTGTGGGAGAGTAAGGACCATTGATTGTGTTTGTTTGTTTTAGATTTTTTGTTGGTAGTGGTATTGTGAATATATTTCTCCCGCCTTAGTTCTTAGGCTTTTTTTTTTTTTTTTTTTTTTTTTTTTTTTTAGGTGAGGCTTTTGATTATTGCTTCTATCTCATTCATGGTTATAGGTCAATTTAGGTTGCTTATCTGTCCTTGGTTTAATTTTAGTAAGTGATAGTTACCCATTTGAATTTTCAAAATGTGGGGAGCACAGGTTTTCAAAGTATGACCTGAAATTCGTCTGTATTTTTTCAGTATCCATTGTTATGTCTCCCTTCCCCCTTCTGATTTTGTTAATTAGCTTCTTCTCTCTCTGCTCCTTTGTTAGTTTTAAATAACGTTTTGTATATCTGGTTAATTTTCTTGAAACACAAACTGTTTTTTGCATTGATTTTTTTTTGTTTGTATTTTTTTCCTGGTTTCTATTTTATTGATTTCAGCACTCAAATTGATTTGTTTTCCTGGTGTCTACTCCTCTGGGGTGAGTGGTGTGGGTTTGCTTATTTTTGTTCTAAGGATTTCAATTGTGCTGTTAATTCTCTAATGTGAGTGTCCTCCATGTTCTTCATATGGGCACTCAATGCAATGAACATCCTTCATAGCACTACTTTCAAAGTGTCCCATAAGTTTGGGTATTATGTGTCCTCATTCTCATTGAATTTATTAAGTCCTCAATTTCTTTCTTTATATCTTCTTGAACGAGGTATGGTGCAATTGCTCATTGTTCATGTTTGATGACTTTGTACAGTTTCTGCAATTTGTATTGTTGTTGAATTTCAAGTCTAAACATGTTTGATGATACACAGGGAACTATTCCAATTTCTTTTGTATCTGCTGAGGTTTGTTATGTTTCCAAATATGTGGTTGATTTTAGAGAAGGTTCCATGTGGAGCAGAAATGAATGCATATTCTTTTCTGTTTGGATGGAATGATCTGAAGATGTCTGTTAAACCCAATTGAGACATAACTTCTGTTAGTTCTTTTGTTTCTTTGTTACGTTTCTCACTTTTGGTCCTGTAGAGTGGTCAGAGTTGGGTGTTAAAATCTTCCACTGTGAGTGTGTTAGGTTTTATATGAGATTTGAGTTTTGGTAGCATTTCTTTCATGAATGTGAGTGCCTTCATATTTGGTGCATAGATTTCAGAATTGAGACTTTGTACTTAGTTTTTGAAGATGGATGTTTCTGTCCTCCCATGTAATGCCTCCAGGTCCCACCACCCTTCAGTCCCTGATAAGCACACAGAAACTGTATTGGCTATAAAAATGATGGCTGAAGACGAGGGCTTCTTACTGGCTGGTTCTCTCTTAATTTTAACCAATAACTACTTACCTATGTATTCCTACAAGATCTTATCTTACAAGAGAATGCCAGGTGTATCCTATCTTCCCCATCATTATATGGTATCACTATATGGCACCTCAATCTGCCTTCCTAACCCAGCCTTCTCATGGCCTGGCAGTTCTTCTGCCTATGCTTTCTGCCTGGCTATCGACCAAACAGTGTTTTATTTGCCAATCAATAAGACAAGCATATATATATATATATATATATATGATACTCCCATCATTTCCTCTTTTCTGTATAAATAAAAACTAATGTTTTAACTTTAACATAGTAAAATTATATATAAAAAAACACTTATCCAGGAAGAACTATAACTAATAATGTTTAGTAGATTAATTTTGGCAAATTTTGGCAAAATTTAAAGAAAAAATTCTATATCTTATCTTTTTGTGTCTAAAGATTCACATGTAACTTATCACTTATCATAACTAAAGAAATCCATAAACATAACTATCTGCCTTCAAATGAATCAAAGACTTCAAAGATTAACATATAATGTCCATAATTGAGAGAGACATCTAGATGCCTGGACAGTCACCAACGTTCTTTTATAATGTTGGGGCATCTATGTTCAGCTCACAGGCCATTGTTTGTTGGCACAATTCTCAGTGAAGCAGGAATTTTTAAACAGTCCACCTGTATTGGCAGTTTGTCAGTCACTTTACTTGAGTTCTGCAGAATGTCTAGCAGACTCTTACATGAAGAATCATGAAGGAATGTCCCATTATGTTTTGCCAAATTCAGCAGTCACTTTCCTGTGGGTTTTGCATGTCCAGGTTATACAGCACTCAGTCAAACAGTCCAGGAAAGATTTAATTTCTTGCCAAATGACTATTATCTGGCATGTTGTAGGAAATCTCTATAATGAGTTTCCTCAATGCATATGTAACTCTCTGACAAAATTGGTGTTCCCTGCAGCAGTTGTGCAATAAAAAACTCTAATAATTTTTTTTAAATGTCATATTCTGTAGGTCTATGAAAGGTTTAAAGTATATTTGGCATTTGAAATATATCTCTACATATCTAGAAAACCTAACATGATTATAAGTTTTTATTATCATAGGTGACTATCTATAGCATACATATAATTATTCATACATATATATTATATATATATATTCTTATTTTACATATCGATCCCAATTCACTCTTCCTCCTATGTCTCCCGAAGCCTGCTCCTGTCCCATTCTCCTTCCACTCCACAGGGATTGTGATGCATTCCAGGAGGGATCATCAAAATCTCTAACTCATGTGGAGTAGAATCTATGCCCTCCCTCTGGCCTTTAGGCTAAGGGAGTATTCCTCCATACAGAATGTGCTCCAAAAGTCCTTTTGCACACCAGAGATACATCCAGGTTTAACTGTCAGAGGTAGCTTAGACTGCCTAGGCTTCTAACTGAGATGCATATTCAGGAGTTCTGAGTTGATCCGGTGCTTGTTTCCCACCTATCAGTCTGGGCGTCTATGAGCTGCCCCTTCTTCAGGTCAGCTATCTCTATGGGTTTGTGTACCCTGGTCTTGACCCCTCACTCTCTGATATTGGATTCCAGGAGATCATCTCAGTGTTTAGCTCTGGATGTCTGTTTCTGTTTCCATTGGCTACTATATGAGGGTTCTATGATAGCATATTAATTAGTTATCAATGTCATTATCATGGAAGGACATTTAAGGTACCCCCTCCACCGTTGCTCAGATTGTTAGTTGGGGTCATCCTGTAGGTCTCTGGACATTTCTCTAGAGTCACTTTTCTCTTCTAATCGATAAGCACTCCTTCTATTATGGTATATCCTTTTTGCTCTCTGTTTTCGACCCCCTGACTCAACATTCCTGGTCCCACAAGTTCTCCTCTTCTCCACTTCTCTTTATCCTAATGTCCTCTCCACTCACTGTCCCCCCACTCCCAATATGCTCAGAAAAACTTGTTCCATTACCCTTCTGTGAGGCACCTTGTATGAAATACTTAGAACCCTCCTTGTATCCTTGTTTCTCTGGTGGTGTGAATTATAGGCTGGCAATCCTTTGCTCTATGTTTAAAATCCATGTATGAGTGAATACATACCATTTTACTCTTTTTATGACAGGGTTATCTCACTCAAGATGGTTTCTTAAAGTTCTATTCCTTTGCCTGATTATTTCAAAATTCCATTGTGTTTGTCTACTGAGTAGTATTCCATTGTGTAAATATACCCAATCTTCTTTATCCATTCTTCAATTGAGAGGCATCTTAGTTGCTTCCAGGTACTTGTTATTACAAACAATGCTGCTATGAACATAGTTGAACATATGTCTTTGTTGCATGGATGTGGATATTTTGGGTATATGCTTAAGAGTGGAATTGCCAGGTCCTGAGGTAGACTGATTCACATTTTCCTGAGGACCAGCCACACTGATCTCCAAAATGGCTGAACAAGTTTGCACTCCCACCAGCAATGGACGGGTGTTCACCTTTCTCCACTTTCTCTCCAGGATAAGCTGTAATTGATATTTCTAAATTTAGCCATTATGACAGGAATAAGATGGTATCTCAGAGTTGCTTTGATTTCCATTTACCTGGTGGTGTGGATGTTGAACAAATTCTTAAGTGTCTTTCAGCAATTTTGGATTCCTTTTTTGAGAATTCTCTATTCATTACTCTATTCCACTTTTTAATAGTGTTATTTGGTGTTTTGGTGGCTAGTGTCTTGTTTTCTTTTTATATTTTGGAGATCAGCCCTTTGTCAGATGTAGGATTTGGGAATATCTTCTCCGAGTCTGTGGGATGTCATTTGGTGTTGTCAACTGTGTCCTTTTCCTTAAGCAAGCTTCTCAGTTTCAGGAGGTCCCATTTATTAATTGTCCATCTCAGTGTCTGTGCTTCTGGTATTATGTTCAGGAAGTGGCCTCTTGTAGGAATTTGTTCAAGAGTACCTCCCACATTCTTTTCTAAGAGTTTCAGCGTGGCTGGATTTATGTTGAATTCTTTGATCCATTTGGACTTAACTTCTGCACATAACAATAGACATGGGTCTATTTGTAGTCTTTTACAAACCATCATTCAGTTATTCCAGCACCATTTGTTGAAGATGCTTTCCTCCTTCTTTTGTGTACTTTTAGCTGTTTCATCAAACCCAAGTTTTTCTAGTTGTGTGGGTTAATATCAGGATTTTCAATTCACTTGAATTGTCTACCTGTGTATTTTTGTGCCAATACCAAGCTGTATTCAGGACTATAGCTCTAAAATAGAGATTGAACTCAGGGACCATGATGCCTCTTGAATATCTTTATTATACAGGGTTGTTTTTGCTATCCTGGGTCTTTTTTTTTTCTCTGTAAAATTGAGTATTGTCCTTTCAATGTCAGTGAAGATTGTAATCTGCAGAACGCTTTTGTCAAGGTTGCTGTTTTTATTATGTTGTTCCTACCTAGTAAAGAACATGGGATTTTCCATTATCTTCTTTAATTTCTGTCCTTAATGACTCAAAGTTCTTGTTATACAGATCTTTCAATTGTTTGCTTACGATTTTCCAAATATATTTTATGTTGTTTGTTTCTATTGTAAAGGGTGATGTTTCTCTGATTTCTTTATCAACCCCCTTATCTTCCTTTGTATATAAAAGGGTTACCGGGGTTTGTTTTGGTTTGTCCATTAGCTCGTATTGTATCCAGCCATTTCACTGAAGGTGTTATCAACTGTAGCAGTTTCCTGATAAAAATTTTGGGGTCACACACACACACACACACACACACACACACACACACACACACAATCTGAAGTAGGGATTCTTTGAATTCTTCCTTTCCAATTTGTAAAATATTGATTTCCTTTATCTCCCATACTGCACTAGCTACAACATAAAGAACTGTATGTGTAGATATGAAGAGAGTGGAAGGCTTTTCTTGTTCCTGATTTTAGTGGAATTGCTTTTAATATCTCTACACTTAATTTTCTGTTGGCTATAAGCTTGCTATAATTTGCCTTTATTATGTTCATTTATATACCTTGCATCCCTGATCTCTATAAGACTTTTTATAATAAAGGGTATTACAATTTGTCGAATGGCTTTTTCAGCATCTAATTAGATAACTGTGTTTTTTCTTTCAGTGTGTCTATATGGTGGATTACATTGAGATAATTTCATGTACTGTGACATCCCTGCATCTCAGGGCTCAGCTACCATCTCTGCCTGACTTCCTGCTTCAATGCTCCTCACCATTATTGCCTATGGAACTGTAATCTCCGATAAATTCTTTTGTCTATAAGTTGCCTTAGTTATGGTGTCTCTTCACAGCAACAAAATCATGACTGACACTGGCAAAAAACCTACCTACTGACGTACTGTCCCCAACCGTTACAGCTGATTGGGATGAAGGAAAGAAGCTGAGGTATCTATTTTACCCTGGTAAGTTTTTGAAATTCTCAGCAAAACATGGGATTGAATGACAGGAATGGGTTTCCACCCCTGTTTCCTGTCCCACATGACTTGGCTGTCTTTTTCCCTCACTGGAGCTGGTTCTGGATGAGACTTGATGGTCTACCCACTATCACATCCCTCTGGTTGAACAGTGGGACAGAGGGTGGATCCAACAATCCCGCACCTTCAGGGAACTTCCTGGTGCTGTTCTAAGCACACTAGACCTGCCTATCCATGAGGGAACACCTGGAATCCCCAACTGCCTATTCTATGAACCCCATACCAGTCCTCTACTGGAGATCCTGGCCCTTCTCAGAGCTCAATCTATCCCCTCAGGGCCATCATGAGTCCCTGTGGGGAATATCCTGGACGCCCATCCCCAGGCTTCTGCTAAAGAAGCATCAGCTGGAAAGTCCCAGGCAGCTGGGCTAGATCTGCCTATACACACAGGAGCATCCTGTGGCCCAGACTGCTGGATCTTTGACATTCATCACCAGTATTCTGCTGGAATTTGATCTTTGATTGCCTGAGGGAAACCTCCTAGAGATCTTGGAGGACCCAGATCTAAAGACATAAATGTTCTTTAGTAAAAAGCCCACCTGGGGAGTACCATAAAGAGATACAGGCCTCACCTGCACCTACTGGAAGAAACAAGGGGAAGATGGCAATAGAAGAAAACATCTAACAATAGAAAGACAAGCATAATTCACAGAATCTAATGACTCTACACCAACTAGACCTGAACACCCCAAAGCAGATCAAGCAGAAGAGAACGACGTAAAAAATATCGTCATACAAATGATAGAGGCTGTCAAAGACTATGTGAGGAAATCCCTTAAAAAATGGAATAAAAAAAAAAACTGGAAGAAATGAACAAATGCCTTAAAGAAAGTACATAAAGCCAAGAAAAAAAAATTGAACAGGTGAAGGAAACTGTTCAAGACATGAAAACTGAAATAGAGACAATAAAGAAAACACAAACTGAAGGAATGTTGGAAATAGAAAAACTGGGCAAACATTATGGAACTACAGACACAAGCATAAACAACAGAATAAAAGAGATGGAAGAAAGAATCTCAAGCACTGAAAATAAACTAGAGGAAATAGACTCATCAACCAAAGAAAATCATAAATCCAATAAATACTTAACACCAAACATCCAGAAAAATTGGGACACCATGTAAATGCCAAACCTAACAATAATAGGCATAGAGGAAGGTGAAGCAGCTGAGCTCAAATTTGCAGAAATCATATTCACAAAATCACTAAGGAAAATCTTGCATAACCTGAAGAATGATATGCCCATGAGAGTACAAGAAGCATACTGAACACCAAATAGACAGGACCAAAGAAAACAAACCCCTTGACACATAAAAATCACAACACCAAACATACAGATAAAGAAAGAAAATTAAGAACAGGGAAGGTAAAAGACAGGTAACACTTAAAGGTAGACCTTTCAAAATTACAACTGATTTCACCATGGAAACATTCAAGGCCAGAAGGTCCTGGAGAGATGTTCTACAAGTACTAAGAGTCCATGGATGCCCTGTCAGACTGCCATAACCAGCAAAACTCTCAATCGATATTGACAGAGAAAACAAGGTATTTAATGACAGAGCCAGATTTTGAAAATATGTATCTACACTTCTAGCATTACAGAAAGTTCTGGAGAGAAAACTTGAACCCAAGGAAGTTAACTACATTTACAAAGACATAGGCAATAGATAATCTCACTATACCAGAACCCAAGGTTAAATATATTCACAATACCACCACCAAAAACAAATCAAAAACAAACAAGCATTAACAATCAATGGTACTTACTTTCCGAAAACATTGATGGTTTTACCTTGCCAATGAAAACACACAGGCTAACACACATAATACAAATACACATACAACACACACACACACACATACAATAAAAAAAAACTAAGTTTCAAAGATAGACATTACCATAGGGTAAAGGGCTGGGAAAAGATCTTCAAATCAAATGGACCCAAGAAGCATGTAGCTATCCTAATATCTAACACGTTAGAGTTCAAACCAAAATTAATCGAAAGAGAATAAGACGGCCATTTCATATTCATCATAGGAGTAATCCATCAGCAAAAAGTATCCATTCTGAACATCTATGCCCCAAATACAAAGGCACCCAAATTTGTAAAAGAAATGCTATTATAACTCAAAACTCATATAACACATGAATCACTTATAGTGGGAGTTGTCGATAAACTACTCTCACCGCTAGACAGCAACACCAGTCAGAAACTGAACAAAGAAACAAAAAATCTAATAGAAGTTATGTCTCATTTGGGATTAACAGACATCTATAGAACATTCCATCCAAACACAAAAGAATTTAACGTCTTCTCTGATTTCTCTGCTCCACATGTAAACTTCTCTAAAATCAACCACATACTAGGTGACATAACAAATTTCAACAGGTTAAGAAAAATGGGAATAGTTCCCTATATCTTATCAGACCACCATGCTTTAAAATTGGAATTCAACAACAACACAAATCTCAGAAACCCGACAAACTTATTGAAACTGAACAATGCACAATTGCACCATACCTGAAATTCACATAGAATGAGGACACAACATACTAGTACTTAGGGGATTTTATTGCACTAAGTGCCCCTATGAAGAAAATGGAGGAAAATCACATTAGAGAATTAACAGCACAAATAAAAGCCTTAAAGCAAAAAGATGCAATTTCCCCTGAAGGAGTAGAAGCCAGGAAATAATCAATTCGAGGGCTGAAATAAGTAAAGTAGAAATCAGGGAAACAATACAAACAAATCAATGCAATAAAGAGTAGGTTTTTCTAGGAAATCAACAAGATATACAAAACTATATTCAAACTATTGAAAAAGCAGAGAGATAACATGCAAATTAACAAAATCAGAAACAAAAAAAGGACACATAACAAAGGACACAGAGGAAATCCCGACAATTTTCAGGTCATACTTTGAAAACCTGTACTCCACAAAATTTGAATTCAAAGGAAATGGAAAATTTTCTGATAACTGTTACTTACCAAAATTAAATCAAAAACAGACAAAGAACTTAAATAGATCTATAACCTCTAATGAAATAGAAGCAGTCTTCTAAAGCCTTCCAACCAAGCAAAGGTCAGGGCCAGTCGGCTTCTGTGCTGAATACAACTAGAAATTCAAGGCAGAGCTAATACAAATACTACTCAAATTGTTCCACATGAAAGAAAGAGAAGGTCCAATACCAAACTCTTTTTATGAGGCCACAATCACCTTGATACCCAAACCTCACAAAGACAAAACTAAGAGAGAAAACCACAGACCAATATCTTTGATGAACATCGATGCAAAAATACCCAATAAAATACTGGCTAACTGAATCCTAGAATACATCAGAGAAATCATCCACTACTACAAAGTAGGCTTCATCCCTGGGTGCCAGGTATGGTTTAACATATGAAAAACTATCAATGTGATTTACCATATAACAAAACTGAAAAAGAAAAACCACATGGTCATATCCCTAGATGCTGAAAAAGCCTTTGAAAAATTTCAACACCCTTTCATGAAAAAAGTCTTGGAGAGATCAGGGATAACAGGAACATACCTAAACATGATAAGAGCAATAAACAGCAAACCAAATGCCAACATCAAACTGAACGGAGAGAAACTTAAGGCGATTCCACTAAAATGAGGAACAAGACAAGGCTGCACACTCTCTCCATATCTCTTCAATATTGTACTTGAAGTTCTACCTAATGCTATAAGACAACAAAAGGAGACCAAGGCAGTGCAAATTGGAAAGGAAGTACTCATACTTTCTATGTTTGCAAATGATATGATAGTTTACATAACTGACCCAAAAACCTCTACCAGGTAACTCCTACAGCTGATAAACACCTTCAGCATACTAACAGGATACAAGATAAACTCAAAAAAAAAATCAATAGCCCTACTTTTTTCAGATGACAAATGGGCTGAGAAAGACATCAGAAAAATATCATACTTTACATTAGCCACAAAGAACATAAAGTATCTTGAGGTAATGCTTACCAAAAAAGTGAAAGACCTATATAATAAGAACTTTGTGTCTTTAAAGAAAATAAAGCAGAAACCACAAAATGGAAAGATACCCCATGCTCTTGGATAGGTAACATAAATATAGTGGCAATCTTGCCAAAAGCGATCTATAGATAAAATGCAATCCCCATTAAAATCCCAGCTCAAGTCTTCACTGACCTTGAAAGGATAATAATCAACTTTATATGGAAACATAAGACTCAGCATAGCCAAAATGACCCTGTAAAATAAAAAAAAAAAAAAAATCTCAGGAGGCGTCACTATCCCTGACTTTAAGCTCTAGTACAGAGCTATATATAATTCTGAAAACATCCTGGTATTGGCACAAAAATGGACAAATAGACCAATGGAATCAAACCCAAAATCCTAATATTAACCCCATACTTACAAACTCCTGATTTTTGACAAAACCACTAAAAGTATACAATGGGAGTAGGAAAGCATCTTCAACAAATGGTGCTGCAACAACTGGATGATGGTGTGTAGAAGACTGTAGATAGACCCATGTCTGTCACCATGCACAGAAATCAAGTCCAAATGGATCAAATACCTCAATGGAAATCCACACTGAACAGCTTAGAAGAGAAAATGGGCAGTATCCTTGAACAAATTCCTATGGGAGACCACTTCCTGAACATAACTCCAATAGCATAGACACTGAGATTAACAATTAATACAGTGGTCCTCCTCAAACATAGAATTTTCGAGAAGACAAAGGACTCATGTGACAAGACCAAATAGCAGCCAGCAGACTGAGAAAAGATTTTCACCAATTCTACATCTGAGAGAGGGCTGATGTTCAAAATATAAAAAATTTACAAAGAACTCAAGAAACTAGTCAACAAAATACCACATAACCCTGGTGTACTCCACAGCTAGTTTTCTAGTGTGACTGAAACACAGACCTATACCACAATTCACACCAGATTTCAACACTGAAGTTCATCTCTATGAAATACTTAATCATCTTCTGACCAAAGCAGAAACTCTACGTGAAAGTCTACAATGCAGACACTGAGTCCCTTTTGTCCACTGTCCTATTTTGTGACCTGAGATTGCCTGTTATAGGGCGGAAGTAGTTCCCTCACTAATATAGGTTACCTAGAAGCCAAATAGTCTGATATCAGAGAGGGCACTCTGGAAATTGAGTACTTTTCCTCCACTTCTATCAAATGGAACACAAACACCACTGCTGCTTCCTATTATGCCAACAGGTTGCTGAAATGTGATGTGATTTCTGCAGGTCACATACAGAGTTAGTCCATGGCCTCAAGTGTTGCTCCTGTTGCTGTTTCTGCTTTCTGCCTTTACACGTCTTTAGTCTACACATCGACCTATAGCATCTAGCAGCAAAGGCCTGTCTTACTGGCCTTTCCATTCTGCTTGTTCCACCTGCCTTCATGCTGGCAAGTACTTGACAGGGTTCCAAGGCTCTTCAGCTATGTCCTGTTTTCTTTTCATTTCCCAATGCAGGCTGTAGTTTAGTTCCCATAGCCTACTGGCTCAGGGCTCACTGCTCAAAGCTCAATGACTTCTGCAACTAACATCTGGGGCTTAGATCTTTTCCTAGCTCAGGTCCACCTTACAGACTGGGGAGGCTTTAAAAATTTGTGCCCTGGCTCAGCTGCCTCTCCTTATGAGGAGGTTCTACTTGGGAACAAAGTTCGTCATCTCAGGAAAGCTCCAGGTCACTGGGTCAGAAGTAGCATAGAGCCCAGTGACCTCCCTGTAGTGCACAGGACCAGTTTCTATATGTGATCAAAACTGCTTTCAGTCTACTTGAAAATCAGAGTGTCTCTGTGTATGAAAATGGTGAGCAAGAAGAACAGGGTATGGGGGCAGGAGAGAGAGAGAGAGAGAGAGAGAGAGAGGAGAGAGAGAGAGAGAGAGAGAGAGAGAGAGAGAGAGAGAGAGAGAGAGAGAGAGAATGAATGTGTGTTTTCACAAGTGCACATGACCAGCAAGGTGGAGAAAGATAAATTTATGAAAACATGTCAAGGTAAATATTTAAGAAAACTGAAAAATAATGATAATACTCAACATTCTTAAATGTTTAAAGAATGGAATATTCAAACCAAAATAACAATTTTTTGATGTTTCAACATGATACACTCCCATGTTTATTTCTAGCTAGATGCCATGCCACTGCCACATTATTCATTTTCTATTTATACTGTTTTATGAAAGTGGCCAACTCTTACCTGCAAAGGAAGGCAGTGGCATTGTTTATGTGCATCACTGAGGTGTTAGTGTATAAAGCTAAAAGGCCAGTGCTGTTATGTAGCTATTGCCTCAGAATCATAATTTTCCTCCTTGCCTTAGAAAGCAAAAGCAACTTAGGAGACTCAGATGGCTTAGAACCTTGGATTCAGAAGGTGCTTCCCCAAGGTTATGAATAACTGTGGAGAGACGATTCTTCAGTGGAGCTGCCTATCAGCTGAGTAGGGAGAGCTGAAGATGCAGGAATGGTGAGCCACCTGTTGCCTGTGCTCAGTTAGGCTTTTAGTCATGGTCCCCAGAAGTAACCTTAATAAACTTGCTGATTCAGTGAGAAGGGCTTGAGTCAATCTGTATCTAGATGTTTTCTGGAGTGGACAGATACATTTGTGTTCCGCAGAAAAGGATACATGATATTTGCCCAGGGGAAATACCAGACAATGTAAATAACAGACAACAAGATGTAATAAATATTAGTGGTCACAGCTGTAACCTAACATGCTTAGCACAACAACTTAATGATCTAAGAATAGGCATTTGTTAGGTTGGTAAGAAGGCTGAGGGGCATAGAGGACACATGACTTGGCTAAGGTCACAAATCTACTGGTAGAACTGTGAGAAGTTGGGTTCAGGGCCCTCTGACTGCATATTTATTATTAATACGTGCAATTTAACTAATTCTCAGTGGATGGCAACTCTGATGTTACAGTCAACGAAGACCAAAAGGTTTGGAGAGCTGAAAGCACTTTAACATCCCACATGGAGATGCTTGGAGTTTGCCCTGCTGGGTTTAGGTCTTGCTTCTTGTAAGGAAACACTATATTCCTTTTCTCTTTGGAAATGCTAATGTGTACCCAGTATGTTGGAGGTATGTGATTGCCTTTTTGCTTTTGCTTTTACATGGGCTTACAATTAAGAGGTTGCATTGCGTCTCAGAAGAGGCTTTGAACTTGCAAACAATATGAGACTGTAAGACTATGTGGATTTTTGAAGTTGAATTAAATATATTCTGCATTGTTGTATGGCTATAATCTTATAGGGTCCAGGGATTGGAATGTGCTGGTTTAAATAAGAATGGCCCCCCATAGGTCCAAATATATGAATGAATAGTCATCAGGGAGTGGGACTCTTTGGTGAAGATTAGAGGGATTAGGAGGTGTGGACTTTTTGGAGTGAGTTTATCACTGGCATAGAGCTTTCAGAAATAGCTATCTCAGCATGCAGATCAAAATGTAGCTCACAGCCATTGTTCAACACCATGTATGCTAGTTAACATGCTCTCCACTACAATGATAGTAGACTAAACTTCTAAATCTACAAGCCACCCTCCAATGTGCCCTGACCATCGGGGCCTAGTTATTTTTGGGTAAAGGTGGGCTATCACCTGAAAATAATGAAAGAAGGAACGAGACCAAGCAATGCTTGTCAAAGTCTAACTTTATTAGGCACAAAAAGTGTTTTTAAAGCAAAGCAGGGAGGAAATGGGGAGGGGTAGCTGTGCTGACTCTGGGGCTCTGGTATTTTCCCAAGCCAAAATATCAGACCCTAAATGTCTGCTTATCTCATTTCCTGGTGTCTTCTTTCATCTCAGTTCCTGTGTTGAATGGAACAGACTGCTTTTTCAGCAGTTTTCTGTTTTACCAAGATAAGGCTCAATTAGAGTTTTAAGGTATAAGTAATTCTGCAAGAGGATGTGACTCAAGGCCGGCTCCCAATACCAATGAATGCTTTATCTTATAAATGTTACTTGGGTCATGGTATCTCTTCACAGCAAAAGATCTGTGACTAAGGCTTCTGCCAAGGACAGAAACCGGTGACAGTTCATAACTCTTTTCCTAATGGGGTTTATACTGTAGAGAGAGAAAGAGACCATAAAATGGATGGATAGGAAAATTAAACTGTGACAGGAAGACAGGGCTGGGTGTGGGAACAGTAAGTGTCATGTCAACGTGGGGGCATCAATGACATTTGTCCAATGAGAAGATCAAGGGGAAGAACAAACCACATGGGTGGGATTTGGCTTCTCAGATAGGCTCTGGGGCTAGAGTATATGTGGAAACCAGCATGGAAGCTGCAAGTGTCAGAATTGGGCCAGTGAAGAATCACAGACGATTTGTGGTCAGAGATGCAGAACTCAGTGAAAATACACAATTTTATTCTGCAGGAGATGGTGCAATGACATGAAACTTGCCACCCCCCACCAGCATCTTTACCAGTGAAGATGGCAACTCTTCCTTCTTTCCCTCCACTTTGCCACAACACTACTTCTCTTGGCAATGTAAAATGTCAAATTTGAGAGTGCAGAATCCCTAATTTTTAAAGGAATTTCACAATGATAAATTTAGATGCACATTTTTTAGTGGGCCAGGTGGAGTCTGATAGCTCAGAGCCACTAAATCTATGAATGACATACCTTGTCCTGATAGTCACGCTGCCTGTTCAGGGTTCCCAATCTAGCTGTATTCATAAGAAACAAAACCTGAGACTCAAAGTGAAATATCTAGTGTCCTCTCTCTGTGTCAGGTGGAAAGTACAAGAGAGGGGGACTTTTGACAATGTGCTTAGGGCAGGAAGGGTGTTTAGCAGAGGAGACAGGGGAAGAAGAAGAAATCAGGAGAAGAGGTGGGACAGGGGGAATACCAGGGGAAGAGTAAAAGAAGTAAAGGAGAAAACAAAAAAGAGGAGGGGACATGAAATCTTGTGTGGGTGTCTAACCTTCTAACAGTGTGACTTGATGTTGTTATCTAAAAATATATTGGGCTGTGTCCAGAGCAATCCATGGGCTGTGGGCTGGATATGCCTGCAAGATGAACAAAGCCAAGGCCTTATCTTTTCTCATCTCTGGTACTTTTCTAGTGTTGAGAGACCCAGAATAAATCTTGCCACCTGCAACTACCCTTCGTTACCTGCAAGAGATAATGCACCTTTTAGCTATTTTAAGACCACATCTTAGGTTGAGGTATGAATGTTACTTAATGCCTCTTTGACCTTCATCTCTCAGTGCCAAGCAGGGCTCCACTTGTCTCCCTGGTGCACCCCTTTGAGGGACATCCTGGGGTAGGAATGTAACACTCAGAAGCTCACAGGTGAATGAGAAACCTGTAGGCTGGAGACCAGACAGGAGGAGCTGCTAGGGTGAGTTGCAGTGAGAGCTGTATCCACAATGCTTCCTTGGGTCAGGATTAGGGTAAAGACACTGTGTGAGGGATTGGGGAAATGGAAAGTGATGTATGTAGAAAGGGAGAGTCATATGGAAATGGCAGGGGCATCTCATCCAAGGGATGTGAGGTCAAAACACAGTGTTTTTCATTTTCAAGGCCCAACACCACTGTCAATGTTGTAAAAAGGAAAAAAAGAAATTAGGCTTCCTTTCATCTGTTACTTTTGCTAGCTGCAGGGTGGACACTGCGTTTTTCTGGAACCACTGTCACTCTGTGCCTCTTCAAGCATCCACTGCAACTAATTTTCACAATTAGAGGGCTGTAAAGACTATGGTTTTTTCGCCCTCTGCCAGTCTTGTCCCTCTGCTGCTCCAGCCCCAATTAACACACTGAGACTCTGTGTTTGATATTATGCTGTTGGCCAGTTACTAGTTTCTTATCGGCTAGCTCTGTCTTACTTATTAACCCATTTCTATGTATTTTCACGTGGTCTTACCAGCGAGCAGTGGCTAGCGGTTCTATTCTCTCCAGATTCTCCATCTTGAATCCTCCTTCCTACTTCCTATTTCCTCCTTGTCTCCTAGTCCCTCCTATCTTCCTTTTCTATTGGCCAACAGTGCTTTATTCATTAGCCAGTATGAGAAACATATATACAGAATGACATCTTCCATCAGAGGACAGCCCTGCAACCCCAAGAGAGACTCCACCACTTCCTACCATTGGGTCCTCTGGAAATGTAGCCAAGCTTATGTGTGTGTGTGGGGGGGGTGCTCCCTTTCTGTTCCTCTTCCAGCTGTGGCTGACTACTGGGCCCTCTGGAAAGTTATCAGAGTGAGCACTCAAGGACCTAAGTACTGAGAAGGAAATGATGATGTTCAGTAGGGAGGATCAAGCATTTGTAAGCACTGACATTGAGCAGAGAACCTGACATACTGACAGTGTGCAGTAGCAACACTTAGGGAGGAATGTCCTAGGAAAAGAGAACAGGAGAAATAAAGTACACTGTATTCCATAATTATTTTTCATTTTCAAATAAATGGAACATAAAATTACCATTTTACGTGTACAGTTTAGTGGCATTAGGTATTCATGTTGGTATACCATCACCATTATGCCTCTCTCTAGATGTTTGTGTGTGGAAGGGGAGATATGGGTGCACAGGTGTATAGAGGCTAGCTCATGGATGGAAGTGGATGTGGAGGCCAGAGGACAAATTCAGATGTTCTTAGTGAAGTATCTTCCACTTCTTGTTTGAGACAGAGTTTATCACTGGCCTTAGATTTTGTCAATAGATAGGCTAGCCAGCTAGCAAGTTTCCAGGGATCTACCTGTCCTGACTCATATACCATAGTAGCTAAAATGAGAAGCTCACATCACCAGGCCTGGCTTCTTATATGGGTCTGGGATAGAAAACATATCTTTATACTCATGGAGCAATCATTTTGCTGATTCAGCAACTTCCCAAGCCCTTCTCTTCATAACATTTTGTAATTTTAACAAAGATTTTGTATCCATTATTCATAATCTATCTTTCTTCCCCCTTGTGGAGGTTTCAATAAGAATGGCCCCCAGGGCTCATATATTTGAATGGTTAGTCACCAGAGAACAGCACTATTTGAAAGGATTAGGAGGTGTGGACTTGTTGGAGTAGATGTGGCCTAGTTGGGATGGGCTTCAGGTTTCCAAAAGCCCAAGGCTGGCCCAGTGGCTTCCTGTGTCTGCTGCCTGCAGACCCTGATACAGGTTTCTCCACTACTTCTCAAATGTATGTCTGGCTTTGTGGTCCTGCTTCTGTCATGATGTAAATGAACTAACCCTCTGAAACTATAAGCAAGTCCCAATTAAATGCTTTTATACAAATAAGAGTTGCTTGTTCATGGTGTTTCTTCACAGTAATAGAACACTGATAAGACACCCACTTCAGCCCTCAGCAACATTATTCTGCTGTGTGTCTCTGAACTTTCATAACTGAAGTCATATGTGTTTGTTCTTTGTGTCTAGATTTTTAACATAGGATTTGCAGGGTTATTTTATGTTGTAGCATATATTAGAATTTCCAACTTTTTTAAGAGCTCAATGAAATTCCATGCAATGGATACACCACAATTTTTCATTCATTCAAATATCTAACGATGGATATTTAATTTGGTTCCAGCCCTAGCCTATTATGAAGTATACTGATATAAGCATGGGCCTATATCTGTTCCAACCTTTTTCTTCCAACTCTTTTGTGTACGTACCACGAAAAGAAATTGCTCCATTAAGTAGAAACTCTTGTGTTTAATTTTTTGGTATGTTTGTATGTGTGCATATTCATATGTATGAGGATATGTGCATGTGTAAAAGTATGAAAATGCATGTTAAGATCAGAGCAGAACTTTGGTCTTCCTCCTTAGGAGCTCTCTCTCTGGTTTTTGAGAGTTAGACTTTTACTGGTCTGGGTTTTGACAGTTTGTCTACACTGGATATTCAGTAAGCCCCAGGGATTTCCTGTCTACTTTTGCCATTGGGATTTAAAAACACATGCCAACACACCCATCTTTTAAATGTGGTTTTTGGGTCAAATCAGGTGTTCATGCTTGCTCAGTAGGCATTATACTGAATGGGCCATTTCCTATGCTGTATTCTGTTTCCTGAGATGCTACTATTAAGATAAAGCTTGAGGGGACCTTGTGTGGGGGGGACCAAGGTGGATTCCATTGCAGACAAGGGTGATTGAAGTAGGGACAAACAAGCCAGGCAGACACAGCTTAAGTGAGAAGTTTTATTGGAAAGGGGAGGGGAAATGAAAGAGAACAGAGGTAAAAAAGACAGAGAGAGAAGTGAAGAGCAGAGGAAGATAGGAAAAGCCCTGTCTTTCTCAGGGGAATGGTGGGGAAGAGTGGAAAAGAACATTAAGTGGGGGTGGGTCCTGTCGTTTAAAGGGGTCCTTTGCACCTGCATGCAGACTACACAGTAAGGGAACCCTGGGCTAATCAGGGTATTGTCTGACTGAATTCTGCCATGTGGTTGAGGCAGACCAACATAATGCCTGAATTCTTACAGCTACTTTGTTTTCCTGTGTTCTCCATTCCCATCAGCATTGCCCAAGAGTTCCAGTGTCTCTGACTTCTCCCAAGTAGCTCTTGTTATTTCTGTTTCTGATGTTGAGGGATAGCAATAAGGCTAGTGGGACTACTCAGAGTAAGAAAGGAACATTGAGCCAACACACAGCACCACATTTCAGAGTACATGGACCAGAAAGTTCTATTTGGGAAGTGCCTTAGGCCACCGGAAGGGCTCTACCAATTTGGAATAAGAATGACAGCTTTTGAAGAGATCTGAGCCACAGAATGTCAGGGTATGATGTTGTTATGTAACAGTTTCCTCAGAGATTCAATCCTGTAGGAACACTCATTAAACCGGAAGGTAAGCAACTCAAAATGGCTTCAGGAAGTCCCTGAAACAGACTAGCTTCACTAGGGCCTGCCCTACAAAAGTAAGCATTACTGGCTCAGTGTACCTCTGAAATGAGATGGACAGAGCAACAAAGAGGACACTGAGTCCAGCCCAGCTGCCTTTTAGAAGCAGAAAACAGCCAAGCTAACTGGAAGAGGTTTAGTGAACGGAGGCAACGGAAAGTACACTCTCCTGCTTGTTAAGCTGCCTGCAGGCTGTGCAGTGTGGAACAGGGTCCCAGCTCTTCTGTGCTGTCACCCATGGTGGGGCGGTCTTTGTGTCATTAATGCAAGTTACCATTCACCCATACTTTTCTAAGAAACCACAATAAAACTCATGGTTCACCAAGTTGGTCGTAGTTTCCATACTTTGGTCTTTCATAGGTTCTCTATTTGGGATGAAATGTGTGTGTTACATCTTCCCTGGAAAAGTTTTGTCACACAACAGCTACTTTTCACACCAGAAATCTCAGTGGCTGCTGTGAACATGGTCATGAGTGGTGGCATGTACAAATGCCCAGCCCACTCCTGGATTTTGATTCTGGGGTTACATCCAGCAGTCGTTCTGTGAATGCAATCCACAGAGAGCTACACCAGAACTCTTTGACTTTGAAGAATCTCTTCATAGCATCATCAGCTCCCATACCCTATGTCTTCCAACCCTGAGTGAGTGAAGTACAAACAGGATAAAAAAGAGAGAGAAAGAAAGAAACCAAAAAAACAACAACAAAAAAATCCCAAAATAACAACAACAAAAATGAGGGCACAGGGGCAACAGTGATGGATCAAGTCACTTTCTGCACCTCCTTCCTTCGTAGATCCTAAGGACCCAGAAGGCCCTACTGTACTTGGTAAAAATACCAATGGTGGGTTCTTCCATTAAAAATGACAGTGGCAATAGTGACAAAATAAAAAGAAGACATTGTGGTTTATGAAAGTGAAAAAAATAATGACAACTCAAGACACTAAAGGTAGAACAGCTCTACAAGTGGCTGCAGAAAAAATGTCCTTACCACTTCTGGTGACTCTAAAGTGATTATAAAATTTTCTCTCAATAGTATCATATGAATCTTTTTTGCATTAAACATTATTAATGTTGTTGTTGTTATTGTTATTTTGCTATGTAACTACTTTACTCCTTTAAATTTTATTTGAGACAGGTCTTGCTAAGTTAATTAGGCTGGCCTCTAAATCATTATGTAGCACAGGATGACCTTGATCTCTCCATCATCCTGTCTCAGCTTCCCAAGCACTTGGAATTAAGGATGTGCAACATCATGCTTGGCAGGATTAAACTTTGTAATGATTTTAAATACTTACTATATACTGGGAACTGTTGTAAACTCAGTCTTGACAGTCACCTGATGGGATGGCTCCATAACTCCCACTTTTTTATTTGTAGTTTGCTTTTGGAGATAGGGTACCACAGCAGGATTTTTCCTCCCCATATGGTCTGCAGTGATTTCTCAGACCCCCAGATTTCTGCAGGGCTCATTTCCTGGGTGCAGAGTGGGAAACATCTTCCACAAAAATGCCAAATGTGGTCATATGTACCTGGCTTTCAATCCCACCTCAGAAACTTCCTAGCTATGGGACCTTGGAAGGAAACTAACAGAACCTTCCAACTTAGGGACTCTCCCTGTAAAAATCTTGGAGAAAATCCCTGCCCTATCTCTGTCATTAGTCTGCATGTGGGGTTTACAGGAGTGAAGAAAGGTATACTTTCTTCAGAGTGAAGCAACACTGTCATAAGCTGAACTCATATCTTCTGTTCTTAGGATAGGACAGGAATTCTGGCTTAGGAGTGGAATGCGGGTTCTTGGCTCTGGGATAGAGTCCCTCAGGCCTACACAACTGAAATTTTAAGCTGGATAGTGGAGGCTGCACTATGAATCATGGGAGGTTCAGCAGCATCCCTGACCTTATTCTCATGGCTGCTATAACCAAAACAGCTCTAGATACTGCAGAACATTGTCCCCTGTTTCCTTCCTTTCTCTTCCCATCTGTCTCTTTTCTCTCCTCTCCTTATTTCCTCTTCAATCAAAGATGCTCAACACTGTGTAAGACTCTAGAACTGTGACAAGCAGGAAGTGCTAGGTGAGAAAAACTCAATAAAGTTCAAGATTGTTGTGAGTGTATTTGGTTTCATTCCCATCATATAATCATCAACTGAGCTCATCTGTCCAAGACCCAATCACTTTACCCACAATCTGTCATCCTTCAACAGCAATCATGTGTGGATCATAACATGCCAGGGTGGCATGCTCCTTCAAGGCAAGACTATGGGTCCACCTTGTTGCCACCATCCACTGCTGTGTGGACAAGTATGCCACTTGCCACAGCTTAGCAAGAATGTGACTTACCCTTCGTAGAGCATCTGTTGGTGTGGTGTAGGAACAGCAAATGTCTGGGGTGTCAATGCTTTCTGAATTTACTAGTTGTTCCATTCATGAGTAAGTCAGCCTAACTCAGAGTGCCTTCCATTTCCACTAAAGCAAATCCAGTACTGACTACCAAACACAGCTACCCTCCTATTTGCATTTGTAAATAAAGAAATGGGAGCATACAATGTTGATCCCATTACTACAAGTCCCAAAGGTGCAAATGTGCAGAATCCATCTCCTTATCCATCTCAGCCTAGACACAGCCCTGAGCAACTGAATACACCTCCACTCTGCTGAGGCCCCAGAAATTTCCTTCGAATAAACAAAATAATATGTCATAGTAACAACAGTCACTTCAAATGAGTCTTTTACTTCCAGAACCTTATTATCCCCTCTTTCCCCAAACAATGTAAAGAGGGCAGTCCAGGGAATGAATATGGGCAACCGGAAGCACAGAGAAACCTGGAACGGACAGCAGACAAGTATGCCATAGACAAGGGATGAGTTACTTTGAGCCAGGCGTTTCAGTCCTACTTCAGATGCACAAGTCTACAATGCTGAGATTTTGTGTATTTGGTTTTACCACCTACAGAAGTAACAGTTCACAAGGCCACGGGAGAGAAACTGGGTTATAGACAGTAAAATCTTACTCATCTATGTACACTTGTTTCTTTCTCTCTTCCCTTGCTTCTTTCCTTTCTTTGTTCCTTCCTTCCTTCTTTCCTTATGACAGTCTTTGCCTAAGTATCCAAGAATGTCATTGAACTCCTGCCTCTACTTTCCAAGTGCTGGGAATGTAGGCCTGCATCCCTATATTCAGTTTATGTGGTGCTGAAGATGGGAACCAGGCAAGCATTCTACTACCTGAACTGCATACTCAGCCACACCAGGCACACATACACACACACACACACACTCACACACATACACACACACACACCTTGATATAAACACTTTTAATATATGGGGTTAATTGTCTTTGTCTTTGTATTATGAAATATACTACAATCCATAAGGTCTATAGGGAACAGATAATCTATTCTGATGTGATCAGATACCATAAAACAGTTTATGGCCACACTGTGCAGAGTGTGCCTGATCTCCTAAGATATCAGGGTTAAGGCTGACTAGTGCTTGGATGGGATAATCCCCAAGTAAAGAAGGGAGAGTTAGTTAATAGAGAGATGGACAAAAATGTGAGCACAGGGCTGGCTAGATAGGGGGATAAATAAATAAATGAATGGTTGCCAGTATTGATAGCCATTGTACAGAAATAACATTTTTTGACATTAAGACACATAAAACGTGTGAAAACTTCAAGGAATAAGAAACAATGTAAACTAAGTATCTGGTTTTTCCAAAATTGCCCATGGGAATGAAATGATGTAAAAATGCAGCCTAGCTCTCCCTTGACCACAAAAAAACTAGAAGTTAAAACAGCCCTAAACACCTTAAATTCCAAACACGGTCCCCTGGCTGCAAATAGGTGAAAGATCACATTCTTTGCTGTACTCACAGGATCTGTGAGTACTTGAGCTTTGTTGCCCCACCCAGGAACCTGCAGGAATGCAAACCTCTGGGGCTATAGGAAACTGATTGTTCTGTAAAGCAAGGGTTTGGATGGTTTAAACTGATTGGTCCTCACAGCACTGTCTCTGGATGCTATGAGATGATTGGTTTAAAATGTGCAGGCTTTGTTGTAATCCTATAAAAGCTACCTTACTTTCCCCGGTGGTACTTAGTCTTCTGGCCCGGCATGGTATATGACTGTGGACCCCAGTGTACTTGGAATATAAAAGACCTCATGCTTTTATATCAAGACTGCTTCTAGTGAGTGATTTGGGGGGGGCGCCTTTCCTGAGAGGGAGAATGAAGTTCCCTTTTCTGAGGGTCTTTCAGGAACCACTAAGCAAAGGAAGGAAAAGAGCAAACGGAAGTCAGGCTTACCAGTGTAGGTAGGGCCTTGGTGGTGCCTAAAGACTTTGGACATTAGCCCATAGACATTGAGGAGCCTGGGCCATGACATCCAGCAGAAGCCAGAAGGAGATGAAAGCAATTGTACAAGAACAAGAAAATTGAGAGGAGTCATCAAAACCCCATTCAGTCCAATGAGTGAAGGATTTGGGGATCCTGGCAATTGGCTGACCCACAAAGGGGAGATGTAAATCCTGAATTACAATTTTTTGCAGCCAGCTACATTGGGGTTAGGCCACTCTCTCCTTTTTGTCTGGATTTTGTGCTTGTCTTAGGTGGGGAGATGCTGTCCATTGGTCCAGTTCCATTCCAAACAGACTGGCAATCCACTCATAAGCTCATGAGAGGAATCAGGGAGGAAAGGAAGACTGTATTAATGTGGAAATAGGACATAAAACCAGAAATAGTCTGTGGCCCTGAGAAAACTGCCCTGAAAAGTCCATTTCTCTAGAAAGATGAGACAACAGGTGACTTAATTGGACAGGCTACAAGCTAAGAAAACATCACAGTTCAGCAACTAGGACTTGACTTGTTTCACTCGGCAACTAGGACCTGACTTGTTCCACTCTGGGAGCCTCAGTTGTGTATCTGAGAACAAAAGAGTGTGGGGAGCTGCTGACAGATGAAAGGCTGGGATAAACAAGCATTTTGAAGAGCACAGGAATGCCCTGCTGTGGCTGATTGTCTTTCTTGCCCTCAGGGTACACTTAGAATTCCCCCAAATGCACTCCTGGATGCCCCATGCTGTGCTGCTGCTCTGTTTCTGCTACTGCTTTTTATCAGTGCCATGTTCTTTCCCTTTACACCTCCCAAAACCAGACTTGGTAGGAGAGGAAAGTTAGATGGTTCTATCCAATGGCATGACTTGGATAAGGGGCTGCCCCTCAAGGAGACCCAGTTCCAAAGATGCAGTGGTCGCCACATTTCAGGTCAGCCTTCCACAGGCTGTGTGACCTTGGGAAGCTCTATTACCCTCATTTACTCTGAGTTCTATCCATTCTAAGTTTAGGGACTGGGGTGAATACAAAATAATTTTGTGCAGATTACTTGCTTGGATGGTGGCCTGTCAAACATTCTCCATCAAGATGTTACAGCTTTTTCTGTGTCACTCTTATTGAGTGTTTTATATGCATTCATTACCAGGCAAAAGGAGATTTGGGGCCTCTCAGTTTTGGTCTGAATCTGTAGCTTCTTTTATTTTTCTTTTACTCTACATGAGGTTTCTGAACACAGACTGTATACCTGATATTAACTGCATAAGTGCTCACTTCCAGGAACCCCATTGTAAATTGCCATCACTACAGGCACCTTACCTTCATAGCTTAAAAAGTGAGTGTGTGTGTGTGTGTGTGTGTGTGTGTGTGTGTGTGAGTGTGTGTGTGTGTGTGTGTGTGAATTTGCATGTGTGGGGTGTATGTGTAAGGGTTAGTGCTGCATGTGGATAGGTGGACAATGTGTTTAGAGGTCAGAGGTCAACCTTAGGTGACTCCCTCAGGAGCCATTCATCTTCTCTTGTGAGATGTGGTCTCTCAGTGATCTGGGCAATGCATATTATTCTAGGCTGCCTGGTTAGTAAGCTCCAGGATCCTCTTGTCTCTGCCTCCCGAGCTCAGAGATGACAAGTATATACCACATTAATGCCTTTCTTTATATGTAGGCCTAGAGATCAAACTCTCGTCCTCCTGTTTGCCCAGGAAATATTTTACCAACTGATTTCCATGATGGGTTCCACCCTGGATTAATTAATAAGACTTGGGTTCCTATTAGAGTGCAAAGGCTCAAATGCAGTGTGTAAGTACACTTGAGCTGGGTCCTTTGGCAGGGACAGGGAAGTCTGTTCTCATTGGAGCCTAAGTGGTGCAGTCAACAGGAGGCCTGGCAGAAATATGGAGTGGCCAAGCAAAAATGGAATGGCAATGCTGGGGCAGAGATATGATGAAGAGAAAAGGGAGAAGGGAAGGTGCAGGAGTCACAGGCCCAGGATTTTAGAGTACTGGAAGACAGAGTAGTGAGAAGGGAGCAGACCAGGCAAATGGCCCGCTGAGGTGATGGAGAAAGTGAATTTGATAATGGCTTGTTTCAGACAGCTCCACTCTATTGCATGGCTCTGAATATACTCTCTGTCTTCTAACATTAATGGAGCCAATTCTTTTCTCAAATAGCAGTGATGAGCAGGGCATGATACTAAAAAGAATACAATGGTGAAATCTCCTATCCACAAGTATTTACCTTTGAGCCTCCTAGCTGAGGGTAGTAAGCAAGGATTGGGTGTCCCCTTCAGCAAATGGTGTGCTGAGTGTCTGCATCCAGCCCCAAACCACTACTTCTACGGCCATCTCCCAAACACAGCATGAGCATGTGCACTCAAACATGAATATGGTCTTACCATTCTACAGGTTAATCAGACTAGTGCCCATGTGCCCCTACTGCCTCTAGGACACAGTTTTCAGTTGTGCAGTGTCTTAGTTAGGGCTTGTATTGCTGCTATGAAACACTATGACCAAAAAGCAAGTTAGAGAGGAAAAGGGTCATTTGGCTTATACTTCATCATTGCTGTTCATTGAAGAAGGAGGCCAGGATAGGAATTCAAACAGGTCAGGAACATGGGTGCAGGAGCTGATGCAGAATCCATGGGTAGTGAAACTTACTGACTTGTTCCTCATGTCCCAATTTCACATTTGTTGTTGTGACAAAAAGCAAAACAGGAGAAGAAAGGGCTTATTGGATTTATGATACCTTGTTAGAATCCATCATTTTGTGGAAATCAAGACAAAAAATCAAGCAGCCAGTCACATCTCATCCATAGTAAAAGGCAAAGAAAGAATTAACAAATCCTTGTTTGTTGGCTATCTCAATTTGATCTCCCCACTCTATACAGTAAATGTCCCCATGACTAGGGACTGCCCTGCGTTAATTAAGAATTCCCAATAGACATGCCCACTGGCCAACCAAATGTTGACATTCCTTCAGTGAAACGTTTGTCCTGGGCAACCCTCAGTTATATCAATTGGACATATAAAATTAACCAGAACAGTCCTTTCTCATGCACTATATCATCTGATTTTTTTTGATATGTGTCAAGCTAAGTAATAAATGTGTTGTTTAGCTGGAAGACCTGAGGTCCACATCTGTACATTGATTTTCCCTTAATTCTTTTCTACAAACTCCAGCTGATAACCTGCTTCTCTGTGAAGACTTTCCTGAAAATGTCACACAGCTGAGAAGTCTTTGGGAAATATAAGATATGATGTATTACAGTCACTAGATGATGAATTATTTGAGGTTGGAGGACAGCCATTAATATCAAGCACAAAGCAGGTGTTCAGTGTCCCTTGAATGATGCTGCAAGAATAGAAGAAACAGTGTCTGTGCCCCTGGACTTATGTTCAGGAAGTAGTTTCTTATATCAATTTGTTCAAGGGTACCTCCTACTTTCTCTTCTAAGAGGTTCAATGTGGCTGGATTGATGTTGAGGTCTATGATCCATTTGGGTTTGATTTTTGTGCATGGCAACAGACATGGGTCTCTCTGCAGTCTTCTACACACCCTTATCCAATTGTTCATAGCAGCACTATTTCTAATAGCAAAAACCGGGAAGCAACCTAGATGCCCCTCAATTGAGGAATGGTTAATGAAGATGTGGCACATCTTCACAATGGAATACTACTCTGCAGAAAAAAATTAATGGTATCTTGAAATTCGCAGGCAAGTGGATGGCATTTGAAGAAACCATCCTGAATGAGGTAACCCAGTCAGAAAAATAGGAACACAGTATGTACTCACTCATATATGGAGTTTAGACATATATCAAAGGATCACCAGCTTATAATTCACACCACCAGAGGGACAGGGATACAGGGTGTATTCTAAGAGATTCGTATAAAGTCCCTCACAGAACCGGGAAGAGACAAGTCCCCTCAGAGCAAAGTTGAAGGGTGGGGCAGCTAATGGAGAGAGAAGTAGGAGAAA
Source organism: Phodopus roborovskii (assembly GCF_943737965.1). Classification (NCBI taxonomy): domain Eukaryota; kingdom Metazoa; phylum Chordata; class Mammalia; order Rodentia; family Cricetidae; genus Phodopus; species Phodopus roborovskii. Next base: position 33,843 of record NW_026126063.1, on the reverse strand, counting down.
AAATGGGTGAGGAAAGGAAAACACGTGCAACCAGTATGATTGAGCCCGGTTAGGAGTAGAAGACAGGAAAGAGAGAGAGAGAGAGAGAGAGAGAGAGAGAGAGAGAGAGAGAGAACATAAAAGAGGGAGCCATTATTGGGTTGAAGATTAAATTGAACACAAAGAAAGGTCTAGAGAACTACAAGATTATTGCCAACAAACAATTTGAGCTTCCATGGAAAGGCTTCCATAAATGCCCTTCCTGGAGAGTGAGATCAACAACTAACTTATCCATGAAGCCCTCAACTAATGCCTGTTGGAAACAGGAGCAAACACCCATACATAAACACTAAATCGAAGTAGAACCCAGATGCAGATGGAGAGGAAAAGACCAGGCTGCAGAAACACATCGAGACAGCTTACCTGAGCAAGGAGGACATAACGGGCCACAAAACTGATAGCTGGGAAGCCAGCATGGGACTGACACAGGTTCCCCTGAATATGGGTGCAGCCAGAAGGACTGAGCAGTCTAAGGGACTTCAGACAGTGGAGCCAGGATTTATCCCTGGTGCACAAAAGGACCTTGCAAACACACCCTCCATGGAGTGATAACTGCCTTAATCTAGAGACATGAGAGAAGTCCTAGTCTCTACTTCCCATGACCTGTCAGATGTACATGACCCCAACTGGATGGCATTCCCCTACATATGGAATTGTGGTGGGGGGATGGGAGGGGAGGGTGTTTAGAGTGCATTGAGAGGGCAAAGAGGGTAAAAGGGAGAGAAGGAGGGAAGGAGGGAGCGAGGGAGGGAGGGAGAGGGAACTCTGATCGATATGTAAAATAATTCATAATAATAATAATAATAATAATAATAAAATAATAATAAAAATGTTTCACCAAAATTTAAGTTCAAGGACAAGTTACTGGGGAAAAGGATTTCTATTTTTGTTTCCACCAAAACTGAAAAGCTGTGGATTCCTTCCAGACTAATGTGGTTTGATCAAGCCAGACCAACAGAAACAGAGTACCAGCTGATCCTACATTCAAAACAGCTGGATAAAGCAGCCTTACAGACTACAGCCAGGATTTCTGCAACTTCTTAGAATCCCTGATGACAGTGCCCCTTACCAACAGGTAATAGTTTGGAAAGAATGACGCCCAGATTCCCAAATATTGTCTATAAATATTTGTTTTCATTTTAATTGACATGGTTATATAAAATAAAAAAAAGAATAGAAGAAACTGTGTGTGTGTGTGTGTGTGTGTGTGTGTGTGTGTGTGTGTGCATTTAATTAATATGTAACCTTCAAGAAAACAAAGGGCTTGCTGAATTCTCCTTTTGGATATCAACCTAATTTCCACTGGGATCTCCTTGAGATAATGGAGGCACAGCACGTGTTAGTGAAGTGGAATGGCAGTAAGGAAAGCTAAATTACCAAACACAGTGGCTAGAGGCCAGACCTATGAGTTTGGCATCCTGGTGTAAGACAACATCATCCATGGTAGTGTGGTAGTACATGTGTAATTCCAGTATGTTAAGCTGGGGTAGCCTTGAGCTTTCAGTTACAAAGAGTACATGTGGAGCATGGAATTCATAATGAAACCCTGTCTCAAAAAGAGGAAAGAAAGATGTTGATACAATTCTATTCCCTCCCTTTCATTGTTATTGGTGCCTAGGAAATTATGCCTGAGGCAGGGATAACCTCTCTCTTGTATCCTTTTCCACAATTTGCCATAAATTCTTCAAGATTTAGGTCATGTCCTCAATCATACCGGGGTGATAAAAATCTCGTCTAACAGAGAAAATGAGGCAGGCCAGAAGGAATATCCAACTGGCAAAATGGTTCCTGCTGTGTTTACAATCAGGGAATCTGCCAAGCACAGGGGACAGAGTCCCCCAGGGCCTGCCCACTTAATGGTGTTGTCCTTTGGTCATCAACTAAGGCTAAGTACTGCAGTCTAGATCCCTCTGAAGAAGGCCTTTTATAGGTCAGTGTTGAAAATATGAATCTCATAAGGTTAGATTAATCTCTTTGTTATTAAAACCATTAAGAATGAACTAATGGCTTCTTAAAACTATGAACAAAAATGAAACAACCCCATTCACAGGTGAGAGAATGATGTAGAGAAAGCAATGCCATATGGGAGATGAGAGACTGCATATTCTGCACTTCAGTCTACACCTCTCCAGGAGTGATGGTGCTAGGCCTCCTTTGTATCTTCTCACGAACTCTTATTGACCTCTACTATCTGGTGAGGCAAAACATTGTGAAAGGTTACAAAAGATCATGCCCTGCCAACAATGATGCATTTGACCCCTACCTAGACATTTGCAGGAGGAATGATACAAGAGGAATGACAAAGTATGAGCAGTGGCCTGCTACACCAACCACAAAACCCCAACTTGTTTCTGAAGTAAGGCAGTTAGCTGATTTAAGATAAGAACTCCAAAATGAATATTAGCATTCAGCCAGGGCATTCTGCATAGATAGAGCTTGGAAGATCCTTCCTCCAATCTGGTTAACAGTCTCTCTGTTGGCAGCGGACTGAGCAATAGCAATCCCTGCAAAAGCGGCAGCAGGCGGCTGCACAGCAATGGCAGAAAAGTATCGCAGCAGTAATACCAAAGTCCCTTCTTGGTGGTAGAGGATAATTTCTGGTATCCCCTGTCACTTGTCCATCACCATGGGGGCGAGGACAGGAACTCGAATTACCAGGGCACCGGCTTCTGTACAGGACCAGCAGTTGCTCAGAAAGCAGGTTCTGGAAGAACAATTGAGAGATTCTCCCTCCCACAAGGACCCATTAAAGGTGGAGCACAGTGTCCCCAAGGAAAGTGCCTATGCAAGTCATAATTTTTGGGGGAGCTTCCAGCATAAGGGGCCATGTATTAGCATTTTCCTGTTCCCCATGGAAATTTATGATATAGGACCACTCTAAGTCCTAAGCAATTGCTCATACTGGTATTGGAGTGAAAATCAGCAATAGATGCATTACTCAAAGCTATGCTTGACACTTTGAATGACCCATTTGACAATTGAGAAACATTAAGCATTCTCTGGAAGCAAAGTCTCCCCTGTGTCAGGAAGGTCAAATTACTCAGTAATGAAGTTTCCAGCCACCCATTGGCAGTCAGTAGTCCCAGGGCATGTTCTCTCCTGACTAACTAGCATCAGGACATGGGGGTTCCCCATCAAGGCCCAAACCTTCTGTCCCTCCATGGGCCAGTGATTCCAGTAAAGCAGGCAGGAGTAGATTCCTGATCAATATCCACAGGGTAATCATGTCATTCTGGTATCCAAATAGGTTTCACAGTTCCTGGGGGAAAAACACAAACAGCCCCTAGGACCCTAGCTAATAGGGTGTGGGCAGTTGCCATTTTCCTGTAATTATATCTTTCCACCTAACCCATCCCAAAATTTGAGAGGGTTTATTCCAATGTATCTTCATGGCAGACAAGTTATTTTTATCTACAGTTAAGAAATTTAAAATATAAAGTATGACAGATAATTGAGAATTGGGGGAGGTCCTATATTCCCCCTTCATGAGTGTGTTCCACGATGTCTTGTCCCATAGGATTATGTGGGATGCCAAATAAGTGATTAATATAATGTTCCTTGCAGAAGGAAGCGAAGCAATTGCTAGCATATGCAGAGCCATTGTCTGTTTTCATGATATAAGGAATACCCATATAGGCAAAGTCCTATAAACAATGAGAGATGACATCTTTAATCTTTTCTCCAGAGTGTAGAGACACAAAATCCACCTTAGATTTTTGTATTTATAGAAACATGCATATATTTTAATTTTTTGCTTGAGGCACATGGGTGATATCCATTTGTCAAAGGTTGTTAGCCCTTAGTCCCTGGGGATTGACTCCCTCATTGCAGGAATTATGATAAGGAGCATAATTAGGGAATCAAGAAGTAATCTGAGTGGCAACAGGCAATGAACAGTTAGTATGAAATTTAAGAGAATGTGCATTAAGCTCATGAAGCTGTCGAGGTTGTTGCTCCTCTGTGAACATGACTATTGCTGGCCGAGTAAAAGAATGAGGAAGTGGATTGCCCTCTCAAGCGGTCATGGGAGGCCTGTATGGGCACATATGTACCCCACAAATGCCTGGTGTATCTCCTGCCAGATAAGATGTTGAAGTTTAACTAGAAGAGAATGAACTTGGGAGGTGGGAAGGATATATGGAGAAGTCCATTAGGCTTTACAATATTAGCAACATAAATGCTATCAGTATATAGACTAAAAGATTCTTTATCAAGCAACTGAAAGGCCATTATGTAAGCAAGGAATTCAGCAGCCTGGGTGGACATTTGCCCTGTAAGTGTCCTCTTTTGCATTTGACTAGAAGCTACTACAGCAAAACCCTGAGAGGAGCCATCTATAAACACTGAGTGAATTCCCTTAAGGGGAGCCTCCTTTATAAACTTAGAAAAAATTACAGGGTGCTGTCTAAAAATAGACAGCAAGGTGCTATTTGAGTAGTGGTTATCAAATTTAGCTCCTATAGATGTGATAAGGACTGTCCATCCATCATGAGAAGTCTGTAAATGCTCAAACTCTTCCTTATCATAGGGGAGAATAATCTTTTCAGGGGGATTTCCAAAGGTTTAGATGCGAAATTTATGTACTTTACATAACAATTGTAATGTCAAATCATAAATAGGGGACACTACCTTCGTAGGGGAGGCTGACAAATGAAATAAATGTATAGGATCATTTTGCCAAAAAACAGCATTGGGTGAAAAATTGCAAGAAAGTACATCCCCAACAGGATGTTCATAATCTAGGCAGCAAAGAACGGCTTTTTCATAATGATTGGATGGTATCCTTGGCCTCCTGTGTAATTTGTCTGGAAGAGATTGGGGCTGGATCCCCTGGAAGAATACCATGAAATGGTCTAAGCTCCCCTGTTTTAATAGAGAGGGGCAGATCCATTGAACATCTTCCAAAATCTTTTGCCAATCATGAAGAGTTTTCTAAATTTGAACAATCAATTTGGAGCCTTTGAGGCCAGAGGCCGGTCTATTGGATTTGATGGCCTAGATAGGTGTAAGGAGGTTTTATTTTTTGAAACTTCTCTGGGGCCAAAATAAATCCATGAGCCTCCAGGAGCTCCTGCAATTTAGCAAATGCTTCAAGACATCTCCCAGCAGGCACTGCCAGTAGAACATCATCCATATAATGGATAATGTAAAGATCAGAAAACTTGCACTTGTCTTTAGGAATAGCCATGGGTGAGGGCAAGCAGGGATGAAGGGATCCCATAGCCTGCATTGTTGCCTTAATGCACCTCAGATCCTGGAGCAATCTCCATTTTCCTGAAGCCATTTTAATCACAAATATAGGGGAATTCCAGGGAGAGGTGGAGGGGGACCACATGTCATGCCTCCAATTGTTCTTGAACTAGCTGGGAAGCCATGAGAAGTTTTTTCGTGGTTAAGGGCCACCATTCCATCCACATTGGATGTCAGAAGTCCATGTAATTGGTATGAGGACTGGCAGCTCAACAGAGACCCTTTTTAAAAATGGCCAAATCCTTTTTTATCACCTATAGTCTGGGTGTCTAATGGGAGAGTGGCCACAGAGCGAACTTCTCCTTATCTAGCCCTTGTCCTTTGTCCCAGCCAATCTTACACATCACCTGGAGAGCTTTGTTTCTAGTTGTTGTGCCTTGGGCAAGGGTTTGGGTAGTACAGAAAACTCCCATCTCTTGCAAGAGATCTCATCCTCACAAATTAGTGGGGACACCAGCCAGGATATAGGACTGGAAGTAAACTGAATGGCCGTCTGTTTTTGTCAGCCTATCAGCTGACTCATTACCTTCTGCCAGTGTGCCAAGAAAGTTTGAATGAGCTCATAAGTGGCCCACAAAGCATGGTGCCATTCTTTGATGAATGGCACATTGAATTTGCACAGTCATTTAACCTGATTATTACTAGTTCCAATGTAGGGAACCATCTCTATGAATTGAAGTGCTTCGATAACAAAATGACTATCAGCATATGAGTTAAATGAAGCATTCATTAGAAGCTGAAAAACAATTGCAACAGTTCCTAATTCAACTACCTGACCAGAACCTGGATCTGTCTGTACTACATATTCCTTTCCATCAATAACATAGGCTGCTTTTCCATTAGAAGAACCATCAGTAAAAACTAACATAGAATTTTTAACAGGATTACTCCTTAAAATTTTAGGGAATACAAAAGGATGCATTATCACAAGTTGCAACAGTCTATGAGCTGGAAATTGATTATCAATTTTTCACAAAAAACTGAGTAAAAGCAATTGTCCATGAATCACTGTTTTGAAATAACCAATCAACTTGCTGTTTGTTATAGAGAAAATGAATTACATTTGGTTTCCTGCCAAAATATCTCCTAGACTCCATATGGCATTTTTGTACTACATAAGCTAAAGTTTTAACAAAAGGATTTAACACTTTGGCTGAGGAAACAGGTAAATGTAACCTTAAAAATGGTCCCCCTTGCCATAAGTCAGAAGTCAGACTATGTTGTGTGGGAAGCTCATAAGCCTCTCATGATTTCACATAGTCAATATAGCATATCTGCGGATGTTGTATTGCATTCTCCAATTGTAAGAGAACTTGTCTACTCTCTTCAGTTAGCTGTCTAGGTGAGTTTGGATCACAATTTCCTTTTAGGATATTGCTGAAATGTTTCAAATCGCCAGTAGGTGCTTTAAAAAAAAAAGGATATAACCACTGAAATATTTCCTAATAAATTTTGAAAATCATTCAATGATCATAAGCTATCTTTTCTAATTTCTAATTTGTGAGGCCTAATTTCTTTAGGAGGTAAAATAAGTCCCAAATACTTTTGAAAACTTTTCGATTCTGTCTTTAAAGCTTTCATTAGCAGACATGGTCGCATTTTAGGTGAAACCTAACAGGGCTGCAGTTTCCTGAGGCTTTTTTTCAATAGCTTTTCTCAAATCTTATATTAACCTGCATTCTTTTAATTTCTGTTTCAACCACCAAAATTTAGGAAGATTTCTGTATTATCTCCTCTGCTAAACTCTTTTGAACCATCCATACAACATTCTCTGGCTCTCAGGCCATTTTGGCTTTGACCATTTCCTGCTTTTTCACTCTGCAAGACAGCCATGGGAAATGCACATCTCCAACCTTTTCATTTAAGACAGTGAACTGATGTCTCTCTTTCTTTTTTTCTACTATATCCCAAGCATTTCAAGTACTACTTATTGTTAGAATTCACACATTCACAATCACACTTCAGACACTCATGCCTGGCAACACCATACATACAGAACATACATACATCTTTCAGCTCTGCTTTTCTTTAGACCAAGATTAGCTTGTTGAAATAGAACATCTCTAATTGAAATCTCTTGTAATGCAGCTGTTGTAGCTAAACCTTGAATTATGAACATCCAAAATCTGAACCAATCACAACATATGTCACATTTTTTTCTCTTTTTTTTTCTTTTTTTATGAGGGCTTAAAACACTTTCTGACAGGCTGTTTTAATGTTTCCATTCTTTTGGCTGGGGAGTAGCCAGAGCAGTAGCCCCTAAAGCATCAGGCATCTAGGTATCATCCTGCATTGATATCTCAGCCTGGTTTGGCCCACTGCAGCTCATCAATGACTGCAGCTTTTTTAAAAGCAAGCAATCACCATTGTAGCAGCTCTGGGTTCCCGCTGACCTAGTGCATAAGCCGAGCCACCCCTTTCATTCCCCAAGCCCTGGTGCAGCTCTGAGACAGCTATAGTGGTGGCTTTAAGGAAGGTGCCTCTCCAGTGTCTTTTTCGATAACCTCTTGGGCTCATCTTCCTCAATTTCCAACTCAGAATAAAATAACTGTCGAATCTCTGTCTTCTGCATCTCTTTTAAAATATCTTTACTAGCCTGTTGAATGGAATTTAAAAAGCCTTCAAGAGTTTCTGTTTTACTGCAGTTTCCTGTTCCTCTAGAAGTTCCTTTTATTGAAATTCTAATTCAACCTTTCTGACTGTATTCCCCATCTCTCATTTTCCTATTTATTTATTTACTTATTAACCCCAATATGTCCCAGCCAGCACAAGGGATCACCCCATCTATTTACCTCACTTTCAGAATATTGGTGGGGACCTTCAATTGCTGTGCCTTCATGGGGCGGAGGGGGGGAAGAGGTCGAGCTACTGAAGATACTGTAGAATGTGTTGAGATTGATAACACAGGACTCTTGCTTGATATTAAGAAAGCTCTTATTTATTATTTTACACTGGGGGCTGGCTTATATACCCTGGGAACAGATGGAGGAGGGGGAAGCTGAGGGGGGCAGTTAGTCATATCAGCTTCCAAGGACCTGTTAGGGCACTTGCAGGTGCTTGACTCAAGGTTGCTCTGAGAAAAAGTTATACCTTGACTCAATAAGCCTGCTTTTCTTTTCCTAGGCTTACAGCTGCCTGCCCAGAAGGCAACAGGGGGAAGTGAATTCTTAGCCAAGGTCTTAGTTCCTATATAACCAGGAAAGTGGTGTTACATAGATCAGGCAGCTCTCCTAACAGAAGGCATGTGTAAAAGTGGATTGATGATTGAGGGCTATTCAAAGAAGTGAAAAGTCTGTCACTCTGTTTTTCACTTTTACTTTATTTTCTGTTTTAAATTTCATCTCTTTTTCCTGTGTGTGTGTGTGTGTATGTGTGTATATAATGAGTATATGTAAGTGCAGGTGTCTGTGGAATTCAAAAGAGGAGTTTTAGCCAGTTGTGAGTCTCTGAACTTCAAATGAGTCACTTTTTTTTTTGATGTGAGTCACTTTATGTTGCTGTGATAACATAATATATCCAGGACCCAGGGCAACCTTTGGAGGTTTATTTGAATTTATGATTCCAGAGGAGTAAGAGTCCATCATAGCATGTCAGGGAGACACTGCAGTAGGCCTAGGTGTAGAGAAAGGAAACTGAGGTTTCACATCTTTAAACATAAGGTCAAAACAGAAAACCAGGAAATTATGTTAAGCTTTTACTCTCAGAGCCTGTTCTCAGTGTCATACTTCCTCCATCAACGCTGCACTACCTAAACCTCTTCCAAACAATGCCACCAACTGAGATTTAAGTGTTCACATAACCAAGCCTAGGGGCAACATTTCTCATATATGCCAGCATGAAGTCCGGTCTTCTTTAAGGGCAGTATATGCTCTAAACTGCAGAGCCATCTGCCTAGCCCAAAGTCCTTCATTCTTCAACTTATGTTACTGCAATTTTGGATGGAGTCATTCTACTGTGATGAATGAATTCTATTGTCACACTAAGCCAAAGTTTGAAGTGACATGGGTGTAGCACCATCTGTGAGAGAAAAGTTATGGAAAAGAAATTCTGGAATGTCCCTATGACAGAACTCTAGGCAATTGTTAACAGAAATGTGATAGTAAATGACAGCAAGTGTAGTGAAGTACACTTTTAATCCCAGAACTCTAAAGGCAGAGGCAGGCAAATGTTGGAGTTTAAGGTTAGCCTGGTCTACATGGTTCCAGAATAGCCAGGGCTACATAGAGAAAATCCTGTCCCAAAAATACAAAACAAAACAAAAGAAAAACAAACAACAATACTCCCCCAAAAGAAAACCAAATTGAAAAATCATCAGTGCTGAATGTAGATAAGTAAGAGAATATGTATTTTGTGCAGCAAAAGGAGTAGATTGTTGTCAGAGAATTAGTATTTAGCTCTACATTCATCCCTTCAGATATTTTCTTATGAAATGAGAGTTCAAACACAGAGTCTTTATGTTCCATATTCTTTTGTCTCAAGTGCACATCTTTGTTTCTACTGATGGAAGTTATTTAAGCAGGAAGTAAAGTGGGAAAGAGGCATCAACCTATTTACTTCCAGGGTCATTTACATGTGCTTCACTGCCAGCAACAGTAGTTAGACTCAAGTGGGTGCCAAAAGACTAGTGGGGATATGGCTTCATGGGCTCCCTGGACAGTTACAGCAGTGATAGCCATGAAGAAAAATTGTTGAGGCTCTGGGAAAAGGGACTTCTCTTTTGATTCAGTTGTAATATGTCCTTATTCACTCCCTCCCACAACATATCTAGAATCACTTCTGTGCCTTTGACTGTTCTAGTCTCATTTTTGTCACTGTGAAAAGATATTCTGATAAAAATCAACTAGGGGAAGAAAGGCTTTATTTAGCTTATAATCCCAGGTCACACTCATCATTGAGGGAAATCAAGGCAGGAACCCAAAGGAAGGCCTTCTTGATAGTCTGCATAGAATTACTTGTGAGGAAAGAACTCACGTATAGTTAGAGAAATTCAATAAAAACCATGGAAGATACTGCTTCCAGGCTCATGTATAGCTTTCTTTTCTAAATAATTTAGGACTATCTGCCTACAGGATGGTATTTTCCATAGTAGGCTGGGCTTTCCATACATCTGTTTTCAGTGAAGAGAAACCCCCATGGACATGTTTACTGGTCAATCTGATCTAGGCAATGCCTCAATTGAGATCCTCTTCATTGATAAGTCTAGGGCATGTCAGTTTTACACTTAAAGCTAAATAGACATCACCAACAAGCATTTATGAACATACATTGTAGCTTCATATCCTGACATACCTTTACACATTTGAAACCTTTCTAGAAAATCCCAAGTGATAATGATTATTCCATGGAAGAAAACAAAATCATTAGGGACAAAATCTGATGAAGACTTTTCCTCAGATGCCAATTTGTACTCTTTCAGTTTTTCTTTTTTCCAAACAAAAACTTTCTCACAGCATTCACTATCACCTATCAAAACAATAGGAATAAAAGTTACAGACTGTGTTTCCAACAGAAGACACGTTTAAAAATATTACACACCCCAACTTCTCTCAATGTGACGATTTATAGTTGGAAATGATCTGGAGCAGATAATATTATCTTCTTTTAGCATGATTCTCCTAAGACATTTTCTTGACTTTTTTTAAGAATGAATCTCTCCCACATGTACAAGGTGCATGTACTCACCAAAACCCACAGTACAACCCTCTCTTGAGTATTCATCTGCTTACTCAGCCACACCCAAAACCAAGACCTATTTTTCAAGTGTGTGAAAATGACGGTGATGGGATACACCTGCCAGCCCTGATTAGGAACACCATGGTAGAAAGCACAAAGACCACATGAATAGGAAGGCCACTGATGCCAGCCTAGGCTAGTATACCAGGCAAAACTCTCAATCACTATAGACATAGAAAACAACATATACAATGACAAACCCAGATTTTCAAAGTATGTATCCACATATCCAATCTTACAGTAATTTCTGGAAGGAAAACTCCAACCCAAGGAAGTTAACTATGCTCGCAAAGACATAGGCAACAGGTAATCCCACTTCACCAGAACCCAAGGGTAAAGCAGGACAAATATATTCACAATATCCCTGCCAACAACAAATCTAAAACTAACCAGCATTAACAATCAATGTTTTTTACTCACCCTCAACATTAATGCTCTTAACTCCTTGTTTGTTCAATATGTTAGAGGACCCAGCAGGAGGAAGAAGAGTTCCAGAGCCAGATTGGTCATTGAAGACATCTTTTTGTGTGTGTGTGTTCTAACTATTGTATTATGTGTGTATTTTATTCATGTCAATCCCCCTCCTCCATGTATCTCTCTCTCTTTCTCTCTCTCTCTCTCTCTCTCTCTCTCTCTCTCTCTCTGTGTGTGTGTGTGTGTGTGTGTGTGTGTTTGGACAATGCCAAGTTTTTTTTTTTTTTGGGGGGGGCGGGTGATATCTTTCTAGATCCTCTAAAGTGCCTGACATATTTTATGAGTAGTAGTAGTAAGACAATACATTATGTAAATACATTTTTTGTTAAGATTCATTTGAAATAATGTTTGGGAAGAAATAGGTTAATCCCTCCACAGTTGACCAAATTGTGTTTATGCCGAATTTTCCTTCTCGTAGAAACGTAGAGCTCTAAGTCACTACTCCAAGTGTGGGCAAGAAAACACTGTCTCATCCACTTTGGCTTTCCTGTGTACATAGTATATATAAAGGACAAAGGAGTCCTATTCACAACACCTAGTCACTCTAGATGTTAAAAAGGTTGCCAGTGTATGATAAAGTAGAAGTAGTAGAACATATTTTGTACTTTTGTGTTAAAATTGTTCTTTCTGTGTTAAGAATTTTTAATTATTACTGTTACATGTGTGCTGTTTATTGGAATGCTGTGTACATAGTGGACAACAGTCCTTACTTGAAACATCTGGTCTATCTAGATGTTTAGAAGTGCCCAATATGTGTTAAATGTAGAGGTAGTAAAATATCACTTTGTAAATATCTTTTTGCTAGAATTATGTGAGTAGTGCTGTCTGTACTTGCTTAGTGCTGTAGAGAGGAAGGGCTGGGAGGCAGGGAGGTCATGTGCTAGTGTGTTTATATGGGACCTTTTCAGATGCCCTTTCTGTATATTTACATTTTGTTTTGCTGTGTGTATACTGCATACAGTGGACAAATATTTCTAAAATTTTCAGTTTCTATTCTCTAAATGTTAATGAGGTTGCCATCATAAGACAAAACCGTAAAATTAGCACAGTGTGTACACTGTTAAAATTTATAGGAAAGATTGCTCTGTAAATAACTTGTGGGATATGAATTTGTTCAGCAATTTCTAAGCATTACATATTTCGATATTTGTTTACTGGTTTGAGGGCAGAGAGAAGGGGCGAAAAGAAAGTGGGTCAAAAACCCAGATGGTTATATTTAGAAGATGCCTCAGATCATAACTGTTGCTTTACATAGTTTTATTCACTAGTGCACTGTGAATAGCAGATAAGTTCTTACATGAATTACTTAGTATTTTTAGATATTTTTAAAGTGCTTGGTACATTTAAAAGTAGAAGTAGTAGAATAAAACTTTGTGTACATGGTTTTGAAAAAATGGAGATACCATGTTTAGCAATAGAATTGCTAACCCACCTATGAGAACAGTACCAGCTGTAGTTGTTCAGTGGATTGAGGAGGTGGGGAGGAAGAAAGTGCAAAATGATTCCCTTTGTGTGCTAGATAGATCCTTTTATCTTACCCATCACCCTGTATGATATATACATTTCATTTAACTTTGCTATATTGTGTATATTGTACATATTGGACAAAGAGGTCCTGATTTTATGATATCTAGTTTTAGGCATTAAAGAGGTTGCTGATGTATAACAAAAGAAGAGTTAGTAAGCTAGCACATTGTGTATACTCTGTTAAAAGTCATAGCAAGGCTGTCTTCTGAAAGGAGATGTGTATCATCCCAGTGGCAGGTGCCTGTGTCAGCGTGACACAGGAGAAGGGCTGGTGCAAAAGGAGGCAGGAGACCAAAATGCTCTCAGCAGAAGACACTTTGAGTTCTTACCATTGTTACATGTGTGTGGTTTCAACACTATACTGTATATAGGGGCACATTTATGTCCTCATCTGAAACACCTAGCTCTTCTAGGTATTTAGAAGTACACAAAGTATGTTAAAGGTAGATGTAGTAAATAATTCACGTTGTAGATTATCCTGTTTAAACTTGTGATGAATTGTTCTCTTTTGGAAATGGAATGCTAAAAACTACTTCTGAGCAGTATAGACTTGTGCTGGTTTGGGAGGGAGAAAGAAAGAAAGCATATGAAGTGCCTAATACTAATGTCAGTTTTGGTAATGCAAGATTAGCCATTATCCCATTTATCTGTGCATCTTATTTGTGCAATGTATGGTATATGCAGAAGTCAGGCAAGTCTTAGTCTTCCTAGGTGGTGAAGAGGCTGATAGTGTATGACAAAGTAGAATTAGTGAAAAGACATGTTTTAAAGTTGTGTTAAAATTCATAGAAAAAACTCTTAAAACCACTTAAGGAAGTGAAATTATTAATAATCCCACAAAAAAGTTACATAAATCTGACCCCTGAGTTGAGAGATGGGAGATGTTTTAGACCAGAACATTGCTATTTATACATGCAGTTTATTTACTGTACTGTGCTGTACTTATGCTGGTTAAACAGAAGTGTTATTGGAAACATCTAGTCTTTAGACTTTTAGTGCATAATACACTTTGTGTGGTAATGCACACCTTTAATCCCAGGTTGAGGCAGGTGGATCTTGTGAGTTACTGCAGGCCAGCCAGGACTACATATACTTTGTCTCAAAACAGTCAGAAAATGTGCAGAATGGACTGGTGAAGGCTCAGCAGGTAAAGGCGCTTGCCACCCAGCTGTTGGCTTGAGTAATCTATGTCCAGGGTCTACATCATAAAAGGAGAAAACTGATTCACAAATTGTCTGATGGCCTCCATACAGGTACAGTGGCATGCATGTGCCCACATGTACTAATCAATAATTGTAAAAAATGCACATGGTAAAGAATATAAGGTTAACACCTTTTAAGGATTATTTGCTAGGAATGGTTGGGGGGGTGGAACTGTTAAACTTTGTTTTTGAGCAGATACTGTTACCAGGTGGTGGATAGGGGAAAGAATAGTGCTGAGCAAGGCACTGTGCCTATGGGTTGGTTCCACTGTCTGCCATTGTTCAGTGTGCATTTCAGTTAATGCTGAATGTTACCAATTAGAGGGTAACTCCCAGTGCCCAAAGGAAGAGCTGTCCTCTGTGGTTGAGTTTTGTAATATTGTCAGGACAATGTTCCTGGGCTGGAGTTGGGCAGAGAAGGTGGATGAAGGAGGTACTTTTTGCTATGACCACCGCATCCAGAAGACAGAGCTATATGTAGGGATCCATGTGTGCATATGGGAAGATACTTGTTTTTTATTGTACACAAAATTCATCCAACAACATCTGAACTGCAGGAATGTCCTAAAGGAGAACATACGGTTAAAAGTATAGCTTCATAGGTTGAGAGAGACATAGGTGCCTCTTGAACATTGAGTTGTTAAGCCATGTCTGGACAGTGAGTTAATTCATGTTGCTAGGCTGACTGGAGGGGCAGAGAGGTTCACAGGGCAAGATCTGCAGCCCTGTGAGATTGACATCCTGAGGATCCCTACTGCAAGTGCATATTCAGTATTCCACAGGAATACATTAATTGAGCAGGAAAACACCTTAGTATTTCAATATGTAGATCTGATGATAAACTTAAGAATGCTTTACTTAGGTGGTCTGTTGCTTTGTGTTTCCTGGTAAGCTGAGCATTGAGGGAATGCAGCATTTTAATTGTACCTTTGACAGTACTTCTATCTAGAAGCCTGCTGCCATTTTTGTCTTCTATGAAATTTTTGTTGCCAAGGAAGACAGGATTACAGTTTTGTCTGAAAGATTGAGATGCATTCTTAGTTATCAAAATACTCTTGTAGCATGGGGTTTTTAGTGATGTATATTCACAACGTGGGGGAAAGCATGGTACATACTGTATAATCTCAATTAGCTGAATGTATGTACATGTGCAGCATCTAGAAGGACACATCAAGCTGAGTTGCTTGTGACTGGGAGACTGTTTCTTGTGTTTTGTTTCCTTTAATGGAAATACTCCAAAATAAATAAAGGCTTCTTTTAAAAGCTTAAAAAGAAAGATAGAAAGAAAGAAATAAGGAAAGAAAGAAGGAAATGACAGAGACAACTCGACTGGTCAATCACTCAAAGTTCTTCTGTAATATTCCATCTTCAGCCCATAGGCCATAGTGTGGCAGAGTGCGCAGCTAAGGAGGAAACTTTAAATTGTCCACCTGTCCATTTTTCTCTGTGTCCTGCAGACTGTCTGGCAGACTCTTCCATGAAGCAGGAAGTATGTACCTGATCCACCATATAAACAAACTCAAAAAGAAAAAGCACATGATCATCTCCCTAGATGATTCAAATGTTTTCGGCACAATTCAACACCATTTCATGATAAAGATCTTGGAGAGATCAGGGATAACAGGAACATACCTACACATAATAAGAGCAATATACATTAAACAAACAGCCAACATCAATCTAAATGGAAAGAAGCTTAAGGTGATTCTTCTAAGAAAAAGAAAAGGCTGTCCTCTCTCTTCAAACCTCTTCAATATTTTACTTGAAGTTCTAGTTCAAGGAAGAAAACAACAAAATGAGATCAATTGGATGCAAATTGGAAGGGAAGAAGTCAAACTTTCTCTATTTGCAGATGATATGATAGTTTACATAAGCTACCTAAAAATCTCAACCAGGAAACTCCTACAGCTGATAAAGGCCTTCAGCAAACTATCAGGATACACTATAATCTCAAAAAAATCTCTAGCACTACTTTATTCAGATGACGAAGGCACTCAGACAGAAATCAGAGAAACCTCACACTTTACATTAGCCACAAACAACATAAAGTATCTTGGAGTAATGCTTACCAAACAAATGAAAGACCTATATATAAGAAATATGTGCCTTTAAAGTAAGATATTAAGATACTAGAAAATGGAAAGAAGTCCCATGCTGTTGGATAGGTAAGATAAACCTAGTAAAAATGGCAATCTTGCCAAAAGCAATCTACAGATTCAATGCAATCCCCATTAATATCTCAGCATAATTCTTCACTGACCTAGAAATGTTAATAATCAACTTTAAATGGAAAAACAAAGACCCAGGACAGCCAAAACAAACCAATTCAATGAAAGAACTTCAGAAGGCATCACCATCCCTGACTTTAAGCTCTACTACAGAGCTATAGTCCAGAAAACAGCCTGGTATTAGCACAAAAATAGACAGGTAGACCAATGGAATCGGATTGAAAATTCTGATATTAACCCACGTACCTGTGATCACCTAATTTTTGACAAAAAGATAAAATAATACAATTGGGGAGGAATACAATTTCAACAAATGGTGCTGGCACAATTGAATGATGATGTATAGAAGACTGCAGAAAGACTCATGTCTACCACCACACACAAAACCCAAGTCCAAATGTATCAAAGAACTGCACCTAAATCCAATCACACTGAACCTCTTAGAAGAGAAAGTGGGAGGTACCCTTGAACAAATTGGTATAGAAGGCTGCTTTCCTGAACATAACTCCGGGAGAACTGATACTGAGATTGAGAATTCAAAAGGCTCAAAGGTACTTAAAAAAGTGTTCAACATCCTTAACTCTCAGGGAATTGCAAATTGCAACAACTTTGAGATACCACCTTACTCCTGCCAGAATGGCTAAAATTCGAAACACCAGTGACAACTTATGCTGGAGAGGATATGGAGAAAGGGCAACACTCCTCCACTTCTGGTGGGAGTGCAAATTTGTACAGCCATTTTGGATATCATTATGGTGGTTCCTTAGTAAAATGGGAATCAGTTTATCACAGGACCCTGCCAACTGCCTTTTAGGCATATACCCAAATAATCCACATCCTTGCAACAAGGACATGTGCTCAATTAAGTTCATAACAGCATTATTTGTAATAGCAAGAACCTGGAAGCAACTTATATTCCCGTCAACTGAAGAATGGATAAAGATGGTGTGTCACATCTATAAAATGGAATACTACTCTGTGGGGGAAGAAAACAATGGAATATTTACTTTTACGGGCAACTGGATGGAACTTGAAGAAATCATCTTGAATGAGGTAACCTGGTCACAGAAAGAGAAACATGTTATGTACTCACTGGTATTTGGATTTTAGTCCTAGAGCAAAGGACCACCAGCCTACAATTCACACCGCCAGAGGAACTAGGATACAAGGTGAAATCTAAGAGATTCATATATGGTCCCTCACAGAAGGGGGAAGAGACAATTTCTCCACAGCACATGGGGAGTGGGGGGCAGTGAGTGCAGAGAGAACTAGGAGATGAGGAGATGAAAGCATGTGTGACTAGGAAGATGAGTCAGGGGAGGAATAGAAGAGATAAGAGAGAGAGACAGGGGGAGAGAGAGAAACAGAGAGAGATAGAGAGAGAACATAAAGAGGGAGACATTGTATGTTTGAAGAGAAAACTGAACATAAAGAAATGTCCAGAGACCTACAAGACTGACTCCAACTAACAATTTGAGCAAAATTGGAAAGGCTACCATAAAAGCCCTTACCTGATAATAAGATCAATGACTACCTTATCCACCATCATGGGTCTGTCATCTAGTACCAGTTGGAAATAGAAGCAAATACCCACAAGTAAACACTGAGCCAAACTAGAATCCAGATGCAGAGAGGGAGGACAAGACCATGATGCAGAAACACGTAGAGACAGATGACCTGAACAAGGAGGAGCTAATGAGCCCCCAGACTGATAGCTGGGAATCAAGCATGGGACTGACTCATCTGCCCTGAACATGGTCTCAGCTGGAAGTCCTAAGCTGTCCCGTACTACCATCTTGCCAGCAAGAATGACGGGGCACACTCAGGATCCTTCTGCAGTAAAGCTTTAATGCATCTTGAGAGGGAGAGCATAAGCTTACAGAGCTGAGACCCCAAACATCCAAAACCCAACCCTTATATAGGTTTACAAACTTCGCCTCGGACGTGTCACCTCCTAATTGGCTACAGCCTATCGGCCCATATGACGCCATGGGAGAGGCAGAGGCCAAGGGAGGGAAAATCACCCTGCACCTGTGCACTGACTTGTTTACTCTCAACGCCAGCCAGATGCAGGTGCCATCTTGTAATGGAGAATGCAGGGACGGCTCCCTACACTAAGCAGTCTAAGGGACCTCAGACAGTGGAACCAGGATATATTCCTGGTGCACAAAAGGACCTTATGGAACATCCCCCATGGAGGGATGCACCCTTAACCTAGAGACAGGAAAGAAGTCCTATTCCCTACTTCAAATTTCTTGACAGATTTAGAAGACCGCTGCTGAATGTCATCACCCTACATGTGGAGTGGTGTGGGTTGGATGGGGAGAGTGGGAGGGGTGCATGTTAGTTGGTGAGATAGGGAATGAGGGAAATGCAAATCAAAACCACTCTAAGATTCCATCTTACACTGATCAGAATGGCTAAAATCAAAAACACCAATGACAGTTTATGTTGGAGAGGATTAGGAGAAATGGGAACACTCCTTTGTTGCTGATGGGAGTTCAAACCGCTGTCGGACATATACCCAAAGGAGGCACATTCATACCACAAAGATATTTTCTCAACTATGTTCACAGAAACATTATTTGTAATAGCCAGATGTTGG
Organism: Phodopus roborovskii; assembly: GCF_943737965.1. Taxonomy (NCBI): domain Eukaryota; kingdom Metazoa; phylum Chordata; class Mammalia; order Rodentia; family Cricetidae; genus Phodopus; species Phodopus roborovskii. The sequence continues at coordinate 14,785 of NW_026126063.1, read as the reverse complement.
AAATAGCCTGCATGTCCTGAAAATTAGATAAAGAAAATGGGGTATATTTACATAATGGAGTACAACTCAGGGGTAAGAAATAATGACATCCCTACATTTTCAGGCAAATGAACAGAATTAGAAAAAGCCATGCTTAGTGAGATAACCCAAAACCAGAAAGATAAATATAGCAGGTACTCACTCATAATTGGATACCATACATAAAACAAAAGATACACAGCCTATAATCCATAACTCCAGTGAAGCTTGAACCCTCCTCCAGAAACAGATGAAAGCAGATGCAGAAATCAACAACTAACCAATGGGCCAGTTTCCTGGAGTACAATCAAAGTGGGAATGGAACAAATATATGAACAAAGGAGTCAAGACCATGCTGGGGAAATCCATATAAGCAGCTGTCCCAAGCTAGTGAGGGATCACTGATTCAGGTCTGACAAAATGGTGTAAGGAGTTTGGTTTTTCTGCCCGCTGCCTGGTCTTGTCCCACCGCCGTGTCTGCCCCAAATAATGCACTGAGACTCTGTATTAGATATAATTCTGTTGGCCCGGTTACTTGTTTCTTATTGGCTAGCTCTGCCTTAATTATTAACCCATTGCTATGTATTTCCAGGTGGTCTTACCTAGAGCGGAGGAATGTCGGTCCTGTTCTCTCCAGGTAGTCCATCCTGACTCCTTCTTACTACTTCCTCTTCCTCCTTTTCTCCTAATCCCTCCTATCTTCCTTTCCTAGTGGCCAACAGTACTATATTTATTAACCAGTAGGAGAAACATATACAGAATGACATCTCCCATCAAAAGGGGAACCTGCAAAAGACCAAACTAGACTCCCTTAATATAAGTGACAATGGTGTGACTGGGACAATATATAGGCACCACTGACAGTGGGTAGAAGATCTAACAACTAATGCATAAAATGACTTAGTGGAGTCCAATCTATATGGAGAGATAACATGCCCAGAATAGACACAGGGGTGTGGGGGTGGAGAGGTGCCTTGGTCCTGCCTCAACAGAATGATGTGACAGACTTACTAGACTTCATATAGGAAGTCTTCTCTCCATGGAGCAGATGGGAAGAAGGGGTAGTGGAGGGTTTGAAAGGAAAGGATGGAGGGGTAACTGGGATTGAAATGTAAAAAATAATTAAAAAGTGAACAAAAATAGTTATCTAAATAGAAGACTTACTATTAAAACTTATTTTCTTAGAATTTCATACATGTAAACAGTGCATTTTGATTATATTCACTTCCCCTCTTACCTCTCCTCCCCTTTCTGATCCACTAAGTCTGATTAGTGCTGTGAACATGTGTGTAGGTGTGGGGCTATCTATTGCAGAATGGTCAACTTACAAGAGGCCATGTTGAGAGAGAAAACTGATGCTCCCATCCTTAATAGCCACCAGCTGTCAATAGATCCTCAATGAGGGGTGAGGACTTATACCATCCACCAAATAAAATCTAGTCTGTGAAATGTTAAATCATAGACAAGTATGAATTGAAGACTAAAATATGCATACAATTGGGGTGGGGTGGGGGAGATAGACACTAGGATAAACTGATTTCAGCCTGAACCTGAGTTCAGATCCTTAGCACCCACAGAAAATTTGGGTGTGGTAGTATAAATCTGTAACTCCAACACTTTTCCGGGAGAGACATGTAGATAGGAGTGGGAAGATGAGAAGGATGGATGCTCTTACCTAGCCAGTTTAGCCCATCAGTGAGCTCCAGGTTCAGAGAGAGACCTGTCTAAAAAAGGGGGGTGTCCCTGGCATTCACACACACACACAGCTGGACATATGTGTGCACATATTGCATATAACATACATACTGAGCTCCTCTAAACTGGAAATCTGAATTCCCAAATGTTCCCAGTCCAAAAATATTTGAGTGCCAACATGACACCCCTGGCCTCATACAATTACTCATTTTTATTATTTTGAACAATGTTACTTTAGAAAGAACTTGACTCTATACAGCAGGTTTAGGGTGGTTGCTGGAAAAAGTCTTTTTATAGGAAAAATTCGTTGGAAACATGGTATCACCATATACATGCTGTATAACTAAGGAAATGGGCTCAGATAGACAAGTGCACTTGGGAAGTACATTGCCACATTATTCTGTTTTTTTTTTTTTTTTTTTTTTGAGACTTGGAATTCCTCTGTTCTTTTGGAGACTGTCCTAGAACACTCTCTGAAATCAGGCTGGCTTGGAACTCACAGAGAACCATTTTGTCTGAATCCCTAGTGCTAATGCGACGGTGTCATCAACACCTTGTCAGTCCTTTTTTCTTTCTTTTTCCTTTCCCTTGGTCTGTAAATCACATTTCTTCACTCTTCTTTTCTTTTTCTTTCCCCCATCACTCCAGACAAGAATCTAAACCTGTGTGTTGTTTTTCTTTTCATTTAACAGTGTGCTGTCTCACTCAGTAGAGCCTCCTCACAATTCCTCACATGAAAATTGGTTTTAAGTTCCCCCTTTTAGAGACTAGGAAACACAAAGAATAAAAAGGACCTAGCAGAGTAAGTCACAAGGTTCATTTTGGAGACAGGCATTCTCTGTATCATTGGAGACTGACCTTGGAACTTGCTCTGGAAACTAGAGTGGCCAGAAACACACACAGATTAACCTGTCTCTGCCTCCCAAGAATTTGGATTAATGGCATGTGCCATCACCCACCAGCTTGTATTTTGCTTTCCTTACTTCTATTTTTTTAATTTCATAAAATATTTTCTGACCACAGTTTCCCTTCCCACAATTCCTTCAACATTCTCTCTTTCCACCCAGCAAAATCCAAGTGGGGCCTGCTATTAGGTATGGTTTGTTCACTCAGTAAGTAAGACTCTGTTGGAGAAAAATATTTCCTTCTTGAGAGGTTATCAACTGTAGTAAATTCTGGCTTAGAAACTGGATTCTTCTATACAGTTTCCCTCTCAGCACAGGGACCTCAACTGGCTCAATCTGTACATGGCCTAGATATTTTATTTATTTATTTCTTTGTTTGTCTATTTGTCAAAAGCAGGCATACAATTGACTGCACAAATAGTGGCAACTGGCTCCTCTTTCAAGATAATACTGTGTAAAATTTCCTTAATAAGGATACTTGAAGGGATAATGTATAGGAATAAGATTGTATGATTTTTATGGGTTTGTTTGGTTTGCTTTGTTAGTTTTCTTTCCTTAGACATTGGTCCTGTCCTGTATTTTTAGCAAGATCTGGGTAATTCCTTAGGTAAGATAAAATTAAAAATAGGGAAATTCAAACATTTTACCTCTCATTAATAGGGCAGCTCTAATTGAATAATGATATTATACCTGAGAATCTATCTTCCCCACTTCTTCCTTTCTTTCCTCCCCTCCTTCTTTCCTTTTCCTGAATGGATCTAAAAATTGGATGCTTCCAGATATAAGTTCAAGTAATTTCTAGCTGAAGCAAAGGTGGGTGAGTAAGAAGGACCACCCAAGCATAAACAATAAAAATGTGTATCAGTTGCTCTACCACAAGTTCTCCATTTTCTCATATTTATCTGTCTATAAAAAACACACTAAATATATATTATTCCAAATGTTACATTCTGAAACAAGTATTTGTGATATTCTGTTTAATTAAAGGACACTCTATGTTTGGGTCCCTTTCATTTAGGGACCAGTAAGTACCTAGTACAAAAAAGACATTGGAAAGAAAGACATTGGCTTAGTATTCAACCGGGTATAAAGAGTGAGTTCCAAGATCCAGGACAGTCTCCAAAGGTACAGTGAAATTTTGTTTGGAAAAATGAGAGAGAGAGAGAGAGAGAGAGAGAGAGAGAGAGAGAGAGAGAGAGAGATGCTCTTAGGGCTGAAACTGAGGGACTTTCCTATTAGAATCCCAAAAAAAGGCTTGAATACTAATTCCTGCAACTTCTTTCTCTCATATAATGTAGAATTGGTCTCTCTCTGCATAGCTCTGGAATTAAGCAAAATTAACTGTAATCACATAAATTTCTGTTTTTCTTCTTTCTTATTAGTTTGCCCCCTCTCTGTGTGTATGTGTGTTTATTGCCCAGTGCCTCAAGTATTTTTATTCTAAACATTCCTTGGATTGAAGAAGTAAAAGGAAGCCTAGTAGAGTACTTCACAACTTTCTTCCCAGCACTGGGGAAACAGGCAGCTGGATTTCTGAGTTCACATTTGGTGTGACACACAGATACAATTTCAACACAGTAAGTTCTACACAGCAAAAATCACATTTTCAAATACAAAAGAGAATAAAATATAAAAGAAACCTGAATGGCATGGAGCTGCCTGGAGCCCAGGGCTTACACATTCCCTCATAAACAAGATCCCAAGCACTGGTGTCCATTGAAAGTTTTTTAATGGATTGCATTTGTGTTTATGATAACTTCTTTAATGTTTTTTTTCAAGACTTGATCTATTTGTGCATCCTGGCATTTGTGAAACTAGCTCTGTAGACCAGGGTTAACACCAATCAAAGGAAAACAAAAAACATCACATAGATCCTAATGCTGTGCCAGTGCAGAAGACCTTTTACAAGGACTTCAACTTGTGGGCATATTATTTAGAGAATGGGCAAACATTCTGTCACTGGGGTTCATAGACTTTGCACTTGGTGCTACTTCGCCACAGCATTAGACAGGCACAGGCCAACTTTCAAACAAGATAGTCTATCATTCTGGGGAATTGATAAAAGCATCCACATTGAAAAGCAGAGAAAGATGGGGTTGCGTAGGTTTGGTGACACACCTTTATTTCCAGCAGAGGCCAAACTGGACTATATCCAGTTCCAGGAGACCTAAGATCCCAGAGTGAGATCCAGTACAAAGAAAAATACAAGACAAACAAACAAACAAACCACAACATCAAAAAAAAAAAAAAAACAAACAAAAAAAAAAAAAAAAAACCAAACCAAACCAAACCAAAAAAACAAAACATCTAACAAAAGAAAAGTACAGAAAGCCTGGGAGATTGCTTAGTGGATAAGAGCACTGCCTGCTCTCCCAGAAGTCCAAGGTTCAGTTCCCACCACCCACATGGCAGTTCAGAAATGAAAATAACTCTTAAAATATGATACCCTCACACAGGCATACATACAGGCAAAACAACAATGCACATAAAATAAAAACAAATAATGTTTTTAAAGATTGGAAAGTGTAAATGCCTGTATGCTCACTCAAACCCAGGAAAAAACGCCCACCCAATGCCTTGAGGTTTCTTATTCCCACCTAAAGTAACCCAGGTAAACTCCTATCTACAGAGGCAGAGTACATCTAGATAAGCACTTCTTGAGGCTCTTCCAAGGTAATTCTACAGCAGAGAATCTCAAGGCTCCTGATGCTTCAGTCTTTTAAACACTGTTCCTTTTTGGGTGATGACCCCCAACCATAATGTTATTTCCTGCTACTTTACAACAGTAATTTTTCCAGTAATGAACCTTATGCAAATATCTGTGGTTTCTGATGGTCCTAGGCAACCCCAGTGAGAGGGTTGTTTGACCACCCCATGGGGTCCAGACAAACATGTTGAGAACTGCTATTCTAGAGAGTTCCCCAGGATCCTCCCAGTGTTTTATGGAGAGAATGAAAAACCTTGCATCATCTAATGAAGTGATTAGGTAGACATACAAAAATCCCATCCTTTAAATCTCATTATAAAGATACAATTATAGTTTACCTGCACAGTGAGGAAAATACACTAGCAGCATCTACAATAGACATGGGGGTAGGAAGGGCTTTCTGGAGGAAGCAGCATTCAAATCAGAGATGAAGAGTCTGTAATTTCTTGAGAGGTCTGGTTAGTCCTGTGTGGTCCTTTTGTCTTTTCCTGACCACTAATTATAGTTTGGGTACATCAGCTAAAAATTTATTTACACTAAATGCAAACCTGGGGCTAACTTGGGAGTGCAGCAGAATGGAAATGAAACAATCCTTTAAATTAATAACAATTAGATGTCAATCTATGGAATAACCATAGGTGAGGGCAAGCCAGGTTGAAGAGTTCCCATAGGCTGCATTGTTAAATTAATGGCTCTCAAACCCTGGAGCAAACTTCCTTTTCTGAAGCCTTTTAAATCACAAATATAGGGTAATTTCAGGGAGAGGTGGAGGAGATTACATGTCCTGCCTACAATTGTTCTTGAACTAGTTGGCAAGTCACCAGAAGATTTTCTGCATTTAGAGTCATTGTTTTATCCACATTGGATGTCAGAAATCTTTGTAATGGGAATGGGGGCTGGCAGTGCAACAACATCCCTCTTTAAAAATGGCTAAATTATTTTCTATCACCTTAAGTGTCTAATTGGAGAGTGGCCAAAGAGTGAACTTCTCCTCGATCCATCTTACCTAGCCCTTGTCTTTTGTTCCCAGCCCATTTTACACATCATCTGGAGGGTTTTGTCTCTTGGCAGAGTGCCTTGGGCGAGGGTTTGGGTAGTAAGGACAACTCACATCTCTTCTAAGAGATCTTTCCCCACACATTAGTGGAGAGGCCAGCCAGGATATACGACTAGAAGTAACCTGAATGTCCATCTGCGTCTCTAGTTAATCCAAACTATTTTCATAAACTAATACTATTTCCATGATGAAAGCTGTGTGACTGCTGAGCTAATTCTACCTGAGATAGTGACTATCAGCTGACCCATCATTTTTAGCCAGTGGATCGGGAAGTTTGAATGAGCTCTTATATGACCCACAAGGCAAGGTACCTTTCCTTGATGAATGGCGTTTTGAATTTGCTCAAACAGTAATTTAACCTGATCATTACTAGTTTCAATGTGTGGAACTACCTCTAAAACTTGAAGAGCTCTGAAAACATAATGAATATCAGTATATGAGTTAAATGAATCACTCATTAGATGCTGAAAAATTATCTGAGCTCAACTATCTGAGCTGAAGCTAGATCTGTCTGTACTACATATACTTTTCCATCAATAACATAAGCTGCTTTTCCATCATAAGAACAACCAGTATAAACTAACACAGCATTTTTTAACAGGATTACTCATTACAATTTTAGGGAATACAAATGGATGTATTAGTACAAATTATAATGTCTATAAACTGAGTATCAATTTTTCTCAAAAACTGAGGAAAATCTGATGGACCAAAAATTACAATTAATTAAAGCTTGAAAACTTAGGCCTTAAATCTATACAGAGAAAGGAAACTTCTAATGATAAAAGAAAATTAACTCCTTAAATCAGGAGTGCCAGGGCTGGTGCCTGAGATCACTCTCAGAAAAGGGGAGGTAACCTCTTACCATTTAAGTAAACATTCCTTTGCCTGTTAATTGCTGGTAGTAAAGATTTAGAAATAACCATTAACTTACTATTTGGTATAGGGAACATGTATTATGCTTTGTTCTCTGGCAAAATATCTCTTAGACAGTATTTTGTACCATTCAAGCTACTGCTTTAAAATAAGGATTTAACACTTTGGCTGGGGAAGCAGGTAAATGCAACCATTATAATGGTCCCCTTTGCCATAAAACAGAAAGAATTTGGACTATGGTGTGCAGGAAGTACATAAGCCTTGCATGGTTTTGTATACTCAATATAGCTTATCTGCTCATGCTATATTGTATTCTCCGATTGTAAGAGAACATTTCTATTCTCTTCAGTGAGCTGTCTAGGTGAATTGGGATTACTGTCTCCTTTCAGAATACTTAAAGGTTTTAAGTCAGCAGTAGGTGCCTTTTAAAAAAGGATGTAACCATTGGAATATTTCATAATAACTTCTGAAAATCATTCAATGATCATAAGCTAAATTTTCTAATTTTTAATCTTTGAGGCCTAATTTCTTTAGGATGTAACATAAGTCCCAAATACTTTTGAAAAATTTCTACTTTGACCTGTAAAGATTTCATTACCTGACCTGGTCTCATTTGCATTTTCACTGACACCTCTCTAGGTGTGGTTATAGGCACTGCAGTTTCCCCCCAGACCTCCTTTCAATAGCTTTTCTCAAATCTTACATTAATCTCCATTCTTTCAATTTCTTCTTTAACCATCAAAATTTAGGAAGATTTTTGTATTATCTCCTCTGCTAAACTCTTTTGAGACATCCATACAGAGTTCTCTGGCTCTGACCATTTCTTATTGTTTCACTCTGCAAGACAATCATGGGAGATTCAGATCTCCAATCCTTTCACTTAAGACATGACCTGATGTCTCTCTCTGTACTATGTTTTGTTTTGTTTTGTTTTGTTTTTTGTATCCCAAGCAATTGAAGTAGTACCTATTGTTGGTATTCACACATGTACACATTCACAATCACACTTTGGACACTCAGGAACTCACATGTGTGGCCACACCACTACATACAGAGCATACATACATATTTTAGATCTCTTTTTCTTTAGCCCAAGATTAGTTTGTTGAAATAAAACATCCTTAATTGAAATTTCTTGTAATGGAGCTGTTATACACAACCCTTAATTTATGAGCATCCAAAATCTGAACAATTTTCAAAAAAATCACCTGTTTCTGACAGGCTGAATTAATTTTTCCATACACTTGGCTGGGAATTAGCCACAGCAGGAGTTCCTAAGGCTTAGGGCCTCTAGGTCCTGTTCTTTATGTGGTTATTAAGATCCTGAGCCACCTTTTCCCATGTCAGGGGGTGAATAACCTAAGGACAATTTTTTAGAAAGGAAAGAAAAGAAACTTACGGACTCTATATATGAAGCTCTAATTCCTTCTTTCTGGAAAGGAAGACTTGAAGTTCGTAATGAACTTAACTTCTTTGGACAAGGATTAACCCCTTATTATGGAATGGAATGCGGGGTGTGGGGGGACTCACGAGGAATTCAGCATACTCATGAGCAGTGAGGACTGATTCCAATTTCACGCCTTGCTGCAGCTCTCAGGACTGCAAGTCCTGCACTCTTCTCGGTGCATGCTAAGGACTTTCTTCAGGGTAGGGGAACTCCTTTCAGTAAAAACCCTCCCTCGAGCCCCACGGTTGGCGCCACCTGCCCCAACCAGCGGGGCCTAGTTATTCGTGGGTCGAGTTGGGCTAGAACCTGAAATAATGGGAGAGAAAGAAGGAACGAGACCAAGCAATGCTTGTCAAGGTCTAACTTTATTAGGCACAAAGAGGTGTTTTTAAAGGAAAGCAGGGAGGAAATGGGGAGGGGTAGCTGTGCTGACTCTGGGGCTCTGGTATTGTCCCAGGCCATAACTGACTGCTTATCTCAGTTTCTGGTGTCTTGGTTCATCTCAGTTCCTAGGGTGAAAGGAACAGACTGCTTTTTTTTTTTTTTTTTTTTTAGCAGTTTTCTATTTTACCAAGATAAGGCTCAATTAGAGTTTTAAAGTATAATTAATTCTGCAATAGGATGTTACTCAAGGCTGGCTCCCAACACACAGGCATCATAATTGATAAATTCTTGATGAAGTCCCATTGGAAAATCGTGTTGGCTGCTGCAATAAAGGTTCCTCCTCATATGGTTTATAAGAAGCTCAGTTACCCAAACAAGGTTATATGTGTCTTGTGGAAAGACAAAAACCGACTCTTAGAAGCATTCTAGAACTGGGTTGGGCCTGCATCATTGTCCAGTAGTGACAGTCTTCCTATAAATGAGCCATAATCAAATGACTCAGGGTGCCAATTGCTGCTAGCCTCAGATCAAACAGTACCATCTATAGATAGAAAATTAAAATATAAATAACACGATAAAGGTGATTATGAGGAGACCCTGTACATTCCCCCCCCTTTTTTGATTCATGAAATAGGCTTTATCTGTGTGATGTGTACACTACACCATTTCCGCTCTTTTGAGGATTGTAAGGGATGCCCATGTTTATTTTATTTATTTTATTCAATTTTATATAACATAGACCATTTAAATGAAAACAAACATTTATACACAATATTTGGGAATTTGGGCGCCATTCTTTCCCAAACTACTTCCTGCTGGTAAGGGGCGCTGTCTTGGGGGATTCGAAGAAGATTCAGATCCCCTGGCTGTAGTCTGTAGGGCTGTTTTGTCCAGCTGTTTTGAAAGTAGGATCAGCTTGTACTCTGTTTCAGGGGGTCTGGCATGATCAAACCACATTATTCTGGAAGGAATCCACATCTTTACATTTTCTGTGGAAACAAAAATAGAAATCCTGTTCCCCAATAACTTGTCCTTGAACTTAAATTTTGGAGTCAAAGCTTTTTTTTTTTTTAGTTTAATATATTATTTTACATGTCGATCCCAGTTCCCTCCCCTCCCTTCGTCTGTCCCTCCCTCCCTCCTTCCCTCTGTTTTACCCTCTCTGCCCTCTCACATGCACTCTAAAAACCCTCCCCTCCCATCCTCCCATGCCAATTCCATATGTAGGGGAATGCCATCCAGTTGGGGTCATGTAGATCTGACAGGTCCTGTGAAGTGGGGACTAGGGCTACTCTCCGTCTCTAGATTAAGGCAGTTATCCCTCCATGGGAGATATGTTCACAAAGTCCTTTTGTGTATCAGGGTACATCCTGGCTCCACTGTCTGAGGTCTCTTAGACTGCTCAGTCCTTCTGGCTGAGACCCATAATCAGGGGGCCTGAATTAGTCCCCTGCTGGCTTCCCAGCTAACAGTCTAGTGGCCATTAGGTCCTCCTTTTCAGGTAAGCTGTCTCTATGTGCTTCTGCTGCATTGTCTTGTCCTCTCTGTCTGCTTCTGGGTTCTAGTTCGACTCAGTGTTTATGTATAGGTGTTTGCTCCTATTTTCAACAGGCATTAGTTGAGGGCTCCATGGAGAAGTTAGTTGTTGATCTCACTCTCTGGGAAGGGCGTTTATGATAGCCTTTCCACAGAAGCTGAGATTGGTAGTTGGGAGCAGTCTCATAGTTCTATAAACCTTTCTTAGTGTTCAATTTTATCTTTCAAACCAATATTGGCTCCCTCTTTTATGTTCTCTGTCTCTGTCTCTGTCTCTCTCTCTCTCTCTTTCCTATCTTCCATTCCTAACCAGACTCAATCTTCCAGCAATTCGCACATGTTTTTCGTTCCTCCCCCTCATTTTCTCCTACTTCTCTCTCCATTTGCTGTCCTCCCCCACTTCACTGAGCTGTGGGGTACTTGTCCCTTCCCAGTTTTGTGAGGGACTTTATATGAGTCTCTTAGAATACACCTTGTAGCCTAGTTCGTCTGTTGATGTGAATTATAGGCTGGTGATTATTTGATCTATTTCTAAAATCCATATAGGGTGATTGTTTACTGTGTTCCTCCTCTTTTTGTGATTGGGTTTCCTCATTCAGGATGGTTTCTTCAAGGCGTCCATCCACTTGCCTGCGAATTTCAAGATACAATTATTTTTTAATGCAGAGTAGTATTCCATTGTGTAGATGTGCCACATCTTCATTAACCATTCTTCAATTGAGGGGCATCTAGGTTGCTTCCAGTTTCTTACTATTACAAATAGTGCTACTATGAACATGGTTGAACAGATGTCTTTGTTTCATGGATGTGAATCCTTAAGGTATATGCCTAAGAGGGGAATTGCCAGGTCCTGTGGTCAACTAATTCCTATTTTCCCGAGGTACCGCCATACTGATCTCCAAAATGGCTGTATGAGTTTGCACTCCCCAGCAGTGGAGGTGTTCCACTTTCTCCACATCCTCTCCAACATAAGTCTTCATTGGTGTTTCTAATTTTAGCCATTCTGGCAGATGTGAGATGGTATCTCAAAGTTGTTTTGATTTGCGTTTCACTGATAGCTAAGGATGTAGACATTTTCTTAAGTGTTTTTCAGCCTTTTGATTTCCTCTGATTGAGAATTCTTTCTTCAGTTCTGTATCCCATTTTTAAATAGGGTTATTTGGTGTTTTGTTGACTAGTTTCCTGAGTTCTTTGTGTATTTTGGAGATCAGCCCTTTTTGGGATATAGGTTTGGTTAAAATCTTTTGCCAGTCTTTGGGCTGCCGTTTTGTCTTGTTGACTGTGCCCTTTGAGTTACAGAAGCTTCTAAGTTTGAAGAGGTCCCATTTATTAATTGTTTCTTTCATTGTCTTTGCCCCTGGAGTTATTTTCAGAACCAATCTCCTATACCAATTTGTTCAAGGGTACCTCCTACTTTCTCTTCCAAGAGGTTCAATGTGGCTGGATTGATGTTGACATCTTTGATCCATTTGGTTTTGAGTTTTGTGCATGGCAACAGACATGGGTCTATCTGCAGTCTTCTACACACCTCATCCCAATTGTGCCAGCACCATTTGTTGAAGATGCTGTCCTCACACCATTGTATAATTTTAGCTGTTTTGACTAAAATCAGGTATTCATAGGTGTGAGAATTAATATAGGTTTTCAGATTGATTCCATTGGTCTACCTGTCTATTTTTATGCCAATACCAGCCCTGTTTTCAGAACTATACCTCTGTAGTAGAGCTTAAAGTCCGGAATGGTGGCACGCCTCTGAAGTTCTTTTATTGTATAGGGTTGTTTTGGCTATCCTGGGTCTTTTGTTTTTCCATCTTAAGTTGATTATTATCCTTTGGCCATAGAATGAGGTCTCAGCTGGAGAGCGCCAGTTTCCACTGAGATCCCACAACCCTGCAAAATCTCCTCAAGTTCCAACTCAGGCCTTGTCCTCTTCAGCCGGATATTGGCCAGAGCCTACCCCCTACCCTGTACTTTACCCCATCCTGGTCCTGCCGCTCTGGTTGCCAGCACTGGGACAGAAAGGTGGAGCCAACAGTCTACCCTACTTCGGATACTTCTCAGAGCAACTCTGAACAAAGGGAGACTGATATCACGCACGGACCCCCCATAATGTTCCACCGCAAGGTTCCGATCCAGCCTCCAGTCCTCTGCTGGGAGTCCCGGGCCCCCTCAGAGATCCGACTATCTCTTCGGGTCCACATGGGATGCCCGTCTTATGTGAGATAAAAAAAAAATTGCAAAAAGGGTTGAAGCCCTGAATAGTATAAGCAGTGTCATTACAAGTTTTAATTATCTGGGCATTCCCATATAAGAAAGGCTTTCAAACTATGTTTCTTAACATCCCATAAAGCCTTTCTTCTGTATGCGCAGAGGCAAATATGAGATGAGGATGGTATTCACAACTAGAGGCACACATTGTATTTAACCAAAGGAAGCAACATAGTTAACATCCATCTGCCAGATATCATTAGGCATGACAACCCAGGGGTTAACTCCAAGGTGTGGGAATAGGTAAGAATTCTGCACATAGGGGACAATTTTTTTACTATATTAATAGCGTGGTATCTAGTAATTTTAAAATGGAGTTTGAGTGATCCTGATAGGTGGAAGGTTGTATGAGCTTTACAGGCTGCTTCATAACAAGGGACTCTCTCATCATCATGACGGCACTATCTATTTTAGTGTTAAAATCGGCAATGACATTTCCTTCACTCAGAGGGCCAGGCAAATCAGAATGCACTCAGAGAAGTCCTTAAAAAACTGGATGAGAAAATCTCCATAGTAGGCTTTATATGGCTAGTAAGTGTTCCTGTATATGTGAGACTGGAGCTATATAGGCAGCAGTTTCTATATGGACCAATATATGATACACATATTTATTGCCAGGGTATAAGGTAAACAGCTCATCAGAAAAATGTTGCAGGGCTGATTGTACTGTGGCTACTTCAGAAAATTGTGCAGATTTCACATTAAATGTAGAACATTTATTAATTGGAAAGAATCAACAGCTGCACAACCTTTGAGGAGCTGTCTGTAAATACATTGCGGGCCCCCTTCAAAGGATTTTGAGAAATAAATTTGGGGAAGCACAAAGGGTGATGTTTTTGAAAATGAGATAATTTATTGGAAGGAAAATGACTATCAAACTGGCAGGGTGTTGAACACAAGTAATGTGCCCAATCCTCATCAATGTGTTGAAGCTATTGTATCTGTTGTGGTATAGGGAGTTACAAATACATCTGGGATCTGACCAAAACTTGAAGACTTGTTTTATATGTCCTTTGCATAGTAGAAAGCATTACCTGGGGATAAGATGTAAACTGTTTTTCCTGGGAATGCATGTTCATGCACCCATAATGTAGGGCCAGTTTGCCAAAACAAAGCAGTAGGGGACACATGCTGAAGCAAAAACTCATAACATCAAGTTCTGAGACTAGTCAGTATAATTTAAATGTACAGATTGGTGGCATTTTTGCACAAGTTGTTTCATTCTTGTGCAGCAAGTATTAAGGTGTGCAGAGAAGTGGGATCAGAATCTCCTTGTAAAATATCAAATAAGGGTATAAGCTGCCCAGTGGTTAGATTAGAACTAAGATCCAAACCCAATTTATATCTCCAAAGAATTCTTCAAAATCATTAAGTATGGTCAGTCTATCTAGCCTTAAAGTAATCTTTTGAGGATGGATACCAGAATATAACAATTGATGACCCAGGTATTGATAGGGAAATTCTTGTTGTACCTTTTATGGGGCTATTTTTAAGCCAGCTATTATTTGGGAATTATGTTGCAACTTGGTCCCAAGACCTCATTCTCTTCCTTTAGGATCTCGGCTTGGGCTAAAAATATTATCCATATAATGTATAATATACAGGGATTATGAAATTTCTCCATGATGGGGCAATGGCCCAAAGCATAAATTTGACAAATAGTGGGACTACTGGATATTCGTGGAAGTAACAATCAACTAATTGATATCTCCTATAGGGCTCTTGAAAATTGATAGAAGAAATGCTAAATGCAAATCCCTCACTATCCTGAGGATACACGAGAAATGGCTAAAACAGGCTTTTGGCCTAACACTGCCTAATAAATGATAGATAAAGGAATAACTACAGGGAAGGTAAGCCAGGTTGTGTGGCTCAATAATTTTTCACACAAT